>NC_140592.1:131728328-132222328 GCF_964204655.1 Triturus cristatus
AAGTAAACGAGACAGCCACTGGGCATATTGACCGCTACAGGTGGGAAAGCAAAACTGTTCAAGTGTCAATCGTTGCATTAGTAGAGACAGACCGACACAGAGTTCGATTATTCAATAGCGCAGCACGAGGTGCACCTGGGTTCCTGCTCCAGCCAGGAGCGCGAGACTTTTTTACCTACCACACGAGGACACGGGTCTGCAGGCAAGAGAGACATCTCCATGATACCGCCAGAGCGCCCGATGCTCTGACGAGAGTCCAAGTTCACCATCACAGGCAAAAAGACACTTCCGAGTGAGATTGCCCAGAGAGCGAGAGATTTTGGTGAACTAATCAAGACTGGTCGAGACGGGACCTGTTCCAAGAACAGAGCAATAAAGAGCGTGCCACAGAGTGCAGGTAAAATCTTGGATTTTATACAAAGTGTTGTTGGATCTCGTAACAGTGAAACTTTGTGTTTGAAAGACCGTGGCTGCATGGAACAAGTTATCCATGAGTATAACTCGGTGGGTTAGTGGCCGTGTTGCATATGACCCACTGCAAGATTCAATCCAGGATCTAATTCGACTCTGTCTTTCCAAATATTTATCTACCCAAGTGCTAAAACTGCAGAGCCGAGATTTTAAGAAAAAGCATCCATTATTTTAAAGAATTCAATAACCTAGTAATATAGGTATATGCAGTAATAAGATGATTTCATTATTAAATGGAGAGTTCAAAGGAGGAGCAGAAAATGCAGTGGTTTCCATTTCTCCCCTGGTGACATAAAAATGTCTTAAGGCTTCGTGGGGTAGTAGCGCAATGTAATATTTGGATGGGACAGAAGTTGTAAAAATCCTGCCAACATCATAATTGAATCCCACAGAACTAGGGGTGCAAGGGCGGGATGGCAACATTGCTCTTCCAGATCCAATGTCATTTTAAGTTTTCTTTTTTCATCTTTAGTTACTATTTATGTCGCCCCTTTTCTGGACCTTATCGAATTGGATTTTTGTGTTACTTCTGAAACAGTGCGGGCGTTTAATCGTGTTATAAAGCGCCGACTCACATTTTAAACACGCTGGAATAGTTGTTGGTGCTGTTAGTCGGTTTTGGAGATGCAGAGAGAGGGCAGGAGGACAGCTTTCCTACGTCCTTCGTTGAGACCTCTCCAGCCCTCGGTTTGAAGTTAACTGCGGGTGACGCGCCGGTGCAATAGTGCGATGCCTTTCCTATTACAGCATCATGCAAAGGCGATTACTGTCGCGCCACCAGATCTGTCCATGGTGTGATGGTGCGTGTTTGAGATTTAAGTGTTGCTGTTTAATTGTGCAGGGATTGAGCTGCCTAAATAAGAAAACCATCAGTGAAATTTCATTCATGTAGGGCAAGGAAGCAGATGAGCATGCGAGGGAGCCACGGGCAGCAGAGATTGTGCATTTCACGTATGCTTGATTGAATGATGAATTGGAATCGAGAGGTTATTCGGGGATAGTTGTATTTTTTTATTTAGGAGTTTGATATAGCACGAAGTAGACACGGGACATCGGGTATCGGAGCGCTTTACATGAGCAACAGTTTCGTTGCAATTGGACACATTCATTTTTGTTAGGCAGAAGGAGATGAAGTGATTTGCCCAGAATCACAGGATGTTGAGCGTCTTTGCCGAGACTCGAACCCGGTTCTCCATCTTTAAGGTCGACCACTCTAGCCTTAAGGCTCTCCCCAATAACGCTGTGGATAACACTGTGTTTTCCACGAAAGCTTTGTAAACAAGTATCAACAAAGCCAGTAGTTTTGCTTTTGTGAAGGGCGTGCACACACAAAGACACACAACATCAATGCACACATTGACATAAATGATAGATGAAAATAGGCAGAGTACCAAATCTTCTTATATTCACACACGGACCAATAAACATAGAGCCACTACTCCCCAGAACACAGAGCGTTGGTTAAGCATGTCTTGTAGAAAATCTGACATGCAATCCCATACACACAGATCAAGAAAACTGTTATCTATGCTGCTCTAAGGTCGTCTTATAGTGATAGATGTGATAGGAATATAAAAAGAAGATGGCATGTGAAGGGGATATATGTGGAACAATTGTGCCCTGTATGACTGGAAGCATGCAGTGGTCAACACCCTCCTCAAGAAACCTTCAGCCGATCCGAACCAACTGCGCAATTTTTGTCCCTTCTTGCTCCCCTACACAGGTAAAGTAATAGAGAAAGCCATCCGCAACCTCGGCCTACACCATTTACTGGACAACACCCAATCAGGATTAAGAAAAAACGACAACTCTAAAACAACACACATCGCAGCCACCAATCACATTCAGACCATCCTGGATCAAGGAGAAAGGGCAGCCCTCATCCTGCTTGACTTCTCTGCGGCCTTCGACTCAGTATCCCACAACAGTCTCATTAGAAGACACCACGAGAAAGGCATCCAAGGATCTGCACTCAACGGGTTCAGCTCCCTCTTCACACGAAGAACCCAAAGTATCAGATTGCCACCCTTCACATTGGAGACCAATAATCTGATCTGTAAAGTCCCCCAGGTGTTCTCTCAGCCCAACCCTGTTCAACATCTAAATGACACCACTAGCTGACATCATCTGATCCCAAGGCATCACCATCATCTCCTACACCAACAATACCCTCATCCTTTCGCTGACAGACAAGGCAACCACCACCAGAACCAACTTCACCAACTGCATGACACTGGTAGTAGATTGTGTGAGAACCAACTGATTTGAGCTCAACTCCGATAAAATGGAAGTACTGGTCTTCAGAAACATGACCTCCCCAAGAAATGCCACCTGGTGGCCATCAGAGCTATGGCCATCACTAATCCCCACGACCATGCCAGAAACCTGGGGATCATCCTAAACTACAAGCTCAACATTATGCACAAGTCAATGCAGTGAGCCCGTCCTGTTTCCACATCCTACACATGCTACAAAAAAATCTTCAAATGGTTGCCACACAAAACATCAGAAGCACCATCACGTCAGTACTCACCACAATCAGGCTTAACTACAGCAATGCACTCTATGTCAGAGTCTCCAAGAAGCTCCTACACAGACTTCAGACCATCCAAAATGCAACTGCGAAACTCATACCCAACCTCCTATACTGCACCCACATCATACCACACTCCAGGGAGCTCCACTGGCTCCCCATTAACAAGCACAGCCAGTTCAAACCCCTCACGCACACATACAAAGCCTTTCACAACACTCGACTAGCATACCTGAACAGCCGCATACATTTTCACCAGCCTGTTAGTCATGCACCGACCCTCAGCCTCACTCTCACCTGCACACATCTCGGTATTCACAAAAGCAGAGCAGGAGGTCGCTCTTTTCCTATATCACACACAAAAACATAGAACAACCCCCACAGCATAACTAGACATAGATTGTAATGTATGTATGTAGGTTTCATGTCCAATCTATATTGAGACCCCTTGCAGATAAAATGAACTTTGAGTTATGAAATTTTTTTTATCAGTGACTAATCAATTCCTTGCTCATACTTTGAAAAACAACGCATCTATGAATGTTTGAACATTGCACTCCTTGGATTTATCTTCTGTTCTTAACAGTGTAGCACTCATGCCTTATTGATTCTACCCTGACCTCTTTGCAGCCACCATAAATGTGTAGCAGGTCAATTCATCATGATTAGTTTCTAATTAATGTTTCAAACTTTATATATATATATATCCTGCATGTTCTGCTGTAATCCAAAGCCCAAGAGGATTGGTCCAAGCACTGCGAAACCATGTAAATAAATAAATACATACATACTTAAAAAATAAATAAGCAAATTAGACTTAAGTTATTTAATACTGATATGAGACGCACTTATGACTTGCAAAGTGTCCCATCTTCCTACTGCGCACTGTTGCAACTGCACCTGCTGAGAAAGTCTAACCTGGTGCAGTCTAAGTGCCCGAAACTCGCACTAGGTGATGCCAGTTCTTGCTCCCGCTCACCATATTACTGTTGCTGGGCCCTGTGCAAGAAAAAACTCTGCCACACGGCGGTTGGTGGAGTTTTGCCTGAGCTCCTCCCCATTACAAGCATAATGCAAAGTGGGTAAAACTCAGCCAGCGGAGCGGAATTTGTCACCCACCCCTAATGTGAACATGATCAACCACAGGAAGAGGGAGCTGAGGAAGGCAGAGTGCCAGAAAAGAAGGTGATATTTGTGGATAACGAGATGGTGAATCTGGAGGGACACAGTAAGGGAGGATGGATACAAAAGAAGAGGCAGAGTAGACGAATGGAGAACACATTGTGTCAGAATCAAGAAATTAAGCTGGGGACTCAAACAAAAACCACGGAGGGAGACTGTGATTTTCAACCTTCAGTGAACAATGAAAGGTGACAGTTTGGCAACAAGCAAAATCATCAACTTTAAGGAGAATAAACTAGGCAAATGGAAAATGAGAAGAACATACAAAATGTGTTGAAATAAGCAAGAATCTTGTATTGAAGTAAAAGAGAAAATGGCAGAGGAAGTAAGACAGAGAGTAATGCAAGAGATACATATGCTTATATTTCGATGAAAAGCTGCAATAATGTACCGCACAAAGTCACATTAATGTCAGGGAACACTTAAAGTAACAGAAATTCAAAAAAAGGCGCAGAAACGCAAAACATGACTGAGGAATGCAAGAAAAGGAGGCTCATCTTTTGCAGGATGGTGGATAGAGTAAGAAAACAAGAGGTATAATAGGTACAATCAATTTCATTATAAAGAGGGAAATGTAATTAAAGGAAAAAATATAGCAAGTATTAAAAACAGGTGCAGTAGAAATAGGACAGGAAGGGGAAGGCAAAAGAGGACAAGTTGGGGATACTGAATCACGCAGGTTGGAATAATGAGGAGAAACGTTTGAGGCTTCTCGAAAATACACAATGAAGAGACTTTAATGTTTTATTTGGAGACCAAGCAATACAACAAAGATAAGGTGCGACAAGGTGAGAAAAGAGAAGAAGGTAGGTGAAGAAGCAGGGGATGTTTTTAGAACAATCATCCAAATTTAAAACTCACAGGAACAATGAAAAATGAAAAAAATATGAGCAAGTAGATCAAGTGCCTGCAGTAGGATGTCCATGAGTGGGCAGATACAGTGGTTATAACGAATGACTGAAATGAGCAATGCAGCTGAGGAGGTACAAGTCCGAAAATGAGGAAGCAAAATTGGATAAAATTAAGTCAGTGACCGGGGCATATAGGGAGAGAGTGGGTGAAACAGAGGGGAAGGAGAAGGGAACTCAGAAACAAATGAGTGTAGAAGAGAGACAATAAGAAGCTCTGATGCTGCCATGGAGACTTGAGATTTATTGAGATACAGAGAAAGGCAGGGCATGAGAAAAGTTATTCAGAAACTGGATGAAATATTAATGACAACTTCTTTTTATATACCATCCTTGTCAAAGATTGGTTGTATTTGTAGGTTTCAATTCTGCTACCCAAATGTAATTTGCCGACCTACATTGGCAGTCTACAGAATATGGAGAATTGAGGACAGGAAAGAGATTTGCGGAGACAAACATGGAAGGAGAAGGAGATACAAGAAAAAATGAAGGAGAATTATATGTTATATCATTTGATATAAAAAAGTCATGGAGAATATTGCAGGCTAATGAGACAAAGGATACTATAGAGTGGAAAAGAAGGATAGAATATTAGAGCAAAGGCAAAGCAGGAAGGAAACAGTCAGTTATGGAGGAATACATTGTGGAAGATAGGTAGAAGTGACAGTATTAAGAGTCATACCATTTTAAAATTAGGAAAGATAAGTAGAAATGTATTATGAAAGGAAAACAAAGTGGAAAAGGAAGACCCATGTATGTGGAGAAAAACTGTGATGCAAAGTAAAGAGTAGGAGACTTAGGAAGAAGTCGATTGACAAATAGGAATGGAGGATAGGATGCAGTGAATGAAAGAGTAAGAGACAGAAAGATTGATGTCAGAGCATCAGGAGGAAACATTCTTGTAAAGAAAATAGTGGTACATTCCGGAAAAAGAGTGGGATGCAAAGAAAAAATGATTTCTTGGCCTATGCAAGAATGACGGTGGAAAGAGACAAGGTAGACCTAGAAATCAGTAAAGAACGACAAAGAATTAAGAAAAAGCAATGGCAGAGGAAGACGTTGGTTTACAAGCGCGCAGGTACAAAAAATCAAATGAATAAACAAAGCCAAATAAATCTCAAAGATTGCAAGCAACAAAATGTAAGAATTCGATATGAACTGTGTGAAACCACAGGTGGTTGACTTGTTCCTCCTCTTAAAAGTGATTTGTACAGCATTATCCTGAGTCAGATTACGATGCCTCCTGTTCTGCTGAAAGATATGTCACTAGAATTCAAAGCTGTTTTCGACCATTGAGAAGTTCTCCCCTGTTTCATTATGCATGGTTTCTAGCTTCTTTTGTCATGCTTTCAACTTTGGGTGGTAGTATTTTTGGGGCATATCATCAATAGACGGCGATAAATATCGCAATGCCGCTTAGCGCCTTTTTATTTATTGCTGGAATTTATCGCCCGGTTAGCGCGTTATTAACAACGCGTGTCACAGAGGTGATCAAAATTCCAGCGATTGTGGGGATATCGCCGTTTTCCATGGAACAACACTGGTTTTCCAGCGATGTTCCGTGGAAAACGGTGATATGGTTGATGATAGGGCCCTGTGGTCTTAGCAAAAGACACACAATTGATGGACGGAATGCAGAACAAATCAAAACATTCACTCCCAGTCAAGAGATCTGGGTTAAATCCATCATTCTTTTGCTCACCATGCCACCCCAGTTTAGACTTGGCTATATGCAAATCAGTCTTGACCCTGTGCCTCATGGGAACAGTCCAGCCAGAACTGCCAAGCCAGGTCCTCCCTGGACCGGAAACAAGCATCCTAGGACCGGTTTCGGGGTTTCACCCCTCTTCAGCCAGGATAGCTTGATTCCAGTGGCACAGTGAGCCCAGGACTCATGTTTGAGCATACCTGCCGCACTTAGGGCGAGAAAGCAAAAGACACACAATTGATGGACGGAATGCAGAACAAATAAAAACATTAACCCCCAGTCAAGAGATCTGGGTTAAATCCATCATTCTTTTGCTCTCCATGCCACCCAAGTTTAGACTTGGCTATATGCAAATCAGTCTTGACCCTGTGCCTCATGAGAATAGTCCAGTCCGAACTGCCAAGCCAGGTCCTCCCTGGACCGGAAACAAGCATACTAGGACCGGTTTCGGGGTTTCACCCCTCTTCAGCCAGGATAGCTTGATTCCAGTGGCACAGTGAGCCCAGGACTCACGTTTGAACATACCTGGCGCACTTAGGGCAAGAAAGCAAAAGACACACAATTGATGGACGGAATGGAGATCAAATCAAAACATTCACCCCCAGTCAAGAGATCTGGGTTAAATCCATCATTCTTTTGTTCACCATGCCACCCAAGTTTAGATTTGGCTATATGCAAATCATTCTTGACCCTGTGCCTCATGAGAATAGTCCAGCCCGAACTGCCAAGCCAGGTCCTCCCTGGACCGGAAACAAGCATCCTAGGACCGGTTTCGGGGTTTCACCCCTCTTCAGCCAGGATAGCTTGATTCCAGTGGCACAGTGAGCCCAGGACTCACGTCTGAGCATACCTGGCGCACTTAGGGCGAGAAAGTAAAAGACACACAATTGATGGACGGAATGCAGAACAAATCAAAACATTCACCCCCAGTCAAGAAATCTGGGTTAAATCCATCATTGTTTTGCTCACCATGCCACCCCAGTTTAGATTTGGCTATATGCAAATCAGCCTTAGCCCCACAATCCACCTCCCATGTTAGGTATGCCTTAGTCAGGAATTTAACAGACGTTAAATTCCTGCGTTAAGGCATAGTTATTGCGATTTCAAATATCGCTACCCCTCATTGATGATATCACGAAGCTGGGTTAGCGATATTTTCCCATGGAGTTTTGTCAGGCATGCCTCCTTTGCATCTCATTAATGATGCGATGCGAGGCGTGCTGACAATGGGCGCTAAGGCAAGGAAACACACGCTAGTGTGTCCTTGTTGATAATGCGATAAAATTATCACCGCTTTTCGCCTGAAAACAGATGATAATGTTATCGCCAGCCCTTGAGAATATGCCCCGTTGTTTTTGTTTTAGGTCATTAGCATGGAGAGCAAGTCCGCCAGATATGTTTTAAGACAACTCTTTTTTCCTTTAATTTAAAATCCATTTGGTTTTTCATGTACTGTTCTAATATCCTCAGAATTTATCCAGTTTTCATAGCACTGTACACAATTGTTTACTAACAGAGCATTAATTGCAAATGTTAGATTTAGTAGAGGAAGCTAAATATGTAGACAAAGAAGAAAGACTGGCGACTGAAAAAATCAGTGCAGTAACAGAAGGCATATGCTGAAAAAAATAATGAATTAGAGAAAGGCACAGAAGAAGGCAGTTAAAAAAACAATGAGGCACACATGTACTATTTGTTCATGCAGCATAGCATCTACATTTTCTGGGCTGAGTTGTGCAAGAAGGAATACAGAGCCCAGTTCAATGTCTACCAAACTAGCCTGCGAATGGCATTCAAACAAATCTTCCTTGCACAATGACCAACTTTGCTCCACGGTATAGAGGAGAGTGTGCATTTCTAGCATAGATTGTGTGCTGGAGGCAAACACTTCTAGTAAAACCTGATGATTAGACCGACTCAGAGGGTTCCCATGCATTGGATGTTCACTGTAACACACATGCAGTGTACCTTTGTTTTGGAGAAACAATCACGTCTCCTAGTTTGCACCTGCTTTAACTAAGCATAGGTTGTTGATACAAAGCCCAGTCTTGTTATCTTCAAAGATTGGACCATGCATAAAAAACAGTTTTGTGTTTATGATGATCTGTCCCAGGAAGGCGTTCTTGGTGCAAAGCAGTGTTTGTACAATACATCCTTTGCATTGGAAATTAGTAGCATTAGATGCTTTGCTCTGTTTTGAGTCTCTTTGCAACATGTTAGCACCAGTGCAAAGTCTTAGTATATGTGGTCCTGGGAATCAAAGGACACACACATAGGAGCTAGTGGGATAGACATTGGAGTCTGGTTAAATAAAATAAGGAGGCAGAAGGGTAAATGGGAATGCTAAGATACTTTTCAAGAAAATATGGGGGATAAGTAAGGCATGCTGCAATATAAGCAAAGAAGTGATAAAAAAGGTTAAAAAAAATGTAGTTTTCGGTGATACTTCATATCACACCATTTCTCATAAAAATGAATAAGACAATGAAAAAACATCAGGGATCTTTAGACTAGGACATTCAGTTTGTACATCTTTCAATTCTGTCCTACGGAATATTTTGAGCTTAACTGAGAGTGTGTGGCACATGTTTGTTGCTTAAACCATAATATGTCCCTGCAATCTGGCCTATGTGAGCAAACCTAACCAGTAGATAAGACAACAAATTATACCACATAATGGTGCAAGAATTTAACTGCACTGCCCAAGCAATTTACACATAGAGGGGCACAGACAGAAAATAACCTTCAATTATGATGAGAAAAATATTAAGAATGGAGCAGCTCTCTCACTATTTGGCACACACTGATGAAAAATTCACACATCTGGCAACTGTTAATTGGCTACTTATCTCAAATTGAGCATACCTTCTTCACCCACTTAAGCTAAAAGCACTGCAACTCTTTGAATAATGGGCTTGTTCGTCTATCTGGCAGTGGCCCTTATACTGTTCCCTAATACTCTGCTCTACCCCCATGATGGTTCTGACTTCTGCTGCTCCGATGCGGTTGTGTCAACCTGGGCCTCCTTCGGATGCATTATGAACTGATTCTTGTACCATTTCTTGCTTTGTTGTGGGATGTTTTGTGACATGTACATCTGTTGCTTGACCAGACCTGTAATGTGTTCCACACCAGACATCGCTGTCTCCATATTGAAGCATTTCTATTATACTGATTACCAATGTGGTATGCGATATGTAAGCCCTGTGGGCTTGAATCTGAAACAATGTCTTGTTCAATTTCCTAATAAAACTTTAATATACAGATTCCTAGTAAAGAAAAGAAAACTATTAATACGAATAGCTTGTGTCCTTTGTCTTAATGGATGAAAAACTCTGTGGGGATTCTAATTTTGTTATTTGATGGGTAACTTCTAAAACTATGAATTGAAATTTATGTATACCGATATGGTCAGGGTCAAGAAGACCATTTTTAGGATTCCTTGAATGAAATGTGAAATGGGTTAAGCTCTAAAACTCAGAAGTCATTGATTATAGACTAACTCAGGGGCATTTTTAACTAAGATTTTGGCATATAGTGCAATCAGGAAGAAATCATTAAATGCATTTGATCATTAAGATGTATGCAAAATCCAAGGATAAAATTCATTAGGAAATGTATTGATTTCTTGCCTGAGTCAGCACGTAAAACCGTCTTGCATGCCCTAATCACATGGGTCTGCCAATTGGACTGATCCGTAGACTTCAGATAGTGCAGAATTCAGCTGACAGACAGGTCTGCAAGATCCCTCTGCGCAAACGTATTTCCCTTACTTGAGACAGTTGCATTGGCTATCTGTGGCCAAGCGCATCGAATTTAAGGTCCTTACGGAGGAAGAGACTTGGCCCTTCCCAGCAGAACAAATCTCTTGGGTCTAACCACAAACGATACCTTACCACCCCCCCGTTTTGCGAAAGCCAGAATGGGGGAAAGGACTTTCGAGCTGGGGACCTCTAAATGCTGCAATAACCTTCCTCCTCAATTGCGTGCATTGCAGTCCGAACAAGAATTTAGAAAGGCCCTGAAAACGTGGCTCTTTAGTCGTAATGAGTAAGGTATATTGACCACTATCTCTACTATTGTCCGTGCTAGCGCCGGGACATCCCATCTGGGGTAGCTGCTCGCTATACAAGTATCTTTATTATTATTATTATTATTATTATTATTATTATTATTATTATTATTATTATTATTATTATTATTATTATTATTATCAATACAAAGACATATGTAGCAAATGGGTTCCAATCAATTTGTCCCTGAGGATTTTTAGCAATTGACGACCCTTTTTTTGGACATTTACTGTGAGCGAGTCTCACTACCTGATTGGAACTCACAGTAAATTCATGGAAAATGAATGCTAACCACCAGTGTCGACTTTGAAGAGAAGGCCCCTGTTGTGTAGCTATGGTAAGAGGTTCTGGGCTGGCTACATGAGAACACATGAGCACAGGTGTGTGCACACATGTACAGGCTGCATGTGTGAGACTACCAATTTGTGCAGCCTGGTAACTGTGCTCAGGTCACCTGATGCAGAAGATCTTATAACATTCATGGGCATTCATAGTGTAGGTTTGTAATGCTTGTTGGAGGTCTGTGGAGCGTACACTGTTTCATACATAATTAGGGAAATCTGTACTAAAGTACAGCTTTGCTCCACTTAGGCCTACAAGGTCCAATATGTTAGCAATCTAGGGGTACTCATGCACCAAAGTGTAAATTTGAAGGCCTCTGAAAACAACAGTATTAAACAAAGAAAATCATGTGCTACAAGGAGCGGCAAAACCCTTCATGGAATCCTACCATTATCAATTCTACAATCGATTAGAGAATGCAACTGCCTCATTACCCTGGCTGTGCAGATCGAAGTGGGAGAAAATCCATGCCACCACCTGTCCTAACCTATCAGAGACTCAGAGATGCCTGATGCCTCGTGGTTTCCAGCTGGCTGCTTCTACTACGAATGGGCAGTAGATCTGACTCTGCAGAGCAGCAGATGAGGCATCCCAGGACCAAGACCAAGGTTTATGCCGTGACTTGAGCGTCAATGAAGAAGCTCAAGAGGCTGTATGCAACAGTGGCGATTATGGGACTGACTCAGATTCACACTCCCACACCGAACCCACAGACCCCAATGCCTTGGGGGTTCTTGCTGCAGGTTCCAATGGCCTCCAGGTCTGACTTCTTTATCAGAACTGCCAGCAGACCCTGACCCACTGTCATCTTTCCACATCACCCACAGTGTGCAGGACAACACCCACTGGTTTGACTCCTGTACCGGAGCTGTGGTCCCCTGCTCCTGACACCGCTTTAACCAGCCTGCAGAGCTAGACCCCAACACCCCACAGGTCTCCACATCCGGAGACTGGAATACTCGAGGTAGGCAGTCGAGCTGGTCAACCCCCCCCCATAAAACAAAAATCAGCCTTCGGAGCCTTGGACCCGGCTCTAACCCTGCCACATGGATAGGTAATTTCCTTGAGAATCTTAACACAACCAATGCCAAAAACATTGCATATAGATCCAAACTCACCATATCCCCCATCCCAAACGATTGGTGGTGAACAGTTTATCACCATCTACAAGAATGGAAATATCCTTATTCAAGCCACGGAACAAAATCTTTCCATCTTTGCCCACCACTTCCCCACCCTCCACAATTTCCTATCCTCCATCCTCAAACTCACCACCCCTCCTATCATCACCAAATATTCCCTCTCTCCTTCTTCCCACCCAGCCAAACCTATCAACCCCCAACACCCACCCTCCAACCCTCCACTTCAACTCGCACTCCTCTCCCCAATCCCTCTACATACTGCATCGCATTACAAGATCCACCATACCCCCTTCTAGTCATATATCTCCTACACAATCACCCCAAACTATCTCCTACACAATCACCCCCAAACTACCACACAGGAGTCTCTGTCCTACAACATCAGAAAAGACCCAACCTTGACCTCTAGCCTATGATGACAACCAATTCACCCCACTCTCTCCCTCTGAACCAACCACAGCTCAACTAATCTCCACAATCACCTGCCTGGAATATAAAATTGACATCATACTAGATGAAATCACCTTAATACGTAAGGACTTCAAGTCGAAACCCAGCTTGCTCCCTGATATGTCTACCACAAACCCATGCTGGAACACCGCACACTCTACTACCTGGTTGTTGGAAATTGCCTTTTTTGCAGGGTTATCCCCAAACCTTTTGGTTTTTCCTCCTAGTTTTCCCTAACCTGTTTGTGTTGGTTTTAGGACTCTGGGCACTTTACCACTGCTAATCAGTGCTAAAGTGCATATGCTCTCTGTGTAAATTGTGCTATGGATTGGTGTTCCCATGATTGGATATTTGATTTACCTGTTAGCTCCTAGTAAAGTGCACTGCATTTGCCAGGGCCCGTGAATCGACTGCTACTCGGGGGCCTGCAGCAATGGTTGTGCCACCTCCGTGAGTAGCCCTGAAAACGGTAACTCAGACCTGTCATTGCAGAGTCTGTGCGCAGTTTGTAACTGCTATGTCGACTTGGACAGTGCACACACTGGCCGGTCCCTAACCTTCCCATTTCTTACATGTCAGACACCCCTCAGGTAGGCCAATGGTACCCCTTTGGGCAGGGTGCAGTGTATGTGAAAGGTAGGACATGCCCTGGTGTTTATGGCATGTCTTGACAGTGAATTACAGCCAATTTCGTTTTTCACTATTGCAAGTATACCAGTTCCCCATAGGATAGAATGGGAGGTTTGTTTATAACATCTTATAAACATAACTGGCCCATGGAATTCAGTAAGAAAATAGAATTTAGTATGCCTGAACTCAGAATCTAAAGATGCATCTTTTAGTGAAGGTGATTTTTACATTTTGTGTTTGAAAATACAACTTTTAGAAAGTAGGTATTTTCTTTCTCAGTCATCCTGTGTGCCTCTGCTGGAATGTGGATTGCCTGTCTGGGTTTTGGATGACAAAAGGCTGGGGGGCCCGAGGGGCACCAGATAGTCTAGGGAAGTCAGGAAAGGGCTGAATAGACCTGGGCTGCGATGGGGGAAGAGGGAGATTTCCTTGCACCTCAAAGGGCCTGGTCTGCCTCTAACAATGCCGTCTCCACCTCCTGCCAGGAATTCACACCAGAGAAGGTAGAACTGGTTCTGCCCGGGCACAGACACCCTCTGCCTGAAAGATCAAAGGATTTTTGATTACAAATACTGGGGCCCAGACCCCTGAACTTTAGAACTCATCTGGAACAAAAAGACTGCCAAGAAGAAGAGCCGGCGAGAAGAAGCTGAGAAAAGGAACGGTTGCTTTGCTGGGTGCTTTTCTGGGCTGACCTGCAGTGGCTGCTTCTGTCTTGGGCAGTGAAAGGCCTGGACTGGACATTCTGCAACCTAATTTGTGAGTCTCTCCAAGCGCTTGAGGTAGAGCTTGCCCCCTGTTCACGAAGCCTCAGGAACAGCAAAGACTTCAAGTTCTTCGACCCACACCACTGGGGATTGTGTGTTTTGTGCTGCAAAACAAATAACACCGACTCAATGACATCTACGACGCCGCTGCTGACTCTGTGACCTGAAGGCACCGCAGAGGGCACCGCTGCAACGCCGCACCGCAACCCTGGTCTCACCGACGACACCTGTTGACGTCGCCACTGAGCCGCTTCTTGCACCGTGACCTGTGGGCACCGCACTCCGCACTGCCTCGCTTCACGCCGAAGCTTTGGCACCGCAGAGAGCACCGCCGCAACACCGCACCACAACCCTGGTCTCACCGACGACACCTGTTGACACCACCACTGAGCCGCTGCTCGCACCGTGACCTGTGGGCACCGCACTCCGCACCGCCTTGTTTTACGAGGACGCCTTGGCTGTCCTGACGCCGCCACTTCCCACCGAAATCAACACCATTGCTTGCACCGTGGTTCAAGGGCACCACTCGTAGGTCACACGACACCGCCCTCATCCTGCACCACAGCCTTGGCCTACCGAGGCCGATGCCATCGACTCCAGTTTGTCAGCCGACGACAGCGCTTCTGCAACGATGACGCCGCTGCTTGCACCGTGACCTGCTAGCACCGTGGCGAGCATCGCCCTCATCTCGCACCGCAACCCTGGTCTCACCAATGACGCCATCTGATGCCGTCACCGAGCCGCTGCTCACACCGCTACCTGGGGACACCGCACGCCGCATCGCTGCACTTCGCACCGCAGCACCCGATGCCTGCCAGCGCCAGCACTCCTCATTCCATCAGAGAGAAGCTCGACCTGCAACGCGAGTGACTTCAAGGGCCTCAAAGTCCTGCATTTCTCACAGGTACTGTTTGCGGGTCTTCTCAACACCGTAGCTGGCCCACGACCCCGCGACCAGCTGGAACTGTTGGATTTGTTGTTCACGACGCTGGGGTAGCCCGGACGGAGCTATTCACACAAGGAACTCTTTTTATTCAGCGTATTTTTCAGTAGAGTATTGTGGATTTTTATCGTTTTTGGTCTTGTTTTAATTATATAAAAATACTGGATATTTTTCTAAACTGGTGTGGTGTCCTTTTTTAGTGCGCACACTGTATTACTGTTGGTTATGTGCAAATGCTTTAAACACTGCCTCTAAGATAAGCCTAGCTGCTCATGCCAAGCTACCAAGGGGGTGAGCGGGGTTATTTTAGATGTGTAACTCCCTCATACTGACTAGAGTGGCGTTTTTTGCCTTGCTTTGGCCCACGCCCTAGCCTGCCAAAAATTCAATTTCTAACACTGGTCAACTATCCCTCTCAAAGAGTACCATCTCAAACCTAGACGTGCCACTTTTGAAATGTCACAAAGTGAAGTGGAAGCCTTGATCAACTAATATGCCACTGCCACCAGCCAATCCTCCTATCTAAAATCCTGGTCATCCACAGTGCATGCAGGATCCCTCACACCAATCTCCATCCCAGGCCACCAGCCCAACTCATCTCCATCCACCTCACACAATCTGAACCAAAATTGGCAACCGTATTAAATTGCATGCTCCTAAACTGTCAGTCAGCAGCCAAGCATGCCCCTGAAGCAAAAACTATCCTACTCCATAAAATCAGGCTGTGCTTTCTGACAGAAACGTGGCTATCGATCACTCATCTGTTATCATTGATCTCCTCAACCCACCTAGTTTCTCAATCACTCGTCGCGACTGCAAAGATCATTCAGGTGGTGTATTAGCGATTATACACAACAATGAACTTCACCTAACACCCTTCTACACAGCTGAATACTCAACTTTTGAATACCTAGGAGGTACCCCACTCTTCAAACGCCCCAACCCTTTGAAACTCCATACCATCTATCACCCACCAGGTGAAAAACGTCAATTCCTAGATGAACTAATGAACCTTATGACTCTACACACCCTGAAGGAATCCACAGAGATAAAGGAGACCTAAACGTACACCTGAATGAATGCAGATGTCAATACATTACAACCCCTAGACACCTTCCTGGAATCAAAAGGTCTCATGCAACACTGTAAATAGGAAACCAACAACAAAGGCTCTATCTTTGACACTATCATCACCAACCACTATGCCATATCTCTCCTATCCATCTTCACGACTGGTCTTTCCATCACCTAATTATTTTCGATCTCAACATCATACAAGCTAAGCTCCCCACCCAAAATGACCTGCTGAAGCAATGGACGAGTAACATACACCAAATCCAGCAATCAGAGTTAGAGGCAAGATGGCGGTCATGTTGGTGACCGTATGATGCAGGCTGTGTATGCTCCTCGGCGATAACCCCCCGTCGCTAAACTCCCGGTGACTGATGAAGGAAGATTCGGAATAATAGATTTTGACATGCTGTGGCTTCTCCATTACCTGAATCTGCATCGCGGCTCCTTTGGATATCGGTGGCGGTCCGGTGTGTTTGGTTTCTGGCGGCGGCAGCAGCTAGAGACAGAGGTGGAGGGAGTGGCTGTCGGTCAGTCAGTGGGTCTGCTCAAAACCCAGGACCGGGGCACACAGACGTAATGGCGCCCAAGAACGCCAACAAGGGTCCTAAGATTCTGGCGACAACAGCAGCTATTTTGACCCCCCCTACATGTGATTCAGCCTCTCCAGATGACGGGCGAGTCAGTACTGCCGGTAAGCGGCAGGATAAGAATAACTCTCCTACTGGGACCACACGGACTGGAGATGGCACCATAGTGAAACCTAAAATTCCTGGGATGTTTAAAAAAACGCATATGCAAGGTAAGAACCTTGATATTGTTTTATCTGCTTCATCGGTCGCTCCAGGAGCTTTCTTGTCTGGCAACAAAGTAGGGACAACAACAGTACTGACAAAAGCCACATCTAAGCCCAGAATGCAACAAAAACCATTTTCTTCTTTAAAGCAGCATGGGGCAATAGGGCTAACAACGAATGGAGAGTCTCTGCATGTGCCAGATGTAGGACCTAGTAATAAAGCTGCCGGACCTGACAGCCACCAGGATGAAATACCAACTGGTGGGAAGAACAATATCAATTTGCATATGGAGGGAGGACAGTGGGACTTGTTAATGATGCCTGAAGTAGTGGCTCCTCCTCAGCAAACATCGAGAGCTGCTGCCAACCTACTAGGAGGTTCTATCCCCGTCCTCAATTTTGGTTCATGGTAATCCTGAGGATGTACATCAAGAAATCAGGGCTAGGTCGAAGAATTTAGATAGAGATTTGCTAAAAGTTTTGGATTCTGGGGATTCGGGTGAAAAGTTTTACTCAATGTCAGATCCATCAAATTCCTCGGACAACGAGAGCGCTGGAGGAGATTGGGCAGATGAAAGAAGTGAGACTAGCTCTGCCCAACAGAACAATGATGAATTAGGCTTGGATATCTCTGCCGATACAGGAACTGTGTGGAAAGCAAGGGATGTCTCCCAGCCGATCTCTAAGGAAATACATGATAAAGCTGGGTCATTGGTGTGGGACTATTCATTTTCACCACAGTTTGGGGAGATGAATGGAGGTTCGGTTTGTGGCACTGGAGCAATTGGTGCTTCAGCAGATAATGAGATTACCCTATCTACTATCTATCAAGCCATAATGACGCATCAGGAGGAAACTAAAGCAGAGGAATTACGCACACAGGGTGCCATCCGTAAACTTCAAAATACAGTGCGTCGCGTCGCCAAGTCTTGTACAGAGATGTATACAAGGATTGGGGAAGCGGAGGCAAGAATATCTATAATTGAGGATGAGATTGTGCAGCAGAAAGCGGATGTAACCTCTTTACACTCCGTGAGAGATTACATTTATTGGAAGCACATTGACTTAGAGAACCACTCCAGAAGGAACAATTTATGTGTACTTGGTGTTCCAGAAGGGAAAGAAGGCAAAGATATAAGACAGTTTGTCATTGACTTATTCTCAGAAGCCTTTCCCGAACTGAGACAATGGAAATGGGAAGTAGAGCTGCAGAGAGTACATAGATTCCCCTTCCATTTGCGGGGTGGTACAAGGGGGTCAGAGGGGAAACTAAGGGCTATACTGATTTGTTAAAATAACTTTCTACTCCAGGAATCTCTGCAAGGCCTGATCGGAAGAGAAATGGGAGGGGCTCTGAATTTTTCGTGTGACCGGATTTTTGTCAGGCTACAGTCCAACAGAGATGGCATTTGCTCCAGCTGATCCCACTATTTCAAGGCAAAGGTGCACTGGCCTTCTTACTTAATCCATCAAAACTTAAAGTCATTCACAAAGATAAAACGCTTTTTTTGTCTCTGAGATTGCTGCGAAGGAATCTTTAGACACAATATAGAGGGACGGCCCTTAGAAGCTATTTTTTTTAGGTCTTTTCATGCCGGGGGGTGAGAGAAGAGTGTACACAATCCTTTCTCTCCATCATTGAGAGGACTATTCAGTCCTTATGCCTCCTTTGGGTGGGGGTGTGGGTGGGGGGAGGGTGCTCTTGGGGTGGAAAGGGAGGTGGGGTGGTGGGGCAAGGAACAGCACAATATGGGTTTGGCATGCGCCTGGCACCAAAGATTTGGTGATTACATTTTTCAGAATCATGTGTTTTTTATTATTGAAATATAACTTTGGGTTTGGACAAAGTAAGCAAGGAAAGTCTAAATTAATTTTTTATGATTGGTAAACTTTCCATATGCTCATGGAATATCTGCGGTTTGAACAATAAAAAAAAAGGGGGATTATGGCCCAGATCGGAAGTGGTTGAGGGAGTTGGGTATGGAGCTCTTGGGATGTACTCGGCAAAAGCTCCACAACTAGAGGAGTAGCTATTCTGAAACAATTTGGTTGGGGTGCCTATAAACGTGTCAAAGAAGATGTTTGGGGACGCTGGGTTATCATTGAATTATGGATCGAGGGTACTCCAATGACGATCTGCTCAATATATGGTCCTAATCTGGATGATCCAGACATGCTATATTTTCTTATTGAGTTAGTGGCATGGCTATCTCCACTGATCCTTTGTGGGTATTTTAATCTCAAACTGGAGGGTGGTTTTGATATTACAAGTGAATGTCCTTATTTTGGGAAGAAAGCCAAAGTTTTCAAAGCCACCAGAGGATTAGCCAGAGAATTTGGGTTGTGGACGTTTGGTGTGATAATGGTGGGGATGTTTTGGGTGAAACCTGTTATTCTGCACCCCATTAGAAACATCTGCGTCTTGATTATCTTTTTATAACAGCAGAGAAAGCAAGAAATGCCAGGATCGAAATCAAGCCTAAGAGTATATCAGATCATAATCCTATTGTGCTGGAATTGGTTGTTAGTTGCAGATCATCTTCAAGTGCTTGGACCTTCGAACGTAAACTTTTGATCGATTCTGTATATTGCGAGCAAATGTGTAAATGGATTTCTGATTTTTTTATCATAATCGGGGCTCTACCTCAGATCCTATTGTTTGGGATGCATTTAAGGCGGGGGTTCGGGGGGAAACACTAAGTTTCTCTATCAATAAACAGCAAAAATGGCGCGGTGAAGTTCAGGATGGGATGAACAAATTAAGGCTATTAGAAATTGAACTTACGAAAGCTGTTGTTAGTGGTCAAAATATTGAACAAATTGTAAGCGACACAGCGGTTCAAAAAATGAGTATATATCAGAACTGCCAGGAAATTAGCTTCTAAAATTGCCATATATAGATCTGAACTATACGAAGTAGGGGAAAACTCTGGTCGAATATTGGCAAAAAGACTACATCAGAGAGAGGTAGCCAATAGAATTAACAACATTCAGAATCATTTAGGGCAGGTTTTGGACAAGCCAGGAGAATTGCTTGAGGTGTTTAGTAAATACTATCAACAGTTGTACACAGAGGATGCTATTATTGGAGTCGAAGAGAAATTGCATGAATTCTGTGTTGATATTGAAACCCAAAAATTGACACAGGAACAAATTGAACATCTAGATGCAGACATTGCTTGGGAGGAAGTGGAGGCAGCAATAATATCATTGGCAACAGGCAAGGCTGTCGGTCCTGACGGTATTCCCCTTGAATTTTATAGGACTTTCTGACAAACATTAAAATCAGAATTTATGACTTTGTTTTCAGCCACGCAAAGAGGGATCATGCTAGTGTCTTGGCGTAAAACCTCTATTTTTGTTTTTTTGAAAAAGGATAAACCTGATCTATTGCCTACGTTATACAGACCAATATCATTAATCAACTCTGATAGCAAAATTTATTCTAAGGTTATCGCTAACCGCCCAGCTGGTGTTATCTCTGCATTGGTTTCTAATTTTCAACATGGGTTTATTCCCGGCAGAGACACTACAGACCATGTGACGCATGTGATTTCTTTTCTGGATTGGGCACAAGCAACCAATACCACATTGGGGGTAATCCTGTTGGATGCCGAGAAGGCATTCAACAGGGGTTCCTGGCCTTACATGTGGGAGGTTTAAAGATGGAAGGGATTTGGCCCTAAGATACGGCAAGCAGTTAGGACACTAAATATCAGTCCGGAAGCCAGCATGCGAATCTCCGGACAAGAATCCGGTCTATTTAAGATAGGTCGTTGCACTTGACAAAGATGCCCTTGTCCACCCTTATTATTTGCCCTTTATATTGATTTTTTTCTGAATAAGGTGAACTACCTTAAAGACATAAAACCAGTACAACTCCGGCATATGGAGTACAGAGCACTGGCCTATGCCGATGATATTGTTGTTGTCACAAGAGATATCGTTACTGCACTTCCTGCAATTGATAAATTGGCATCTCAGTTTGGGAGTTTCTCCGGGTATAAATTAAATATATCCAAAATGCAAGTGCTTTATTCAGGTGGTGATCCTCCTGTAAATGTGGCCACTATCTCAGAAGTTACACATCTGGGAATTAAAATTTCAATGCCTATTAGTAACATTCCAGAGTTAAATACGAATCCTGTATTGACAAGGGTGAACTTAACATTGGAGCGGCTGGATCATTTGCATTTGTCTTTGTATGGCAGATCAAATGTATTAAAAATGGTGGTATTGCCAAAGGTCTTATATATGTTTAGAACAATTCCATTAGAATTCCCTGTGTCATGTTTCAAGAGGTTAGAAAGGATTTGCTCTAGATTCTTATGGGGATATAGTCGACAGAGAAGGGCCTATAAAACAATGTTGCTACCAAAAGATCGTGGTGGCTGGGGCATACCACATTTTATGTTGTATTACTGGGCAGCTACTCTGCAAAATATTATCCCCTTAGTTGTCTGGGACAGAGCTGAAATATTGCCCTGCCATAGATCATCAATATATGAATTTGGGTTGGGGGATGAGACTAGGGAATGCCTGGTCAAAATAATTGAACCAAGTTACTTTAAGAAAACCAAATTTAAAATACTTAAGGCAGCTTATTCTGTTTGGAAGCAAGTCAAGAGGCAGCTTGGTGTTTTTAAACTGAATGCATATACTCCATTTTCAGCTGCCGGACTACTTCCAATACTTTTTCAAGATCAGGTGACTGATAGATGGGGTTTAAAAGGGATTCACTGTTTAGGGGATTTATGTAACAATGGTCAGCTGGCAATGTTTGCTGATTTGCAAGCAATATTTGGCTTAGCTAAACATGAATTCTTTAAATATCTCCAAATTTGTAGTTATTTTAATAAGCAAGGGCCTGGATTCGGACAACAGCTTGCTAGGATCCTACTTATCGAAAGAATGGAAAAAAAAACATCTATTGGTCAATTTTATGTACAACTAATTGAGACATTTCCTGATGATTTAGATGTCTGTCAAGGAAAATGGGCAAGGAAACTGGGGTTAGAAGATGTTAATATCAGGGAATCCTTAGGGCTTGCTAATCAGGTTTTGATGACCGGGAGGATGCGTTCTCAACACTACATGACCATTTATGATTTATATTACACCCCAAGTAAGATCTCAAAATGGGGAACAACTGTTGGGGTTAAATTTAATAGATGTGGCCAACATGCAGCGGATTCAGTTCATATGTTCTTTGTCCTAAATTAGGGGAGTTATTCAGAGAAATTGAGCAATTCTTAGGTACAATATTGGGATCCTCCGTGATCATAACTGGGGAATTGGTCTTGATAGGGGTCAGCTCAGATATTACTGCACAGACTAGATCAAGAATTATGGTATCTTTTTTGTTTATTTGTATGGCGGTGATATGGGCCTGTATTACGAAGGATTGGATCAGTCCTGATCCACCGACATTCTCGAACTGGCGTTCAAGATTATTACAAAGCAAAAACCAAAGGAAATGATGGACGGAGTGTTGAACATTGCAAGCACTCATCCCCAGTCAACTGATCTGGGTTTAACCCATTACCGTTCTTTAGTTCACTCTGCCACCCCAGTTCAGACAAGGCCATATGCAAATCAGTCTGACCCTGTGCCTCATGGGAACAGTCCGGCCCGAATTGCCAAGCCATGTCTTCCCTGGACCGGAAACAAGCTTCCTAGGACCGGTTTCTGGCATTTCAGCCGTCTTCAGCCAGGATTGCTTGAATCCAGTGGCAAAGTGAGCAAGGGACTCACGTCTGAGCATACCCTGCCAACTTATGGCAAACAAAGCAAAAATCAAAGGAAATGATGGACGGAGTGTTGAACATTGCAAGCACTCACCCCCAGTCAACTGATCTGGGTTTAATCCATCACCGTTCTTTAGCCCACTCTGCCACCCCAGTTCAGACATGGCCATATGCAAATCAGTCTGACCCTGTGCCTCATGGGAACAGTCCAGCCCGAACTGCCAAGCCATGTCTTCCCTGGACCGGAAACAAGCTTCCTAGGACCGGTTTCTGGCATTTCAGCCGTTTTCAGCCAGGCTTGCTTGAATCCAGTGGCAAAGTGAGCAAGGGACTCACGTCTGAGCATACCCTGCCAACTTATGGCGAACAAAGCAAAAACCAAAGGAAATGATGGACGGAGTGTTGAACATTGCAAGCACTCACCCCCAGTCAACTGATCTGGGTTTAATCCATCACCGTTCTTTAGCCCACTCTGCCACCCCAGTTCAGACATGGCCATATGCAAATCAGTCTGACCCTGTGCCTCATGGGAACAGTCCAGCCCGAACTGCCAAGCCATGTCTTCCCTGGACCGGAAACAAGCTTCCTAGGACCGGTTTCTGGCATTTCAGACAACTTCAGCCAGGCTTGCTTGAATCCAGTGGCAAAGTGAGCAAGGGACTCACGTCTGAGCATACCCTGCCAACTTATGGCGAACAAAGCAAAAACCAAAGGAAATGATGGACGGAGTGTTGAACATTGCAAGCACTCACCCCCAGTCAACTGATCTGGGTTTAATCCATCACCGTTCTTTAGCCCACTCTGCCACCCCAGTTCAGACATGACCATATGCAAATCAGTCTGACCCTGTGCCTCATGGGAACAGTCCAGCCCGAACTGCCAAGCCATGTCTTCCCTGGACCGGAAACAAGCTTCCTAGGAGTGGTGTCTGGCATTTCAGCCGTCTTCAGCCAGGTTTGCTTGAATCCAGTGGCGGGACTCACGTCTGATCATACCCTGCCAACTTATGGCGAACAAAGCAAAAACCAAAGGAAATGATGGACGGAGTGTTGAACATTGCAAGCACTCACCCCCAGTCAACTGATCTGGGTTTAATCCATCACCGTTCTTTAGCCCACTCTGCCACCCCAGTTCAGACATGGCCATATGCAAATCAGTCTGACCCTGTGCCTCATGGGAACAGTCCAGCCCAAACTGCCAAGCCAAGTCTTCCCTGGACCGGAAACAATCTTCCTAGGACCGGTTTCTGGCATTTCAGCCGTCTTCAGCCAGGCTTGCTTGAATCCAGTGGCAAAGTGAGCAAGGGACTCACGTCTGAGCATACCCTGCCAACTTATGGCGAACAAAGCAAAAACCAAAGGAAATGATGGACGGAGTGTTGAACATTGCAAGTACTCACCCCCAGTCAACTGATCTGGGTTTAATCCATCACCGTTCTTTAGCCCACTCTGCCACCCCAGTTCAGACATGGCCATATGCAAATCAGTCTGACCCTCTGCCTCATGGGAACAGTCCAGCCCGAACTGCCAAGATTATTAGCCATGTATAATTTAGAACTAGCAATATATAAAACTAAGGGGAGGAGGAAGAGTGCTAAGGGAGCCAAGATGTGGTCTGCCATAACGGATTGGATTCAGTAGGTAATAATGCTACTTTTCTTTTTGCTTACTATTATTTATCCTTATATTAGTCTGTATCAAGTATATCGTACTATGTTTTAATGATGTCACAGCCCAATTTTTTCCATGGTTTTGAATCTATGTTTATTGCTGTATTACAAACTTGCTGCCCTAAATCTATGTTTATGTATGTGAAATTGTGCTAATCCTTGCAAAAAATTCAGAAAAATCAATAAAAACATTTAAAAAAAAAAAAAACAGAGTTAGAATCCCGAATCAGCTTACAAATTACCCCCCCACCAGAACTGACCACCACTGATGAACTCACCTCCCACTGCAATACAAAAATTACAGAACTTCTTGACTCCGTCGCTCCTTAAAACGCAAGAAAATCAAGGAGTGCCCCCTCCTGATCTTGGTTCAACATAGCCCTTAACAAAAAGAGGCGACAACTCTGACTGACGGAAAGAAAATGGATAAATCAACCCTTTCTAGCCCATCTCTCACTCCTCCATACTGAATGCCTAAAATATACAAAATACATCTGCACATCGACAGAGAAAAATTTACTTTTTTCCAAACCGATCTTGACCATTCCAAAAACCATCCTAAAGACCTTTTAAAGATCATGAAAAAACCAAACCTCTGCCATCCCTCAACATCATATAGATGTCTCCACCAAACACTGTGGAGAATTTGCAAAATTGTTCACAGATAAAATAACAAATACTGAACTCTCATTTTCTCCTCTTTTCCTCCTACCAAAGACAACCCCACCTCCAACAATGGCTCCAACCTTCTCCCTCACCAACTGATGATGATCTCTACAATCCCACCAACTCTGAATACCAGAACACCATCATAAATCACCTTCATCCCAAAAAATGCTATCTGGTCAGAATTTGAAAAATATCTCTGAAAAGGAAATCCGTGAAATACTGTCATGCATTAAGCCTACCTCCCACCTCTATGACCCTCTCCCCTGCTCTCTTGCCAAAAATCTCAGGCACATCATTGCTCAAACCTGGACCAACTCTTCCCTATCTGGTGGCTCCATTCCGGCCTCTGTTAAACATGGCCAAATCACCCCCCTCATCAAGAAGCCCGATGCCAGCTCCCAATGACCTCAATATTTAAAGACCTATTACCAACCTTCCTTTTCTTGGTAAAACCATTGAAAAATGTGCCCTCTCTCAATTAAACAACCACATAGATACATTTTACTTGCATGACACATTCCAATCCAGATTTAGGAAGGCTGCAGTACAGAGACTGTAATCCTGAACATCACTGATGACCTACATAGATACCTCAACAAGAGGGATGCCTGTCTCCTAATCCTTCTGGACCGCTCAGCAGCCTTTGATACTGTCAACCACAGAA
This sequence comes from Triturus cristatus, assembly GCF_964204655.1. Taxonomy (NCBI): domain Eukaryota; kingdom Metazoa; phylum Chordata; class Amphibia; order Caudata; family Salamandridae; genus Triturus; species Triturus cristatus. The sequence goes on from NC_140592.1 coordinate 131,754,094, forward strand.
TTCTTCTTAACACCCTCGACTACATGCTAGCATCAGCGGTACCGCCCTACATTGGTTTTTATCATACCTGAATGAAAGATCTAACCGTATCAAACTAATTAAGTTCACATTGACTGACATTCTAGTCATACAAGGAGTCCCCCAAGACTCAACTGTGTCCCCTGCCCTCTTCAACCTCTATATGCAAACCCTTGCACTGATACTAAAACAAGCTAAGATTGCATACCAACTTTATGCAGACAACACTCAAATCTTTATCAAAATCGTGTCACCTAAAGACATCCAACATCTCAACAACAGTCTCTCCTTGATACACACCCAGCTTACCTAAAACTAAACCCTCAAGCAACTGAAATTCTTCTCATCCAGACTAAAAGAAATCCCTACATTATCCACAACTGGCTCAACAGTTTGCTTGCACTAAACTGTAATATCAATATCCAACTCTGTTAAATCTCTTGGGATTACTCTCGACAAAGGTCTGAACATGAAAGTACATATCAATACCTCAGCAGAAAGTGCCTGCGACACAATAAAATACATTTAAAAAAATCAAACCAATTAGCCCCCATGAAGACCTGAAGACTGTAATCCAGTCCTTAGTCCTCTCCAAGCAGGACTACGGCAATGCAATGATCACTGGCACCCCAAAAACCCACCTTCTGACTCACTTAACATAGCAGCTAGACTACTCTCTGGAGAGAGACGATTCAACCACATCACGCCAACCCTCAAGAAACTATATTCAAAACAGCTGGCATAACTCACAAAGCCCTCTTCTCTGGAAAACCAATTTATCTTGCAATAAACTCACAAAGATTGGGACATATGTTGGATCCCATTTTTTCTAAGTCTACCAGTCTGGTGGTGGATCCACTTCGTACTTGTATTTGATCCGATCATTGTGCCATACCTTTCCAGGTGCCTTTAACTATAACAAAGCAAGTATCTAATGCATACAAACAGATAAAGATAAGGAAATAGACCAAGGTTCCGCCTGCGGCTTCCACAGAGATGTTGGCTGAGAACCGTCACACCCTAAGTGACTGTGTAGAGACAGATAATGTGCAACGGGTGAGATGGATAACAGGGGCACTTGACCAAATTGCATCTCCTATTTACTATACAGTAAGACACACTAAACCTTCAGTGGAATGGTTTAATGAAGAGCTACTTTTGTTAAATAAGACCTGCAAACAACTAAAAATGGGTTTGGGGTGTACATTTTAATCCTAATGATCAAGACAATTATTGTGGAGTCCTAAAGTAATTTCATAAACAGATCAGGGCTACACATCATAATTTCTCTGTGGAAAAAATTGAGTGGGCTCACCTCAAATATCTGTTTTTCTAGCAAGGTTTTTAGGTATACGATTAGTGCCGTGCCATCCATGTAAAGCTACAAAGTGACAAATGGCCAATTGCGATGTCGGCTGGATCGCAACCGACAGTCTGTCGGTTGCGATCTGACCAACATCTTTACATGCAGTCCACCCGCCGCATTATGGTCAAGGCATCAGGCAGGGGAACCATCCACGGCACTTCCCAGAGGCTCAAAGAGCCTGTCGGTGCATTGGAACACACCTTAATCCCCTAATGACAGTGGAGCCAGGCTCGGCTTCGCCGTCGGGATTGTGATGATAGTTTACGACAGCCATTTCATGTTGGCCTTTCTGTCATGAGAAGGCTGTTGGAAAGTGCCTATCGGGCCCCTGGCAGGGTCCCCTTATCCTCTGGTCCTTCACAATGGGACCTGGGGGAAACCTATGGCACTACCCTTCAGCATCTCCGTACCTTGTGGCAGGCACCGCATGCTGCTTGCCATTCAGTGTAGCGATGTTTGAAAACCTCCATTGTATACTGGAAGCTTGTGCTGCAGGCCTATTACTCCCACCGCACAAGCTTCTATTGTAGAATGGATGTTTCTGAGCAACCTAAAGTCGGGCGGTTCCCAATCCGCAACAGTGTCGGGTGGTTGTAAGGCAGCCGACATCCTAATAAGCTCCAAAGTCTCTTACCATTTTTACTGCAAAGTCTTTAATCAATGGATTAGCTAGTGCCATCCATGCGGAGCTAAAAACTGACAAAGCCTTTTACCACTCCAGGCACAGTATTACAGCTTTGTATTGGTAAAATACCCTCAAAACCAACCTGGAAGGAATAAAAGCAATCACTGACATGTATTTCACTTTTGTACTGAGCCCTTCAGAGAGGTACAGTTTTCTCCAGACACAAAGGAGCACTCAGTATAAGTCAAAACAATACCCTTTCAAGCTCATAGTGCTGCATATATTATGCAAAACAGAAGCAGAGAATTCTGGCTAGTTCCCGAGTTTAGGTGGAGACCAGCTCCTGTATAGAGCACGTTTTTAAGCAAAGTATGAGCATGTTGCCATCCACGCTGAGCTAGAAAGAGAAAAAGTCCTTTGCCATCTGTACAGCACAGTGCCATCCATGCCGAGCTGTAAAATGACAAACGTATTTTGCCACTCCAGGTACTGATTTACAGCTTTGGATTGGTAAAGAACTAACCAAACCAACCTGAAATGAATAAAATCAACCCCCGACAAGTATCCCCCTATCATTATAGCTCTTCAGAGAGATTTAGTTTTGTCAAGACACAATGAAACTCCCAGTGTAAGCCAAAAAAACAATCTTTCAGCCTTGGAGTTGTTATGCAAAAAAAGAAGCAGCGATCTCTGGGTAGTTATTAGAAATGCCTTTTTCATGTTGCTAAAAAAGTGGTACAGTTTGACAAACCTCCTTAAATCTTTCCAAAATAAGTGCTACATTGTTACTAGTTTCGGGGATTCATCAAGCGGGGGCAAAGAAAACGGGGGTCCCAAAATGCATTTTCCCCATTCAATGGTCCAGAAAACATACTTTTTGGGATTTGGTGTAAATACATTCAGTAATTTTTTAGCAAAAAATTGATCAAAATCTTTGTATGTCTAATGTCTTGGAGCCTCTGTGGAACCAACAGATCTCAAGCTGAGATCTGATTGACTGCCACCCCATCAACCAAGTGGTGGCAGTCATCTTAGTTCTCAGTCTAGAGTTCTATACAAAAAGTCAAAATATAAGTGGGCTGGTTTGGGACGCTCTGACCCCCTAGACCTGGTGGTGGGGTCCCAAGGAACCATGCCAGGGGCCACAAACGACTGCAAATCCATAGCAATCCATTTAAAAAAGGACATGCTCCCACGCTTGTTTTAAAAACAACACCCGGGATGAGTCAACGGCCAGGTGGACAGAGCATATTGTATGTTGGGGAGGGGGGACTGTGCCCCTGAGCCTTGCTGATGTCCCAGGGATCACATGCCCCAGGGCAGAGGCTAAAACTTTGGGAGGAGGGTGCAAGCCCCCTTCCCAGAGCCATATAAGGCCCAGAGATCCCATCCCGAATGGCTAACATGGATTAAGAAGAGGCGGTCCCATGCACCCCCACTCCTTGAACCTTTGAAGGCCTGGGGACTCTATTCTCCAGGTACACACTTTAGTTTAAAGGGAGAGGGGCAGACCTACTTGAGTCTTTAAAAGCCCGGGCGGAGCGGAGTTTACTGCCCTCCCCTAATATATATAGTATATGTAAAACCAACATCACTTACCTAGTTCCACTAATTCCATGCTAAACAGGTTGAGCATTTCCTTCTCCCGTTCAATGACATTAACTCAGTGGTTTGTCACCGGCCACTAGGTACAGAGCATACATATATGTATATGTATATGCAGGTATATATATATATATATATACACGCACACACACACACATATATATGTATATATGAAACATACAAACAATTAACAAATCAACCGCAAAATATCAAATAAATTAACAAAACATTAAATACATTTCCAAATTATTTAAGTATAAAAAACGAAGGAAAAACTTAGCAAAAATATAACACAGAATATGTAAATAAATAAATAAATAAATATATATATATATATATATATATATATTTTTTTTTTAAGCAGTTCGCTGGTTTCCCTGCCGCTTTTGCGGTGGCGGGCTCAAGCGAGGTAGCGATCCTCATTCAATTCTCCACAAAAGCCTTTCCACGATGAAAAAAGCGTTCTTGAGCCCAGTTCCTTTAGCGTGATTATTTATTCAGAGATAGCAAACAAACACCCGACGCGTTTCGGTGCCACTGCACCTTGGTCACGGGTTCATCGTGGAAAGGCTTTTGTGGAGAATATATATATATATATATATATATCCTCACACGTACAGTCCGGCGCAATCCTTCCCAAGTAGATCAAAGGAATCACACAGGAGCCGTGGCCTCTATTTCAGTGCAGATTTATTGCAGACACAAACGTCCTACGCGTTTCGGAGTGGAACACTCCTTCGTCATGGGCAAACTTTGTGCATTTCATCTTTGTTAATAAAGTAAATCAACATGTCACGTGATACAATCAACATAAACAAAATACTTTTTCATATTATAAATCATATGAGTATTTCCAGTTTTTAAAGTTATTTAAGGTTTTTTGTGTAAAGGGAAGGTAAATGACTAGCATATCATGAACAATGTTTTTACATGTTAAGAAATTCATAGTTTACGAATAGCGCGTTCGAATAGCGCGTTCGAGTAGCACACATTAACTTGTAACAGTTAGAAATCATCTTTCAAATGATTACTCCGTTTGTTAACTCCAAGATGGGATGAAAAGTGCTTAATTCTGGTCGACATAAAGACGGTAAAAAATAAAATACCGCATAAATAAATTAATGTCGGCCGTCCTGGGATTTGAACCCCTCATGTTCAAAAGTAAAGCAGTAGTGTATTAGCCCACAGTGCTACGGGAGTATTCTCTCATACCGCCTCGAAAGAGTGCTACTTGTGCTAGGCTGGCTTGGTGACTGGTTTAAATAAAATACTACAAACAGCCTAATTAATCAGACTGAAATCCTGCTACATTTATTATAAACGCCCCAGTGGGCATACATTTATATAGAACCATTGAATCATGGTTTTCAAGTTATTGCTGATAACCAGTGGGGCGCCATTGAACTGTGCTAATTAGCGTGAACGAGTCCTCTCATGACCCTCATGTTCTTTAAACGTAATTGACAGATTCTACGATATTGATGTAGACAGCGCGTAGCCCGAGTGCCGATATTTGTATATGCATGGGCTTTCCTTCAGAAATTGAATGGTTCACATCAAACAGTGACGGTCATGTTTGATAAAGTTTTTTGCTTTTGAAGTTTAGGAATTATCAGTAGTATTCACTTATTGAATCTACTGGTTCGCTATTCGAACGCGCTATTCGTAAACTATGAATTTCTTAACATGTAAAAACATTGTTCATGATATGCTAGTCATTTACCTTCCCTTTACACAAAAAACCTTAAATAACTTTAAAAACTGGAAATACTCATATGATTTATAATATGAAAAAGTATTTTGTTTATGTTGATTGTATCACGTGACATGTTGATTTACTTTATTAACAAAGATGAAATGCACAAAGTTTGCCCGTGACGAAGGAGTGTTCCACTCCGAAACGCGTAGGACGTTTGTGTCTGCAATAAATCTGCACTGAAATAGAGGCCACGGCTCCTGTGTGATTCCTTTGATCTACTTGGGAAGGATTGCGCCGGACTGTACGTGTGAGAATTTTGGGGGTGGCTACCCCAGCCGTGAGCCCGCCGAACCAGAGGCTTGGGAACAGCTACAAACTTTGTGTTCATATATATATATATATATATATATATATATATATATATATATATATATATATATATATGCAATCAAAAAATATAAAATTAAACAAGTAATAATATTAGATATACTGAAACAATAATAAAAAAGTATTGAAGACTGAGAATGATAGTTATGCTATTCCCATAGCCAGTCTCTGCAACTGTAGGAAAAGCATTGATCTTCGGAGAGGTAAGATTTAATATTCCCACTCCAGTCAGTGCAAGAGTAGAGTAAGTGTTGAACTTCAGAGAGGTTACATTTACTATTCCCTCTCTAGTCTGTGCAATAGTAGGAAAAGACTTGGACTTCGGAGGGGTTACATTTACTATTCCCACTCCAGTCTGTGCAAGAGTAGAGAAAGTGTTGAACTTCAGAGGGGTTACATTTACTATTCCCTCGCCAGTCTGTGCAGTGGTAGGAAAATACTTGGACTTCGGAGGGGCTAAATTAAATATTCCCATTAAAGTCTGTGGAACAGTAGGGAAACTGTTGGACTTACGATAGGTGAGATTTGCTGTTTCCACTCCAGTCTGCACAACAGTAAGGGAAGAGTTGGACTTCAGAGGGGTAAAATGTACTATTCCCATTTCACTCTGTGCAACAGTAGGGAACAAATAACGCATCTGTAACATAACCCTATGAATTTACAATAAATATTAAAAACAATTAAGCAATTTACATGATTATTAAACAATGCAGTGATGAATTATCAATTAAAAAACTGTTTCTTACTTAAGTTACTTTCCACATTATACCCCCACAAGCCGGGCAGGCCAAACATGAAATATAACTAAACTAAATAAATAAAACACAATTACCATAATTAGTAATCAATTAAATATGTATTAATAAATAAATAAATAATTATTAATTATTTAATTATCACTTAACTTCCCACTCTGTACCTTTACATGCCCAGTAGCCCGCAACTAACATACAACGTACAACATATTAATTATTACACAGTTTACATAATTAATATTCAATTAAATATGCAATAATACATTCTTAATTAATTGTTAATTTATTATTATTTAATTAACATGCCACCCTATAACCTTGCAAGCCCAACAGCCTGCACCTAATATATGACAAAAACATTTAAGGCCTTGTTATGATGGTGGTCGGACTTTCGTTGGACTGCCATCCTGTTGGGAACGGGACCTGATGTCAGCAGTCCTGCCATTGGCGATCGCAATGTGTATCTTTTGTATTGTGGTGTGTGCTGCAGGCTGCAGCACATGCCGCAATACAAAAAAACACATTTCAAACATCCCTGCACTATGTGGCTGGCACCATGCGTGCCTGCCACATGGTGAAGGGAGGTTTAGGGGGGCACCATAGGTGCCCCCGGGGGCCCATGGCAGAGATCCAGGGGGCCTGCTATGGGCTCCCGAGTCACTTTCCGCCTGCTTTTTCATGGTGAGTTTCCTGGCAGAAACTGACATTGTAATCCCTACGGTGGTGCCTGAGCAGGCACCACCACCATTGTAGGGATTACAGTCCATCGACCGTCTGACGGGCTACTTGAGCCTGTTGATTAGTGTCGGATAGTCTCTCCTTCCGCCCGCCATCCGCCGGCCATCCTACTGCGGCGGGCTGTATTGCATGGTCCGATGTCGGTGGGACCACCAATGACAGCCTGACAATGGCGGTCCTACTGCCATCATAATGGGGCCCTAAATTATTACACAATTTACATAATTAATTATCAGAAGAATATTTATTAGTAAATAATTATTTATTTGTTAATTAGTAAATCATTTATTACTTAACTTCCCACCCTACACTGCTAAAAATCTATTAGCCCGCACCTAATATTATAAATTAAAAAATATAATTATGACACAATGTGCATATTTCATAATCAATTAAATAATTAATAAACAATACTTTATTTTAATTGATTATTAATTAATTAACTTCCCACCCAATACCCTAGAAACCCAGCAGCCGACTTGTAATGTATAACCTAAAAAATATAATTATTACACAATTAACATAATGATTAGATTAATAAATAATGGACACAATAATTAATTGGCAATTAATTATACTTAATTGTCTTCTAACCCTACAAACCTAGCAACCTGCTACAACACTATAAATCACTATTAGCAAATAAATTAGAAATGATAAATCACTTACAATTACAAACAATACTTTAAAAATGTTATTGACAATTATACAAACAATATTAACACAAAAATATTATATGAACTAAAACACATAAGCATAATTAAAAACAATATTTTTACAACTACATGTTTTGGGAAAATCATATTAACAATGATATTCTAAACAATATTACTTACCCGAAAAATCAATATCTTGAGAACAATATGTCTGCATCACATTTTTTTGTATCGCAATATTTTTTTCCAACATTTCTTTAATTTGATATTTAAAACTGGATATTTTGTCCAAATACCCCCACATGCCATCTTTGCTACAGGAGGTGAAATATTCAGAGACACCACACTCCCTGCTTCTGCAATAGCTGTAAAGGGTTATGAGGATTCCTAAAAAGAAGTGACCAAAAACTTACACCAAACAAATAGGGACAGTGAGAAACTAGCAAACCAAGTGAAAATAGAGTAGAAAAAAGGGCTTGAGGTGGACCAGAATGGGGTGGATGGAGATTGATGGAGCCTATGGAGCTGGAAACAGGATGGATAGCTAACAGGAACAGGTTGGCTAGCAAACTGGTTTTGCAATTGCACAACGAGGACTACATTTTCTTCTTTTTTCTTCTTTTTTCAGATACAAAAGGCGTCTCCAGCATAATTATTTTTTTGACGTGAGATGCTGGAGATAAATTTGGCAAACTATGCATAATTTTGCATCATTTTCCATTGGATATATAAAAGGAAATTACACATCACATAGTTATTCTGCCATTCACATATAGGTTTAGGTGCCTGCAAGCAATGTAGCCTTTTTAACAAGTTAATGAACTCCATTTGAAGAACAGCATATGTCAATTTTATCATTTCAACACAAACCTCTGTTCAAACAAGTGATATTTGGGCTGCTAATAGATGTCATTGGCAAATGTGTTGATTTTGAGGAGTGAAGGAAGGTGGTGAAGCAAGCAGGTTTCCCAAAGTTCCTACTTCAAATCAGGTGGGTGGTAATATTTCTAATATATTGGAGGCAAAATAAAATGCAATAAACAATACACTGCTACTATTCACACCAAAATGTTGAACGCCACACACATATGTAAATAAAGCTTTTTGATCATATTAGAACTGTGCCCTGGAATTTTGTTAAAATTGTATTTTGCCCCACCCTCTTTTAAAGCTGTATTATCTTACATTTAGAAGGGGACCTCATACTGTATGAAAGACTGTGCCAGAGCACATACATTTATAAAGCAATTCAGATAAAATGTGGTGCCCCCAATGACACACCTGAGTACTCCAAGGTAATGCTCATACCATTACAATTCTGGATAATCCTCTTTAACCCCTTCCATGCTCATGACGGAACGATTCCGTCATGAGCATCGGTTGAGCTGTGCTCATGACGGAACCGTTCCGTCATGGCCCCGCCCGCGCTCGAACCCTTCAGCACCGCGGGGGAATCCGCGCAGCGCTGAAGGGGTTAATCATTCAGTCTTCCAGTAATACTTCTTAGAGTATGTTTTTGTAGTCAGCTTAAAACCAGAGTGAAGTATAGCCTCAAATCCCACATATGAATGGAACCTAAAGGCTTCAAGAAGCTCATCACAATGAGTGCACTCACAGCTTACACATTTCATTGTGTACCGAGTATGAAGGTTTTTATGTAGAAATTTAGGGCACCTAATTGAGAATAACCAAATTCAAATCTGATTTCATTTTACAAAAATGATTCAAAGTAGTCTTTATACATCAATGAAACTCAGCCACATAGTTCTTGCCCTTCCTCACTTTGTTGTGGATAAAATGATAAAGAAAGCCAATACAAAATAAAAAGAATCTTTAAACCCATATATCTTTCATAGAAACAATAAAAATAACATCAATAGCAATTGTAACGTAAATTGTTAAAAAAAGTATGGGATGCATAGACAAATTCTTGAATAATAATTTACTCTATTACCGTATGGTCATGCATGGTTACAGAGTAATCCTAATCCTGTGATCATTGAACATAAAAGAGCATTGGAGCATAAAGGAGCATTGGAGCATAAAGGATTATCACAATCTTGCATTCAATTATTACCAATAAATGTCACAATTATAAAATAAAATAAAGTCCTTCCCTTCACTTCCTTCCTTTCTTACATTCAATTATTACCAATACATGTCACAATAATAAGAACAAAATCAAGCCCTTCCCTTCTTTCTCTTCTCTTCCCTCCCCCTCCCCTCTACCCCTTCCCTTTCCTTCCTGCATTCAAATATTTCCAAAAACTGTCAAAATAATGAGAACAAAATCAAGCCCTGCCCTTCCCTTCCTTACCTTCCCTTCCCTCCACTCCCCTCTCTTCCTTTCATTTCCTTTCCCTATCCTTCCTTTCCTTTCCTTTCTTTTCTTTTCCTTTCCTTTTCTTTCCTTTCCATTCCTTTCCTTTCTTTTCTTTTCTTTTCCTTTCATTTCATTTCCTTTCCTTTCTTTCCCTTCCCTACTCTCCCTCCCATCCCCTCCCTACCTTTCTCGCTCCTCCTCTTACCTTCCTTTCCCTCCCCTCCTCTTACTTCCCTTTCCCTTTCCTTCCCCTACATTCCCATCCTCTCACCTTCACTTCCCCTTCCTTAATTTCCCCCTTCCTTCTGAACATTTCTAGTTCACTGCAGCAAGGTAAATAACCTTCAGTACTGAATTGTGTGGTCTTCAAGTGATAAGCATTCTTCAAGCAACAGACATAAATAAATAAAGCACTCCTCCATTTCTAAGCCAGTCGTATTCTCTTTCAGTATTTTCTCTCTCTAAATTTGCAGCTGGAATAAGAATCTCTAGGTCATCGTGTACCGTGCAACGGTGTTTTATTTTACATTTATACCCCAATATACACGGGCATGATGCTGTGTAAAGTGGGCTTTGGCGCATCTGTCAGTGCTTTTCTGGTACGAAACAAAAATTTGTTCAGTAATGTTCAGATAAACAAGTTCATTATACACATAACAAAAATCATCTATGCAGAAGCAAAGACCAAGTGGATAGAAACAAGAATGAGGAGTCCTAAATCTTGTTGCTGAGTACTTTATTGTTCTTTCATTGTACATTTCTGTGGCAAAATTTAATTTTGTTACCTTCCTGTCAGGGTATTTTAAAACCAACTCTTTACTTCATGAAGGGAAAACCCTTATTGCAATGGAGTTCATTATACCAAACACAATATTAAATATTTGCAAAGAATTAATTAAACTGATCAGCACCTTAAGGAAACAATGGAAACACATGAGATACAAATCGACATTTTTGTGAAAGGAAGTTGATTGTTTACAAAACTTTGAACTCTCCAGCCTACATTATGCTTTAGTTTGTATTGAATCATAATGGATTCAGTGCTAATACACTGCTGCTAGGCCCATCTGAAGTGAAATATTTTCACATGAACACTGAATTATCTATATCAATTACTCAACATTTCATGAAACAAGGATGTGCATTTTATAAGGATGTTAGACTACAATACTTGTGAGTTAATTATTGGGCACTTATCGCAACTCATGAGTGCTATGTCCAGTAATTGTCTGGTCTGATCATCTTCACAGACACTATCTCACCATTTGTGTGAGTGCAGAATGTTGTATCTCAAATGTTGAAATGAAGTAGAGAGTGGCTATGGCACAGAAAAAGGATTGCGGAATGTCCATTCCATAATTTGTCTGTGCAGCTTAGTTATAAATAAAGCTAGACACAGCGGCAAGCAAGCCGCTCTACTGCGCTTCGAATTTAGGATAAACCTAGGAACTATTTAAATTTGTGAAGATAGTCCGCACACCAATGTGTACTTTACAAATAGTGTCCTTCAGTAAATGTTTGCATGAGTCCCTAAGTAACTCGAGTATGGCAAATACAGGGTTACAGACAATCATGTTTATTTCCTTCCTTGGTGAATTTCATTCTACACATGTTTCGTCTATCGGGAAAATATCCCTTCAACTTCATCAGGGCTACATAAATGAATAACTAACCAAATCTTTATTTCAATCATTATGAAAATTAAACATTTCCCTCTGTACATATAAATTGTATTCCAGTGACTAACGTCTTGTGAATTCTCTCAAATTTCATGTCAATTGAGAAAGAACAACTTGTAAAGCTACACTGAACTGGCAGATCTTCCTATGCATTTTCAGTCATGATTATTTCAACCAGTGTTGGGGCTTAACACCTGGTCATGAGAGCAAAAACACTTAACAGCATTACACCAGTCCTTGTGGACATCAATTAGCTCTACTTGATGTAAGTCTTGAGTTTAAGATTGGAGGCATCCCATTCAAAGCCCTCACTTATAAAATGTAGCCTGTCTCCGCTGCAAGCTGAATAATATAGAAACAATAATTGTCAAAAGAAACATGAACAAACCCAGCCTAAACCCCTATTTCCTCTGAAAAGAAAAAAATCTCACTTAGCAAACACTAGACTTTGTATCCATGTCTGTGAGATAATCAGACATTCTCCATATTTAGTCTCCCAAAGCAAGGCTCCTAAACCTACTTCAACCTAATAGCCGCCTGCAACAGAAGGGAGCTGTTCTACAAGGTGTGCTATCTGCTTACTTTCCCTAAGTTTCTAATATACGCAGAGAGTGTGTTGCTCCAACCAGCAGAAAAATGTACCTGTCCCCCGTTGCTGCTGCTGTCAGAAGACTCACAATACATGTATAGCTTTACATACAGCTGAGATCACTGAATCCAGCCAGGGTTGGAAATTCCTTGGATTAACACACACATGCTATGCACAGCATTTGATTCCCAATCACCACAGTTATTGCAAAAGGAGTTGGCTAATAGGAGTGGTCATTTCATGATTTCCCCAGTGGCAGCTGACAAAAGAGGGCCTTGTTCCGGACTGTGGACACAGTTTATTTGTCTCCATTTGCTACCATCTTGGAAATGGAGACTTATATTCATGCTGGCCACACCACCCAGAATTTCACATCCAGTTCCAACATCAGATTCTAGCTAAGGGGGAGTCTAGTGTGAGCTTCAGAAGTGTTCTCCATGCAGTGTTTCAGTACCAAACAGCATGCATATTGTTTTGGGGGGAGGGAGTTTTATATAACACAAACTCAACCCACAGGTAGCAGAGTGCTTTACATGAGCACTAGTTGTTGCGGTACAGATAGACAAATTCATTTTGAAAAGGCATGGGGAGATTTGCCCAGAATCACAGGATGTTGAGCGTCCCTGCCAAGACTCGAACCCGGTTCCCCAGCTTTGAGGTTGACTGCTCTAGCTATTAGGCCACATCTACTCCCTTATTGGGATGGAGTTTGGCTACAATTGTGGTCCCTGCTTACTTGCTTCCACTTGCTCCTTCAGTGGGAAGAGGACTTGCTCCCATTCTGGGAGCCCTCTTGCCTGACTCCTTATGGTGCACCCACTTGACTTGACTTCCAAGAAGCAAGCTTGCATGCTACCTCCAGCATGACATTTGGTGCCCACCACCAATGTCAGATAGAGGACAAGGCATCCCAGCATGACATTTGGCTCTCACCACCTCTTCCAGATAGGGGAAGAGTCATCCCCGGGAAACGGAGGCAAGGTGTATGCAGCACAGCACAATGCCAATTTAGCATGTGCAAAGTCTGGGCTACAGGCAGTCCTCTTCAAGGCCAATGTCTCTGATATTTGGTTTGAAATCTGATACTCCCTTTTCAAAGTAAGCAATGTTCTTTATTGCTTCCTTTAAAAACATAGACATATTCAAGGCTATGCATTTTCCTGTAATCACCAAAATAGGAATTTGCTTAATAAGGCATATTTTTGGGCATATGACCAAATAAAGGAAGTATGTGCTGTCAATGCAGATATTGACTCTACTGCATCACATTTAAAAGCAGTCTTAGCCAGCCCCATTTCTAGGATGGGGGTTATTAAGTATTGTAACAAAAACTAATATTGTCATGATATCACCTTCCCTTGAAACTGCCACTGCCTGACCCACGGACCCAAGAGGGTATGTACTGCAAATTGTATTGCCACATATTGGAAAATCTTTGGGTGGACCTGGAAGTCGTGAGAAAAATAAATCACTTCAAAATGGCAATGAGATTTTCAACTTTGGTCCATATGAATATATTTTCCCATTGGATGAAACCTTAAATAGTGGTTCTGTGGCTTTTATTTGGATTTTAACAATGATAATAATGGAAGATCACTTCTTATGTCAATTAATAGGAGGCATTGCTGCTTGAAACTTCATTGCTGAGCCATTCCACCAAACCTTGTAAGACATTATTATGGTGCACCCAGCTTATAAGGCAACCAAAGTGAAACCATTCAACTTATCATGCTGGTGCTAAGTCCCTAAACTGTTGTCAATCTCCCCAGGTAAATGGTCAGTGTGTGTTAAAGGTTCTATGTGCTCATCCATGTTCTCGGGACAAATGAGTCACGTTTAAATGTATACTCTGTTATATCTACGTATACAGTGGCTACAGAATGGTACTGTTCAGGAAACATTTATGGACCTAGCCTGAGTGTTTGCTGATGTTAACAGAGAACAATTGTGGAAGGACCGAGGAGATTTGTTGTACTTGTCTAGCCTGAGTATCTGGACTCAATTTATATGGGCAGGGTAATATATATCTCCCTCTGGTGCATGCTGTGTCGGCGTCAGGTGATCTTCTACTTCATAGGCTTACAGATTGAAAAGCAACTCTAGGACGTACACCTCCTGGCTTTGGGCAATGACTTGAAGAGATTGATGCATTTGTTGTACTGATTGAAGAAAAACACAAACTCAGAAGGTGCTAGTGTAGTACTGCACCTATACTTGCCCGACACAACCACTCTTGAGCTATGCCTTGTCTACTCATTCACCTCTAACTAAAGAGTCAAGGATGATTAGTGATGCAATACACCATTGCTTTTCTAGTGCATGGATCACTGGTTTCTAGTGACCACCAGCATTCTAACATTTGAAGAGTTTTGTGTCCTTTGCATGTGCATGTTTAATTTTCTGAACTGACAGTGTCAGTCTGGTTTAAAACAAATAAGTAATCATGGATGAATCCATTGTAGATATTGTTATAAAATGGTAACTTCTGAGTTTGAGACTTTTATTCCATGTCAAATTAGTTCTTTCTGGATAAATGTAAGGTGCTAATGGACTTTATTATAAAACTAGATAATTAAATAGATCACTAATCCTAATCTGATATTGAAACACACGTTTAGACTAGTCACCAAATGTAATAATGCAGTTTGTAGGCTACCATCAGGATCGCAAGTTATGGGTTTGTTGTATTTGCAATTATTATGTTTCCAGGTACAAACTCTGTAGATTTGTTTGCAAGCCCTGAAAGTGATCCTTTAGCTAAATGTAGAGTTGGCTCTGCTATCCAGCACTGTCTTAACTATTCTGGTCATTATATTTTACTGAAAATTTGCACTGACTTTTTATTTGCTACCACGCAACTATAGACATACATAGCGACATTGTCATTATGTCATACTATCCACATTTCTGCTTTCTTTTAGATCTTTTACAATCAAATCATTGTTTTTTTCTACTGTGCCACTCTAAACAGGATTCAATCTACAGTAAATTAGTTTTGAGACCACCTCAAAAGAAAATGTTTACCTGTAATGCCTGGCCATTTCCCCATAGAAACAGATGTAACCCTAAAACATTTTGATCGTGGTAGGGTATTCGGAGCCAAAATATCAGTGCTTCACCATGTCATGACCCGACTTTAGAGGGAAAAACTATCAAAGAGATAAGTACACAAAGAGAGGTATCAATTTACTATTTTTAACTCCACATCTATGTATCTTGGAGATATATCAACAAGCAATTTACATATAACAACTTCCCTTCTCTCGCCCATCTCCCCTCTGTGTCCAGGTTGCTCAGGCAAGCTTCCCAGCCTAAAGTGTCTAGCATCTATCTCTAAAGTAAATTTTGGCACATTTCCAAAAATAGCTTTGCCATTCCAGATCTACAGACTATTTAACAACCACTCCAGATCTAATTGAGGCTCTGGGGGCAATGTTGTTGAGTCCTTGTACCATAAACCTTTCCTCAAACCTAATGTCTGTAACCTCTGAAGAACCCTGTAATGCTGGGGTCCTAGAGAAATTGCTTGGATAGATGAAGATAGGAGACCAATAGTACCTTAATTCTTTTCTCTTTTTTCTTCATCTTTCTCTGAGGGATAAGTTACTGAGCTTGTAAAGTGTCCACCTGAAAACCTAGTAAGCCTCAAGACTGACTTCCCCATGTTCACAATGAACCCTATATCTTCTAGAAGATCCCTTGACATCTGTATATGATCCATTAACACTGTTTTCTTCTGACCCATCAGCATGATGTAGTCTAAATATATTATGAACCGAAAAACACCATGTAGTGGAGGATAAACCAAAGGGTATACTACAAAACTGGCACAACACACCTTTCCATTTGAAACAGAGATGTTTCTCAGAAGCTACCTCCAAAGGAATCATGAAATAGGCGTCCTTCAAATCCAGTTTTACTTACCTATCCTTTTCCTACAAAATGGTGTGTAAAATATGGATTCCCTCAATCTTGAAGTGTCTATAGACCAAATACTTGTATAGCTTCCTCAGAGTTATCACTAAACACTAACACATGCCTTTCTTTTTTTTACCAGGAAAATTGTGCTAACAAACCCTTCCTTTGAGTCTGATACCTTTCTTATTGAACCCTTTTCTAACATTTGCACAACCTCCAAATCCACTAAATTAATTCTCTCCCTTTTGAAGAAAATCTCTCGGAATTGAGAACTTTGAAAAGGAACCTCACAAATAGCTATGCCCGAAATCTCATATAGGTTCCAGAACCCAAGTGTCGCTTGTCACTTCTACCCACTAGAGTGCCAATAGTTTTAGCCTTTCGGCTACCTTTTCTTGGGAAGAACCAATACAAACCTTTGTACTCACCTTCATGTATGTCCTGAACCTTAAGATCTAGCTCTACCCTCTCTGGGCCTGGATCTTCTTTTTTGAGGGTAGAATGCTGTTGGGGGCTGGAAGCCTCTTCCATATCCTCTTCAATTCTGGGAGTATAATTGTTGTGTAAAGAAATAGGTGGCAGAGGTGTTCTGACACCTCTGCCAACAGCCAGTCCTCTCCTGTCTGCACTTCCAAAAATGTGTGTACCAAACACACGTCTCACTTTATATTGAGTCTTACCCAAGGCTGTAAAGGTGGATGCATACTTGCCCAGAGACTTAATGAAGTCATGACCGAATAGGAGACCCTCAAGGTCGCCTTCTGTCTCTTTATTGATCAGTCTAGCACATGTTGGGCTTATCCTCATAAGGATGGCCTTCTTTCTTTCAGATATAAGGCCTGCAATGGCATTACCCAACATACAGACCACCCTTTGCCTCCAGCCCCTCAAGAGCTCCATGTTTATCTCTGTGCTATTGATATGTGCCTTCCCTGCCATGTCCAGTATACATGCCCCAGAGGGGCTTGGATATCTAGAAGTCGGTCTTGGCATTGTTTATGCACTGTTTTATGCCCTTTCTTGGATCTTTCCTGATTTAAACAGGAAAGTCAGTAGCTCTGGATCCGGGTATAGTGAATGACATGCCTATTATCTATAAACAGCCTGGGTCTTTCGGCTCACATCAAATTCTGATGCTGCCTCTCTAGCGGTTTTCTTACCCATTGTTTGACAAATTTTACCACATGTGTCAGTGGCCACCATTCCGAGCTGTGTGGATGCCTCATGGCATCTGGGCTAAAAAGGCTCCTCCAGAGGATCCTTGTCTGGTTTTGTGGATGAGGTGCCCTGTAAGTCATCCTACAGACCCTCAAAAGCAACTAGCCATTCATCAGAATCAAATATGAACTCATCAAACCATTTGTCATCGTTGTTGGCATCATAAATATCATTTAGGCTAGGAGAGTCTTTTTTGTGCTGCAGAGGACACCGCTCCTTCTTGCACTGCTGTGGACACCACCATCTCTTGTAGCGCTAAGGCTACCCTACTCTTTTTTAGTGCTAAGTCTACCACTTGTGGAGGACAAGGGTTCTTTCCTCCTTATCTATGACCCAGAAGAGATATTTAGAAGTCTATTCAGGTGCCTTGTCTGTTGAAGGGTTTTCCACCCTTTGTGGTAGGTTTTCTGTGTCTGTCTTCCTCAGAAGCTGAGAAGTACTCCTATGAAGGAGTGCTTCTCTTTCATTTGGACATAGTAGCCTCCATCGCTTCTTTAATAGAGGCCTATAACCCCTCTTTAAACTACCTTCTAAACATCTCGTCACTTTGCCCTAATGTAAGGGGTTTCCCTTTCCTCAGCCATTCCACTACTAAAACCAATAATAGTTACTATACTGGTAATTATATATTAATAATATTTAACCTTTAAGCTATAAACCTAAATCTAATAATTATTGTAATAAATATGTAAACTATAAACCTAAATATATTAAAAATTCTTCACTCTACCAATATATGTTTTTTTTGCAAGCTACCTTACTTAATACTTTGCTAAGCACTACTTAAATGGACAAAAATAGAGAGGCCAGTTCAGGCCAAGGATATTGAAAATATTAGTAAATGTTCCCAGGGGAAACAAAGGGGCACCATCCGCTGTCAGCCAAAACATGGTATGAGTACTGATAGAAATGTGATAACTGTCGATCGCCTTGGAAGCAATGATGTTGCCATGGCAGTCAGTAATGATTTCCTTGCCCCAATTCAAATAGGCAGCTAAATTCAATCCACTTTCTATTACTCTTGTCCATGTAACCACACTGCGATCAGCCAGAAAAGCTAAGGGCAAAGTAACAATTCATTCGATCACTGCCGCGACTAGCTGAAGTACAGAGACATGCAGCACACGCATTGCAGCTTTGCTGCCTCCCTGTTTCCGTTCACGGCTGAGTCTCTGTGCACCTCTAGTGCATCAGGGGGGATCAGTCGGGGTTCACTAGTGTGTGGGCCTGGGGAGCCAACAAGCTGTATTTTCCTAAAGCTAGGATGACCGTTTTGCTCCCAAAAAACCTGCAAAAACAGGGTCTTCAGGTGAGTGATCCGCTCGCTATCACCTTAAAGAATAAAGAATAAAAAACAGCTGGTAAGCTTTGCAACCGAGAGAATCTGAATTAGCTTGGGAATTCTGCTAGAGAAAGCCAATTACAGTAATTCTACCCCAATTGAAACCTTATTAAACCATAAAAAAAACACTTTAAGCAAGAAACAAAACCAATGAGCCTAATAGTGTCTCCGTAGTTTGGAATAACTCAAGTAGACAACTCATTTAAATTCTAACAGCATATATACAACTTATCACAATATATTTTAGTAAAATGTATACATCACTTTAAATAATAGTAACATGAAAATAGTAATTGTAATTGTAATTGCATTTATATAGCACTTACTACCCCTGATGAGGTGTTGAAGCGCTTTTTCGGCGAGTAGCATGCTACTCCAGGACCCATAGAGGATTAGTGTTGAATTAATATAGTGAAATATGAAAGTTATTTTAAGTGGTGGATAGGTTAGTCAGTTATTTGGAGTCGGAAGGATAACAGAAGGATAGAGGAGGAAAAAAGGTTTTTATTTATATAGGGCTTGTTACCCCTGATGGAGTGTTAAAGTGCTTTTTTTGGAGAGTAGCACGCTACTCCAGAAACCCATAAAGGATTAGTGGTGAATTAGTATGGTGAAATATGAAAGTAATTTGAGTGGTGGATATTAGTTAGTTATTTGGAGTGAGAAGGATAGCGGAGGGATAGAAGGGGAAAGAAAGTTTTGCATTCATATAGCACCTGTTACGCCTGATGGGTGTTGAAGCGCTTTTCTGGCGAGTAGCACGCTACTCTGGAACCCATAAAGGATTAGAGTTGAAAATTAGTATAGTGATGTATGAAGTAATTTGAGTAGTGGATATGTTATTCAGTTATTTGGACAGAGAAGGGTAGGGGGCGGAATAAAAGAGGGAAAGAGGTTTGTCTTTATATAGCGCTTGCTACCCCTGATGGGGTTTTAAAGTGCTTTTTTGTCAAGTAGCACGCTACTCTGGAACCCATAAGGATTAGTGTTGAATTAGTATGGTGAAACATGAAAGTAATTTGAGTGGTGGATATGTTAATCAGTTAATTGGATTGAGAAGGGTTGGGGAGGGGTAGAAAGTGAGGTTTGCATTTATATAGCTCTTGTAACCCTGATGGGGTGTTGAAATGCTTTATTGGGGAGTAGCACGCTACTCTGGAGCCCATAAAGGAATAGTGGCGAATTAGTATAGTGCAATATGGAATTTGGGAATTGAACATGTTAGTCTGTTATTTTGATTGGAAAGGATAGCGGAGGGATAGATGAATGAAGGATTTGGATACATTATTATTATTCTTTTTTTAGGTTATAGCAGTAGGAGGAGACTTTTGGATGAGTAAAAAATGGGTTTGGAGTAGAAGAGTCAGAGGGAAGAGTTTAGAAGTGTTTGTTTTCGGGTGATCGGTATAGTAAAAAAGGTATCAGATGATGCAAGGAGGGGTAGAGTAGGGGAGAGTCTAGCAAGGGTTATTTTTGAGATCATGGTAGTGGTATGGAGTTTGGGATAAATGAGAGAGTGGATGTAGAGAATATATTGATAAATGTATAGGCTGAGAAGTAGGCTAGTGCATTGGAAAGAGTAGTAGAAAGAAGTTTGAGATGAGTCAGAAAGTTGGTCTAGAAGATATATTGAGAGAAGTATAGGCTGAGAAATAGGGTAGTGCATTGGAAATGCTTAAAAATGCTAAATTAGAAGAAAGTGATAAATATATAGATCCATAAGTACATTGAACGTATATAGATGCATAAAGGAGGTAAGTATATGTAGATTGTAGATATTGATAGAGGTACAGGATGAGAAATAGGGTAGTGCATTGGATATGCTTTTTAAGGAGAAAAGTAGCAAACACACAGATTCAAGTACCTGGAAGGTACAAAGATGCATAATGGCAGCAAGTACATGTAGACCATAGATGCACCATAATAGGTCCGGTTTTCAAGTGTTATTGTACTTGAATTATTATTATTATTTTTTAACAACATAATTATTCTACATGTTTATACAAAGCAACACACAAGGATAGGTACATATCTATAGTGAAAATAAATGATTATATACGGAGGGATATGCAGTAAATTCCTGTTTGCGCATGGTGCTTATGTGGGGAAGAGCCAATTCTTGAGTAGTTTTCTGAAGATAAGGTGGCTGTCGGTGGATCTTATGTTGGGGGTAAAGAGTTCCATAGTTTGACTGCTTGAACAGAGAAGGATGTGCCGCCCATGTTTTCTTTCTTGTATCTTGGGATTTTGAGGCCAGGTGCCCCTTTATAGCGGAAGTTCCTTTGTTGAATGTGTTTGATGATTTTATTCCTGATGAAGAGCTGTCCCATTCCATGTATTGCTTTGTGGGTGCTACAAAGCAGCTGTAACGTGGATCTTCTGGCAACCGGTAACCAATGCAGGGCTTTCAAGGCAGGTGAGATGTAGTCTCGCGGTTTGATATGCAAGAGTAGTCTGGCAGACGAGTTCTGAATCCGTTGTAGTCTTTTTATGGTTGTTAAAGGTGATCTGTGGTAGAGGCTATTGGTGTAATCGAGTTTGGACAGAACAAGGGAGATGGTAGCTTGGACCCTGTGTGGAAATCCCAAATGAGGGAAAATTTGTTGCAGCGTTTTTATAGTGACACAGCTTGATCTTGTAGTTTGTCCACTTGGACATTCATCGATAGCTTGGAGTCCGTGGTCATTCCGAGGTTTCTTACTTCCTTCGATACTTTAGGTGGTGATCCCAGTTCATGAGGCCAGGCAGCAAGCAGGTCATAATGTTTCCAATAGCCACACGTGAATATTTCCTGTTTTGGAAGCATTCAATTTGAGATGGCTTCAAGTCATCCACTGATCTACGGCTCTGAGACAACTGAAAATTGGTGATTTTCCAATGTATTTTCGGCATTCCAACTTAAGGAGTATTTGCGTGTCATCTGCATAGTTATAGCACGTGAGGTGAAATTGATTGATCAGTACCGGTAATGACTTCATGTAGATGTTGAAAAGCATGGGCGAGATGATAGAGCCTTCAGGGACCCCTGCTTTTGTGGAGTATGGTTTGGACAAGAAAGGTGGGGTATGGATGACATTAGTTCTGTTTTGAAGGTAGGACTCGATCCATTCTAGATCAATTCCCTCTATGCCAGCTTCATACAGTCTTTGTTTCAGAGTGTCATGGTCAACTGTGTCAAAGGCAACCAAGAGATCTTCTGTATTCTTCAGGTAATCCCAGATGGCAAGGAGTGCAGATTCAGTGCCTCTTCCCAGACAGAATCCTGTTTGGAAGTCTGAAAGTATGTCATTCACTTCAATGAATTGTGACATCTGGACAAAGGCTGCTCTTCCTATCAGTTTGCCCAGGAAAGGTCCATTTGAAATGAGTCTGTAGTTGTCAGGGTTCAGCGGGTCCAAGTTTGTTTTCTTCAGTAAAGGGCGTATGTGTGACTTTTTGAGTTCCTCTGAAAAATTCCAGTAGTTAAGGAATCGTTGATGATTCTTCTTACTAGAGTGGCAGCAGAGGTTGTTAAAAGAATTGTCATGAAAGTTTGTGGTGGACACGGGCCAGAAGGGCTGCCGGCAGGCCTGCTTGCTTTGACCACGTCCATAATTTCATTGTTAGAGATGTGTTGGAAGGAACGGAAAGGCTGGGTTAGAGTATTCTTGGATTGTTGTTTTGTAGTGCTGGCGCTTTGTTTCCGTTTTAAGTATGAGTCCAATGTCTCTGCTTTTTCCATGTAATGATTTGCCAGTTTGTCTGTGAAATCTTGAGTAACAGGATGAGTTCCTCCTAGGCAATTTGGTTTGTGAAATTCATTGAGTATTTTATAGAATTCTTTATTTGCACATTTAGCATTTTGAATTCTGTCTGAATAGTACCTTTTCTTAGCTTTTTGGTGGCTGACTTGTATAATCTGTTAATTTTCTGTAAGTGAAGTTTGTCTTGTTTGGCGGTTGTTTTGAGCCAGGTACATTGCAGCTTTCTAATTTGTTGTTTTATGTCTTTTAGCTCTATGTTTCTCCAAGGCACTTTTTTCTTTTGTTCTGTTGTGTAGTTTTGATGTCAGGATGTCAAAAGCTTCCTGTAGCCATTCATATAGTTTTTAACAGAATTTATTGTTTCCAGATTTGTACTGGATGTTAGTTGTGTTTCTAAGTGTTCCAAATTGAGTTTGTTGCATGGCGATAGGTAGATGGATGTAAGGTAGTTTTAGGTGAGTCGCTTAGTGTTGTTTTATGTTGAAAAGTAAGTATTGTACTTATCTGAGTAGGGAGCAGCTAATAAAAGAGGAAATAGATGTGTGAAATGGGCCTAATATATACTATGTTGTGTTTCCATAACAGAACGTTTTTTACTTTGTGACATGTTTAAGTTCTTTAGAGGGCTACATGTGGCACAGCAATAAAGGTTTATGCATAATGAAAACCTTGTAATGAAATTAACAAAAAGATAGTTCACCCAAAACCATAGCTGTGAAAATCTTGCAACTACTTCATCCAACAGACTGATTTTGTAACTCAACCTTCTTCAGATTTGCAGGAAAATATTCCTACTGTCATTGTCACTGGAAGCAGATCTAGGGAGGGGGTAGCTGCATCACCCCAAATATAATTTTTGAAATTCAGATGAAGAAGTAACTACTAGTTTAGAGCATTTGCTGTTTGTACAAGATCAAACAGTCACATGAAAGTCAACTTTGTATGCCAAAAGTGCTGCTAATTATTTTTACATAAAAAACTTTGTTTACTGTTCCTTTCTGACTGGAAAATGTTAGGATATAGGGTATATGTAACTAGCAACACTTTTGCTGAGCTATCCGTGGAAATAGAATGTCACAGGATTCACAAACGTTTCAAAAACATATGAATAAAACCGTGCTTGATGAACAACTTTCTCAAAATGTATACCAGCAGCACAGAAAGTACAAACAAGGTACGTCAGTTGATGGCTAGAACCCCTACTCGCAAAATTGTTCCATCATCAATAGCTGCTGTGTCTTCAAACTGCTCAGAAATTTTATGAAAATAATATGCAGATTACAAAATGTCACTGTCAATGTCCTCTTTCTGTCTTGCTTTCACTATCATTGACATGGTAACAGATGCAATTACGGTACCAGTGATCGCCTTGCTATTGTGATAAAAGGATCTTTGAAGTAGTGATGATCCCATTTTTTCTTCCTGCTGAAGGCGATCAAATAAATGAATGTGGGTCACAATGTTGGATAATGTTAACATGTTACTATGGTGCCTTCAACAATAGGTTTTATACAGTAAAGTTAGAATCATGCATTTTTATGTGCGCTCCTAGAAACAGCGATTTATGAGCAGCAACATACTGGGCTGAGGGCTAATGTTATTGGGGGGCCATTTGATTTGCATAGAATTGAACTAGTATGGATAGAGGCATTCAGTGAACAGGAAACACCTGAAATTACATTTGAATAAAACAAAAGCATGATTGCTAAGGAACATGTCAGTGCTCCAGTTGGCAATTCATAGTCACTGCTGCAGTACATTGTGTACTATTGGCAGACTCAATGCTATGATGATATGTTGTATTTGTTATTTGTGGGTTATATTGTTCTTAGGAGAAATAACTTGAGCATCCTTTGTTTGCTCGAATATGAAACCATAAAAGATTTCTGCAACTGTCCCTGAAACATAACAATGACCACAGTGAAGTAGTGATCCCCAGCCTGACAGCATTACTCTTCAGAGAGTTGTTTTCTGTGCTCTGAAATAAATCTACTGATCAATACAATGAATAATTAAATAAAAGTAGTTCTGGGATTCTGTGCTGTATCATTTCAGTTAATTAAGGTTCCTACTTTACCATAATAGGGACGAGACTCAGCACTGAAGCAAAGTGGTTGCAAATTTTACTCTTTGTTTGAGAGAGAGATTTGTAGCTGGGTCCCTTAAGGGAACAGCTCGATTTCTCTACAGATGGTCCGATGGAGCCAGCAGTAAATCGTGGCTACAGACACAAGGATGGAGCGGCCACCTATCTATTGTTAGAGTTCAATAGTGCACTTATAGATATATTAATCCCAGCAAAGGAGTTTCAAGATCCTTAGAGAGAAACATAAAATGTCGCACAATTCCCACTCCAATATAGTTATTTCCCAGAACTGGCTGTCCGCGGTGGAAACAAATAGTATCTTAGAGATAATCGAATATAGCGATTGAATATGTAGTCAGAGTATGCCTGTGATATGTCCAGTATGACCTACAGAAGCTACAAAGGTGAGGGTTTACTGCTAATGTATTACATTGTGCCAACAAATTAAAGAAATCAGATTTTTTGTTGGTGCTGTTGACCATTTCAAATCACTACACATTCAGATAAATATACCGGTTCAATATGTCCCTGGCTGTAATGAGGTTATAGTTTCTTCCATCCCTACACAAATACCAGTATATTGAAGGACCCAACAATTGAAACATAGCATTTGCTTTCTTAATCCAACAATTTGTTATAAGAGGAGAGTTAAGGGATTGGACAGATAGCAACTGTGGTACAGTGAATGACAGTCAGAGATGATACAGTGATTACGGTCAGATAGGAAAATCATCGGTCAGCCACATCTCACATGATCCCCCACAACCAAGTATTCCATAGCCCAGAGGTTATAGAGAAAGTAATAGATTGATTTATGGATCCCAGTGACTTATGGATTCAGGTGAGCTTTTAGCTTTTAATTTGGAAATGTATAAATTGTTGAAGCAGTCTCATCTCAGAGAATAAATGGGGAGTCCTGTGACCTTATTGTAGTAGGCAATAGTATTCTGGTAGTCTAGACAGTCAGTCCCTCTGGTTCTTCCTGAGGATGTGCTCCTTTCATTGGGACTCTTTTTCTTCCATGTTCCTTTCTTATGCACCTCTTGGGGCTGATTAAGCAGATATGGTTAGAACACAGTTTCAATCAATAGATTTGTGAGATGCCATCTTTGAAGTGCATTTATGCCCTGGGCTCCATTAACCTCTTCCAGAAATGTTTTTGAAATCTGTTGTGAAAACCAACTTTTAAAGTGCTTCATAAGAGCAAACGCAATCAGTTTTCCTTCTGACCCTGCTCCAAAAACTGTAATCAGCTTGCCAGAAAAGGTTTTAAGTTTAACATGACACTGGAGCTGCTTGTATGAGCAGAAATAACTATAGAAGTATCATTAGTGATAGATACTGCTAACTCAGTGCTGGATGAAAGTTGTGGAATCAGATGGCACCTCATGTTCAATGTATTAGGTATTGTTTTGCAGGTACTTGAGCAAGACAGCAAGTTACACTTCCTGATTTGATGCTTAGAATTGTTGGAAAAGTTCAAAATGTTAATTATACTCAGGGGTTGATCACTAAAAAGTACCTTAGTCGCAAGGAGCAGGCATGTCTGGACTTGTAAACATAAGTAAATAATTAACATCCCTGAGTGTGTGTACATATATCATGTGGATCACTGGTTTTATTGTGACAACATTTTCACTATGAGCTGTGCAGCGACCTTACTCTCAAATTGTGATATATATCAAGGAGAATATAATTGAAACTTTATTAAATTCAAAGTCCTCTGTAATTCATGTGTTATGTAACAAAATTGCTGATCAAATATTGACATATAATTTCACAAATGCACATCAGCTGGATGTGATCTCACGTATTCTTCGTCCATCTATAGAAGGTCATTCTCAGAGCACAGTGATCCATATGAACTATGATGATATAATCAAAGGACCAATAGGGTGCAGGAGCTTAAAGAGAAGAAACTAATTACCAATTAATTAAAGCATTCTTGTAAGACACTGTCCATTATTGACAAAATCACCCTCAATTATTTGGACTGATGCTGCTGGTTTTTTTACTCTGCTACTCTCTTCTAACCAGGCCCCAGTGCATTTCCTCTGAAGCCTAAACATGATGAATTTGGTCTAATTTACTTTACTATGAGTCCTTAGTATCTGGCATCGAATGTAGCTAGGACCTCACTTGTAGACTGCAGCAGACATTTTGCCATCAGAAACATAGGAATGCAAAACTGAAGGCCTGCCACAGCCTGGCTGTTCAGGTGTAAACTGCTAAGTTGACCAGTGATACAAATTTCTTTTGACAGGTCTAAATACTGCTTTTAAATATTTATAAGTCACCCCTAGTTAGCCTTAAGTGCCCATAAGGCAGAGTGCATGATTCTTAAAAGCATGACATGTGAAATGTTAATGTTAAGCATGTCCTAAAAGTGACAATGCCTTCAAAGCTATTTTTACTATGTTAGGATGGGTGAATATGAGATCGATGTATACCATGATGTGTGCAGGCCCAACAATGTCAATACCCACAAAATGCAATGTCAATGAATGCCATAACCTATACCTGTGCAACAATGTTGATACTGGTAGAAACAATGTCAATATATGTCATGATCAATGCATGTAAATAATGTCAATATCAGTAAAGAAAATCCAGGTTCAGACAAGCCCCAGAACCACACTTCGTGGCACCCTCGCGTAAGACCCCCCTGCCCCGCACCCCATTCGCTACCACCATCACCGACTTCATCGCATCACACACCATCGCGTCCATGGACTACATACTCATTGGAGACCTCAACTTCAACCTTGACAACCCCAGCGACCCCAACACCACCTTCCTCCTGGACAACCTCACCTACATTGGACTAAGACAACTTGGCACCATGCCTACCCACAAAGCAGGACACACCCTCGACTCCATCTTCGCTGGAGGAAACAACATCCAGTTCAGCCACACCACGCAACCCCCCGGGACGGACCACCACTGCGTGCACTTCCTCGTCAACAAACCCAAGCCTCCCAAACCTGCCCCGCGCCCTCTGCGAAGGAACTGGAGCAAAGTCACCGAGGATCAGCTCAACCCTGAAGGGGTTTACCCGGGCTGAGACACGTATTGTGAATGTGTGCTATTGCCTGTGTTGCCTATGTTGTGATGTTTTAACTGAGTGACGAGTTTTAACATTTCTTTGCCTGCTGCTATATTCTATTTCCGCATACCCGCATTTTAAAAGAAAACAGTATTGCTTATTTGCACAATCCTTTCTCTTACCTCACTGTCTGCTGGTCCCGGCGAGGGTTGGAGGGCGTTTCCTTCCCTCGCGACGCCATCTTGCTACTGGCGCAGGTCAGCGCGCTAGTTGTTTTTTACCGGGACGCATTTAATGCGCGTCGCACGGACGCACAGCGCCTGAAGGGGTTTACCCGGGCTGAGACACGTATTGTGAATGTGTGCTATTGCCTATGTTGCCTATGTTGTGATGTTTTAACTGAGTGACGAGTTTTAACATTTCTTTGCCTGCTGCTATATTCTATTTCCGCATACCCGCATTTTAAAAGAAAACAGTATTGCTTATTTGCACAATCCTTTCTCTTACCTCACTGTCTGCTGGTCCCGGCGAGGGTTGGAGGGCGTTTCCTTCCCTCGCGACGCCATCTTGCTACTGGCGCAGGTCAGCGCGCTAGTTGTTTTTTACCGGGACGCATTTAATGCGCGTCGCACGGACGTGCAGCGGACGCGCGCAGCGGGCGCGCCGCTGGCGTGCCGAGGGCGCGCCTAAGGCAAGCCTGTCTGCGCCCGTCCGCGCCCCGGTAGCGACCAGCGCCAGAAAGGCTGCTTCACGATCTTTGCTCTCTCCTGTAACTGCTGGCCGCGTGGTATACTCTGGCGCCGCTCTCAGGGGCTTGGATGTGGCAGTCTGTCGACATCCACATCTGTGGGATGTGACAGCAATTCCTCTTGGAGCCTGCAGGTCTTGTGGCTTCCAGTTAGGGCTAGGCTGTGCGTCTCCCTCTAATTTAACCCCTTGTCCTAAGAGGGGAGCTAACTCGGTGCAGCTCTCAGCTGCACTTATTAATGTCCGCTCATTAGAACAACATTATGCAGAAGTTCATGGGCTGCTGGAGGATGGGGCCCTGGATATGCTGTTTCTTACTGAGACCTGGCTTGATTCCTCCGCCGCCCCCATAGTCGCGTTGGCAACCCCATTGGGCTATAAGATCCTGAGAGTGGATCGTAAAGGGTCAAGAGGGGCAGGTGTTGCTGTTACCTATAAAGAATGCTGGGATCTTTTTTTGGGTGACTCCCAGGACTGGGCCGGCTGTGAGGTATTGGACTTTAGTGTCCGACTTTCAGCTCACTTCACTCTTGGGGCCTCCCTGATCTATCGGCCACCAGGCCCTTCTGGCTCCTTTCTCCAAACTTGGGGAGATTCCCTTACTGCTAGGGCGGTCAGGTTCTCTCATTACTTGGTGCTGGGAGATCTGAACTTTCATTTGGATATGCCTCATGAGAGGGAGGTGACGGACATGTTGGATCACCTGGCCATGGCCCAACTTGTCCAGCTTGTCCGCCGGCCAACTCATCAGGCTGGTCATCTATTGGATCCTATATGTTCCAACTTTCCCATCGTGGTTGATGACCCTCTCCCTTTGACGTGGTCAGACCACTATATCTCGTACTTCTCCTGGGCAGTCTCCAGGACAGAGGCCTGGGTGCCTGGCTTCTCGAAACCTGTCTTAGGGAAAATTGACCCCCAGGATTTTGTGCATGCTTTAGATTCTACCAGGCCGGTAATGTCCGGGGGCTTGGAGGAGTGTATGTCTGGATTTACGGATTGGTTGTCCAAAGCAGTGATCTCAGTTACCTCCCGTCGACCCATAAGACCGGCCAGAGCATCCCCTTCTAAACCGGGATTTACCCCGGCTCTTAAAATTTGTAAACATGATTGCAAAATTTTGGAGCGGGCATGGCGGAAGAGTAATTACTGCCCTGTGGCGAAAACAAGACTTCGAACTATGCAAAGTTCTTACTATGACGCCATATTTGCGGCTAAAAGCCAGTTATATGCGGTCCGCATTGAGGCGGCTAGGAATAATTCCAAAGAAATCTTTGCCATAGTCCAGGGCTTTACCTATCCACTGGCCCAGAAAAGTGCTACACCCTCTTCTTTTGATTGGTGTAATACTCTGTCTGGGTTTTTCAGAGATAAAATACTGGCCATTCAGGCATCCTTTTCCCCTGACAGTGATGCACGGGCTGGCGCACGGAATGACCTGATTACTCCCTCTACTTTATTGTCTACTTTCTCCCCGGTCCCCCCTCTGGAAACTCTGAAAATTCTTAAAGGGCTTAAATCGGGATCCCCAGCTGATGCATGCCCGGCCAGACTCTTAGCAGAGGCAGCTGATAGTATCTATCTGGAGGTCAATTTGATTATCAACCTTTCCCTTCAGTCTATGGCGGTCCCTCAGGTCTGGAAGCAGGCTAAGATTCTTCCTTTGTTGAAGAAACCTTCTTTGGACCCGCTTAATCCGGTCAACTATCGCCCCATCTCCCTCCTGCCAGCTATTGCTAAGGTTTGTGAGAAGGTGGTGCACAAACAGTTGTCGGATTTTGTGGAGACGGAGGGTATTTTACATCAAGCACAATCGGGGTTCCGGATAGGCCACTGCACCGAGACGGTTCTAGTTGAGGTGGTTGAGGCGGTTCGAACATGCCTGGATGCTGGGGGCAGAGCAGCCTTGATCCTACTGGACCTCTCGGCGGCCTTCGATACGGTCCCACACGACCTTTTGATGACCCGTCTCACTGAGATTGGTGTTTCTGGGGCCGTGTGGGGCTGGTTCAGGTCTTTTCTTGAGGAAAGGGCCGAACAGATCTGGCTCCCTCCGTTTCATTCCTCCCCTCATCTGGTCACTACGGGAGTCCCGCAGGGCTCCACACTCAGCCCTTTGCTTTTTAATATTTATGTCACGCCATTGATTCATCTTGCAGAAGATCTGGGGGCCTAGGTTCTGGCGTATGCTGACGACACCCAGCTACTTTTTACGTGGGATAAGACCTCCAGTTCTGTTCTGGCCGCCCAACAGTGCCTTCGCTCCATCTTCACTTGGCTGGCTGATGATCAGCTCAAGTGTAATGAGCAGAAATCTGAGATCTTGCTCTTTGGTGCTTTTCCTACTGACTTTCGTCAACAACTGTGGCCTCAGGAGCTTCCTCCTCCCTTCTTGGAAGGACAGCCCACTAAGAACTTGGGCATTTGGTTTGAGGAGAACCTCTTGTTTTCTACTCATATTAAGAAAACGGCCGGCTGTTGCTTTGGTCTTTTTAAAACACTTAGGAACTTTTTCCCGCTCATCCCGCAGGCAGCCAGAGTAACAGTGACCTGTGCACTGATTCTCTCCCGGCTAGACTATGCCAATTCCTTGTTCACTGGGTCACCTGGTTATATGGTTAAGAAACTGCAGGTGGTCCAGAACACGGCGGCTAGGCTAGTCTTAGGTATTTCATCTAGGTCGAGTGTCACCACTCACTTGCACTCTCTACATTGGTTGCCTATCGCGGCCAGGATCAAATTCAAATCTCTGGTCCTGGCCCATCGTGCTCTTCATGGGCAGGGCCCGCTCTACCTTCAAAGGCGCTTTGCCTTCTATGCCCCAGCAAGGGTCTTGCGCTCGTCGGCTCTCCGCCTGGCTGTCGTCCCTCGCTACAACGTTCTGAGGATTGGAGGTAGCTCTTTGGTGGTCAGAGCTAGTAGGGCCTGGAATGCCCTTCCTCTTGATCTTCGCCTTACCCAGGAGCTCGCATCTTTTAAGAAAAAGCTTAAAACATTCCTTTTTGTATGATTGTCTCTCTCCCCCCTTCTGGTTCGCGCCGGGACACTCTTGAGTAGCCGAGCGCGTTACAAATGGAATAAATGAAATGAAATGAACCCCACCTTCAACTGCGACACCCCCACCACCTCAACCGATACAAATATCGCAGCCAAGGAACTGCACAAATGGATCCTCAAAGGCGCAGACAAACTCGCACCCCTACGCTGCTCTGACAGACAGTGCTCCAGGAAGGCCACATGGTTCACGGCCGACCTCCAAGAAGCCAGACGTCTATGCAGACATCTCGAAAAAAACTGAAGGAACAGCAAAACCCCTAAAGACCACACCACCTACAGAACGGCAATGACAGAATACCACCAACGCATAAGGACCACCAAACTAACCTTCATCCAAAACATAATCCTTGCCAACTCCAGCAACTCAAAGGACTTCTTCAACATCATCCAGGAATTCACCAAACCCCCCAGCAAAACCACGCATATCACCCCATCCCAGGATCAATGCTACAAGCTAGGATCATACTTCCATCTGAAAATCAAGAGCCTCTACGACAACTTCAACGACCAGACACCGGACTCCACAGCCAACCCCTCCACCGGTAACACCAGCTACCCCACCATCTCTACCTGGACACGACCAAGGAGACCGCCTCAACCATGAAAGGGATCCACTCGGAGGCCCCTACAGACCCCTTGACACCACATATCTACCACAGAGCAGCCACCGCCATCACGCCAGATTTACGATGTACCATCAACACCACATTCAAGACCGGCATCTTCCCCGATGACTACAAACCCGCTGAAGTCAGACCCCTCCTCAAGAACCCTTAGCAGAGCCCACTGACCTCAAGAACTACCGGCCCATCTCACTCCTCCCCTTCACAGCAAAAGTCACAGAGAAGACCGTCAGCGCACAACTACCAAGGTTAATCGAAGACAACTCTGTTCTCGACCCCTCCCAATCCGGATTCTGCAGCAACCACAGCACCGAGAAGCCCTACTTGCTGCTACAGACAACATCTGCTCCCTCCTTGATGAAGGACACACCGTGGACCTGATCCTGCTCAACCGTACAGCAGCATTTGACACCGTCTTCCACCGCACACTCGCCGCAAAACTCCACGACGCTGGCATTCAAGGAACCACCCTCAACTGGATCCGCTCGTTCCTCACCAGCAGAACCCAAAGAATCAAACTGCCACCCTTCCTCTCCAAACCCTTGAAAATCAACTGCAGAGTACCCCAGGGATCATCTCTCAGCCCAAGCCTCTTCAACATCTACATGGCCCCCCTCGCTGCCATCATCAGACAGCATGGCCTCAGCATAGTATCCTACGCAGATGACACCCATCTCATCTTATCCCTCACCAAAGACCCCACCACTGCCAGACTCAACTTCCAGGAAGGAATGCAGGACGTTGCCTCCTGAGAAACAGCTGCCTCAAGCTCAACTCGGAGAAGACAGAATTCCTCATTCTCTGAACCTCCCCATCAGCTTGGAACAACACCTGGTGGCCTACCTCCCTCGGCAGCCCCGTGACCCTAACGGACCACGCTCGGAACCTCAGCATCATACTCAACTCTTCCAACTTCACGAACCAACAGGTCAATGCCATCACCTCCAGCAGTTTCAACACCCTCCACATCCCCCGCAAGACTTTTGAATGGATCCCCCCGAACCAAGGAAAACCGTCACACATGCACTCATAACCAGCAGACTTGACTACGGCCGGGATCAACAAGTCTCTACTCCGCAAGCTCCAGACAATACAGAACACCGCAGCCAGACTTGTCCTCGGAATCCCACGACACAAAGATTTCACCCAACACCTACGGGATCCCCACTGGCTCCCAGTCGAGAAAATAGTCACTTTCAAGATACTCACCCATGCTTACAATTTCCTCCACAACACCAGACCCCAATACCTCAACAAGAGAATATCCTTCCACGTACCCAAAAGAAACCTCCGATCCACCAACCTCACCCTCGCCAAAACCCCGCGCATTCATAGAGCCAGAACAGGAGGAAGAGATTTCTCCTTCATCGTGACCAAGACCTGGTATGAGCTCCCGCTCGACATCAGACACGCCTCCTCACTGAGCATCTTCAGAAAGACACTCAAAACCTGGCTTTTCAGCTGCACAAAGCTGCTCAACCTCACCCCCCTCCCTCCAGCGCCTTGAGACTCTCACGGGTGAGTAGTGCGCTTAAAATGCCCTGACTGATTGATTGATTGATCAACCCTGCATCAGAGATACGTGGTCAGACAGGCCCTGCGACCCCAACCCACAGTTATTGAGTGAGAAGTCACAGGTAGGGTCTCGCTTAGCTCAAAGACAAATGCGGCCACAGAGAAAACCTTGTTCAATCCCACAGATGGACAGTTGCACCACAAACAGGTCTGAGGAAATTGCCGCTAATAAAGCCTGTTTTGCCAGGGATGCGCATTCCCCCAAAATCCCACAATGTTAGATGCCACATGTACATAGAAATACTCCGGCAATTACTACATGTAATGCACACAACACATAGTGGTCATGCGCTCCCCACACTAGACATCTGGACACATACACACTGGTCCACACTAGATCTCCCTGAGAACAGAATTTTTATTTATGACTGAGATGCTTTTCCAAGAATGCAAGATTGTTTTATTGTACCTCATGAGCTGTATATGTTGTTGGCTGAAACCTTGTACACAGAGAGTCTTTCTTCAGATGCAACTCTGGCGACTTTCTTCCGGCCGCTCCTTTGAATTGAACCAACGTGTACCTGTTTTGACAAATTCCTCTTGTTTTTTCATTTATTTAAGGCAACTTCATATACTTCATATTCAAGCCACAACTTTAGCAGGGCTAGCTGTTCCATAGGAAGCA
Organism: Triturus cristatus; assembly: GCF_964204655.1. Lineage (NCBI taxonomy): Eukaryota > Metazoa > Chordata > Amphibia > Caudata > Salamandridae > Triturus > Triturus cristatus. Next base: position 131,788,514 of record NC_140592.1, read on the forward strand.
ATGGGGATATTTAATTAAAGTTAAGAAAGTTATCTATGCTTAGTAACCAGATAAAAAGATAATCCATGGACTTATAAAAATGTCTATCACAAACTCAATTTAATAGTAAAGTTGGGTATGTAACAAATATTTGCAAAATGTGCTTTTTAAAAGTTATCTTTAGCCTGCCTAAAGCCTCTTAAAGCCCATTTGCCTGTGTTGCCACCTGTCAACCTGGAGCTGGATAGCCCCTTGATTAGGTGTGTATTGGCTTCACGAGCTGAGACCAAAGACCTTGGCAATGGGGAAGTATTTTGTTCCTCTGACAGTTTGACCATTTACGGTGTAGGTCTAAACTTTGAAACTGTTGGAAAAGATTTGTATTCCAAAAAAAAGTTTACCTACCTGTATCTTAACAGACTACAAACATGCATTGTTTAAATAAATTCACCTGGAGGATAATTGATGAATCAGAACTTCGAAGCAGTTGAATTGTTTTGTTTTGTGTGCCATTAGCTAGAATACTGATCTGAAAATCTGATTATTTGGTGCTCCTTCACAGCAGTAGCATGGACAACTTATCATGGCCCATCTCAAAGGAGGTGGTCATTTGAGTCTAGAAACATTGCAATAAAATTATCACAGTTGTAATGAAGATGTGAATAGCCAACTGACCTCATGTCCTAAAGAACATTTTAACGAATACATTAATGTACTGAAGATAGAAATTCCAAACAATACTATAAGCAACTCAAAATGCGAATGAATGAATGAATGAAAATAGTGATGGAGTGATATTGTAGTAAAATTATGATTCACCACCATGCACTAATTGTGAAACTCCAACATGGAACAATCACAGAGTTTCATGTTTGCTATTGTTCTTCTTATTTCTAAGTATTCCAATCTTAACCTGGTTGGAGGTTTTATCCATGACTGGAAGCACAAAGGATTCTGTAGCCCACATTTCCAAACTGAGTTTCCAGACCTAGGATTTTCACAATTGCTGAATGATTGTAAAAGTAATGTGCATTTTCACCTGTAACTTTGGCACTATTTATAAATAGTGCAGATAAAGATAAGGCTGTATTCCCTGTACTACAAATATCTGTCCCTCCATTTCAGAAGGAAACTACAAGCTTTAATGGAAAGCTTGCTGTTAATAATACAGTGTATGTACTATGCATGCAGTGAACTGTTTGCCACCTTCCATACAATTTGTAAAATATTTCTGCTGGGATCTTGAGAGTCCTTAGCCTAGATTTAATAAAATAGGTGAAACAGGTGAACCAGAGAGAAAATAAAGCAAATTAATTAGGTGAGATTTGCATACAGTATTTCTCCATGGAGGAAGTTATAAACCAGACTAGGGCACTAGAAAATCACCATTCAAGACACAAGAAACAGCCCTGGGAACCATCACTCAGGCCCTCGTCATCAGCTGCCTAAACTACAGCAATGCCCTCTACACCGGCATCTCCACCCAGCTTCTCAGAAGACTCCAAACCATACAGAACGCCACATCCAGACTCCTCCGGGACCACCTCAAATGAACCCACATAGCCCCCCACTAGCTCCTCATCCAGAGGAGATGCCATTTTAAGATTCTCAAACACAACTACAAAGCCCTCCACGATCTAGGACCTGCCTACATCAACCATTTACTGAACTTCTACCAACCCTCTAGATATCTGTGCTCCTTCTCACTCGGCCTCACACAACCTCCGCATCCGTCGCAGCTGCAACAGTGGCCACTCTTCCCTCATCGCTGCGAAGACCTGGAACGACCCTCCCCTCCAGCTCAGTACAACCCCTCGCTGGCAGACTTCAGAAAGAGACTCAAGACCCGGCTCTTCTACTGAGGCACAGCACCCAGATGCCCACATGGTTGACAGTGTTGCGCTTTATAAATTCTGATTGGTTGATTGATTGATTGATTGATTGATTGATAGGGCATCTTTTAGGAATGGTTTACACCACCATTGGTCCTGTGCAATTCTGTTATGGAGCCCATCATACAGTTGATATGTTTTGACAAATGTCACTTTTATAGAAAGAAATTAAAATGTTTATCAGGGTGTGGATTCAGCTGTTAAATGATAACTGTCCATAGGGGTATCTTGAACAACCTACTGAATTACCATACCAGCATAACAGATATTTACCTATATATCAAGTTCACCTGTGCTTGTGGAACACATTCTGGGTTCACATCACCCTTCTGATTGACCTGCTTACTGGCACCTGTCCAGCTTTCACCATCCAGTTTACAGCTATTTCCTGTGAGCAGATTTACCTAATATTGTAAGTGTTATTTCTCTGGGGCCTTAACAATGGGCAAACAATTCAATTAATGGATACAAATCCGCACCTCAGCCTTTTGGAAAAGATTCTCACCATGTACAAACTTCTTACAATGACAAAACTCCTTGAGATGGTAGTGCCCACACATAGGCAAAATCATATACACACATATTTATACCTATCCCTGAGTCAATCAGAGTTTAAATTCAAACATGGAACAGATTCCACAGTGACACATTTCTGGGGTTACTCTCTGCTCGGGGGGTGATGGCGTGGGGTTACCTGCTGGTTAGAACCTGTCGCTCTAAGGCCTTGGATGTGGTTGACAATACTATTATCAGGCTGAATTATCTTCTGGCCAAAATAGGTTACTTTGTAGCCAGTTAGTACAATTTAACCTTTTCCTCGTTAGTGAATCTCTGAAACAGCACATAAACAAGCAAAAGCAACAGCAAACAAGATACAATGGGGCTTATTTATGAGCCCTTGCGTCACTTTTGCGCTGCCGGTGCATCACTTTTTGTTACGCACCAGCGGCGTAAAAAATGAGCCTTGTTGCACAATATTTATAAAGTGACACATCTAGGTAGATGCGTAGCTTTGTAAACCCCTGCGCCACATTATACCTGTGCCAGTTATAATGTATGCAGGGGGGGGCATTCTGACGCAAGAAAGGATCATAGACGTGACGCAGTGAAATCTATAAGATTTCACTGCGCCACTTCTAGGACCTAAATGCGTCAATATCTTACGCCTGCCTCATAGTAGGTGTAAGACTGACGCAGGCACATTTCACATGGGACTTGCCCATGTGTAATGACCCACTGCTGGAGTTGCGTCACTTTTGTGACGTACTCCAGCAATGCGTCATTTTTGCGCCGACAGATACGTCAGAAATACCGATGTATCTGTAACTCCTTGCGACATGATGTGCTATACGGTAAATATGATGTATCATTGGTGTCGCAATGAAAAGTGACGCATCGCTGTTTTCTCGCAGCGATGCGTCACTTTTTGTAAATGAGGCCCAATTTACTTAATACCTGCATAGGAATGTGACATTGCCTTGCATTTCAGTGGATCAAATTGATACTCCTTACTTTTTTATATCCTGCCTGACTTGATGCGCTACTATGAAGCAAAGGGTGTGCACTGCATACAGGTAAATACTACTAATGCTGTAGATTTCAGTTGTAAAGTGTTCTTTAACTATACCATAAACAGTGAAAATGTTGCTTGATAATCATCAGTTATGGAGCATTGTTTACATATTTCCCACATCGTTCAAGTTTCATTCTGACCAAATTCTAGACAATTATGTTCTGACCGAAGCAGGACTAAAAGTTCATGAAAAAAGTCACAATCATTGAAACCACAAAACCTATATTCCTGAAGTCTGGAATTTTATTCTATGCCCTTTGCCAATCAATATTTGGGTATATTTTCAGTTGGAAAATGCAACAATCAAAGCCGACACACTGCTTCTCTCATCAAGAAGGTTAGAAGGTTGCTTTCCTTGAATACAATGCTGCCACCTCTGAGAACAAACAGCAGCCCAGGTGCACCTTTTCTTGACTGCCCTGTCAGAAACTATGTGGATTTCATCTAGACACACCCTGAAAGAAAGAAAAACAGAAAAGAAGTGCAAAATGTTTGTGCTATGTGGGTGGCATCCATCCTCTAGCTTGCAATTTGTTTGTGAACACTTCCAGTCGATTATGGCAACTGTCCTGGAAATGGGCATTAAAATGTTACCATTCACATGCAGCCTAATGTTCACAAGGGTACATCAGTGCTCTTGCATGAAATGTTTGCTAACACTTCATTCAATCAAATATAAATCAGGATTCCCACAAACTGCTGCCCAAAAAAATAAAAAAGAGGAACTGCAAGACACAAAGAAAGAAGTAGTAAGAATGGCAAATCCTCCCACCACGTAATGAACATTCAACCTTACATTTCAGTGCAAAATACACACAATATATGCTTCGTACAGCTATGAATGTAGAGATTTTCTGTTAAATAAAGTGCAAGCCCTTCCATTTGTCACTAAAGTATTTTTTTTTATTTTCTGCGATGTATCCTAAGGAAGATACAACAGAGAAATTGGGTAGCACAGCCGAATTCATGTCAACAGCCTTACCAGCATTCAGTTTGGCTTTTCTCCCAGCAGCAGCTGCGTTTTCAGATATTCTTTCATGGACTTGTTTGCGAGCTATTGTAGCCCTGTCTGGAGAACAGCATCTTTCAGGCCATGCAAGAAAGATCATCTTGACTGAGGATGATCGATGATGTAATAGCGGAAGCCCAGGGCTGAGGAAACCTTCACTGCAGACACCCTGCGGCCCATGTCAATTGACTGTCCAATGTATAAGGAAGTAGTCAATATCTGCACCGCTCACAGCACAGTCCACTGTGCACAATAATCCTGCTGCACCCAACAAGCAAAGCCTCTTTCAGAGGTTTGATTCTTTAAACAAGCCTCCCTGATCCTTCTCTGAGGCATCTTGTTTCAAACCGCTCTAAAGTTGTTGTACTACCACCAGGTACCAGGAGGAGACTAATCAAGGAGAAGCAAACACCAATAATATCTGCCTGCGGCCTTCTGCCCAGCAGTATGATAGCTTCTATGGAACAACATTCAGGAATTTGACTTTCTAACCTTAAGCATTAAGTAGTCCTGTTACTGTATATCCTGAGGGTTATTTTTACACTCTATGAGTGTAGCATTTCTCTTAGGTAATCCCCTCCAAATCACTGCTCCAATTAGGCAGATAACATTTCGATTAGGAAAGAGGACTTAGAACTTGAAGCAGAATGTAAGTCTGCAACTTAAGTGCTCTTACAACAGAAATGGGCAGTACTTACAGTGTGGCTGTAGGCAGGGTTCACATAAGGTGCTAAGCACTACTCAATTGCAGAATGGGGGATGGTGAAAGATTGTGTGTTCGGCCATAAAAGTTCCGTGCATGGTGATGAATGTGTACACCTGCCCTGAGTGTCCTCCCAGTTGCGTGGCTATCTGTACCTCTGATACTGATTTCTGTCATAAGGAAACATGGATCATCCATATGAGCCATGATCTAAGCCTGTTTGATGGTAATGCAGTCTTGCTATACCAGGAGGGCTGCCGAGCAGCACATGATGCTTGTGTGCGCATGCTGGATGTATGTGTGTCTGTGGATAGTACATTACATGGAGGTCATTGGGTTCCAATTTGGAAGCCGATAGCCTAGAAAGGCTTGTTGGAGATGAGGACTGCAACCCACAGAGGAGATGTGAATTGCTAATTTCCCTGATGGATGGTAGGTAACACACACCCTGGAGGAGGGAATCAGAGCTTACATGGGCATTTGAACACTTGTGAGGCACATATTATCAGGCCTGTGTGGTGAGTCAATCAGAAGTTCAGACACTCTTACTGTGGCAGTTTCTCTTTGAAAAAGGACAGGATAGAGGAGACGGCACTTCAAAGTAGTTGACGTCCATGACACGATTTGAGAATTATCAGACACTAAATCATAAGGGTGTCTGGATGTGGACTATAAAGGTGAGAAAGTGAATCCAGCAAGTTGTTCAACAGCGCTGTGCAAAGATGGAAAGAAGATCACCAAGTTGTCTAGCTGTTGTAACAGGAACTAGGGACCACTTGCACTGAGCTTGGAGCACCAGTCCTCTGTTTGCCTGCCAAGTCCAGCCGACCCAGTAGGGAGGAGCACCTGGAGGAAGCAAGGCCCACCAGGGATCCTTTCAAGTGGATCCAGGTTAGCAAAGTGTGAAACATTGGGGCCAGTAGTGACCATTGTGAGAGTATGGACCATTTACCCCATCTCGTGCAAATCTGTGTCCCTCATGTGCTAGGTGTGGACCGCCAGTTAGGGTTGTCGGCCTTAATGCATGAAATCAGTGACCCTCACATGCCAGGTGGGGGCCAACATTAAGTTACTGCTGTTGCCCTTTCTGTGTATAGTCGGTGACCCCCATCTGTAAGCCACTGTGAAGTCAAGGACATTTTTTAAAAGTTTTAAATGAAAATAGTGCCACAAAACTTTACGTGCCAATGCGGGTCAACTGGTCACAGTAGACAAGAACTTCAGCATGATTTAAGTCTGGCCATGGGTCAGCAGGTTATCACCAACCAGGTTCAACCAGGTCAGAGATTTTGCTATCATAATTAGTCTGCAAATTAGAAGTCAAAGTCATTCACCTAGGCAAGGCGGCAGGAAGCATCCGAGCAGGGCTAAGCAGCGTTTGATAGGTATTGAATAAGGTCTTAGTGAAGTTGTTGGTTTAGGTGGGAAAAACACTGAAAGAGAAGATTCTAAATTCATGTCCAGTGAATGCTTCTTGCTGGCTGGGTTATTTTGGCCTCTTTGCCACCTCAAATGTTCTACGTTCAGTCTAAGACACTTAGGAGCTTAGATTCCTCTAGCAGGACGAGGCTGCAGGCTGCAGGCTGTAGGCTAAGAGAGCTCAACAAGATTTTTTCTCTGCGAGGTCCAGCTTAAATGAATTTGCTGTTGCTGAAAATCTCTAGGCAGGAAAAGTCTGAATCTTCAGCCCATCAACACACTTGGCTGGATTGACTGGGCAGGTTTATTCTGGTCTAATGTAGGTTTGTGGAGCCAAAATGTTTCTCAGATGTTACATGATGTTAGGAGGAGTACATTTTGATACAGCCAAGAAACCCAGGCCCTCAGGAACAGCATTGGGTGTCAAGACTCACTCCCCAGAAACCACCAGCAGGGTCCAGGGCAGCTGAAGTTGGAACTGCTCAGCCGGGCTCTTCAGGAAAAGGCAGATTCTTGTAGCTTGTTGGGGTCTTGTTACTTAAAAAGATATCAGCCAGCTGACCCTTTGAAACCACATCTTTGATATGGATGCAAGCGGGAGCAGGTCCAGCCCTTCAGGTCTTCTCATAGGTCCTAAACAGCAGGGTCAGTCCTTCTGCCCTTCTTGGCGCTAGCTTGTGGGTGGGGGTGTTCTCTGGCCTCTTCCTAACCAATAAGGATAAAGGAACAGATGTAAGAACCATCTGATTTGCGATTACCAAATTGCGATTAATATCGAATCGCAATTTGGTAATTGCTAATCGGCATGCACAGATACTGCCCAGCTACTGTTTGCAGTAGAAAATAAGTCGCTTTCTTATTTTGGAAATCAGTTTTAGCGATTATCAAATAGGACACAAATTGCGAATACACTCGCAAATAGCAACCGCATTGGAAAAATAGCGATTCTGCATACTGGTTCAGGGAGAGGACCCCTGAGCAGGAAATGCATGATCCCAGAAGCCAGGAAGGGAGGCAGAAAGAGGCTGGAGACCTGCAGAGATCAGGCAGTGAACTGAGGTTCCCAAACAACAGTTTTCCATACACCAGCAATGGGCAGCCAGGAGCAAGAGGAGAAGGCGGGGAAGAAAGCAAAAATTACCGTTTTCAGAGCAAAAACTTGAGATTCTGAGGAGTGCTGCAACAACCACGATCTCCTGTTTGTCCAGTCATCTATGACAGTGCCTGAGACACAGAAGCTCAAGATATGGAAAGAGATGCAGCAGAAGATAAATAAGTTGTGTGGCACAGCGCTCTGTAGATGAGATTCGCAAGAGGTGGTAGATCTCCGATCTCGCATGAAGGAAAAAGTGGCAATGCACTAGAGCGAGTTCTGTGCTACAGGAGGTGGACACTCAATTGTATCCCCACCTACTACACTGAAGGCAAGTAGAGACCCCCCTGGAGCCAGAGGCAGTCATTGGTTTTGCCAACCTGGACACGTCTGCACCTACACCATCACAAAAGAAGTGCAATATTTTAGAAATTGTAACATTTCAGACATTGAAACTGGTGTCCACATGCATGTAAAAGAAACTAAACAGACATATCAGTATGGGATTATTTTATGTCAAAAAAGCCCTCATGGTGTATTATGGGACTTGTAGTCAAAGACAGTGTAGTCAGTGTGAGACATTTGTTAAATTAATTTGTACAACCAAAGATAATTGTGTTCCTCACATAAGATATTTAATGTTATTTCCATTATCCAATTAGATGCACCTGGTGAAGACATTCAAGGCCCATTTAATGAGGGCGAAGAACAGGCACAAATAATGGAAGAGGAAGCAGTAGTGTTTGAGAGTCAACCCACAACACCTCATGTCCACTCCAGCAGTATGTCCTTCTCCCCATAGCCACCATTAGTTGAGGATGAGCATACCATACAGCTGCCCATTCCACCCATGCAGCCAATAGTCAGGTCCTAACAGCAGAGCACTACAGTGCATGCCCATAGGCACCGTAAATCTTCGCAGACTTCTGGGTCTCAGGTGACTGCAGAACAACAGATGGTATATGGCTGGATTGAGGTATCAATGCTGCAGGTACAGTGTCTGCAGCACAAACAAATGGAAATGGTCAACAGGAAATTGCAGACCATGCAATAGTCCATTACTGTGGTGTCCAAAACAGTGGCCAGTGAGTTGGCAGACAATCAAACCAGAATGGACACAAAAATGGACCGTCTAACAAGGGCCCTTGCAAAACTGCACTCAGATGTCAGAGGACAATAGCACTCAGAGAGAGGAGCAGTGCTCTGCGCATGGATGCCTTGCTTGCGCTGTCCATCACTACCCTTTCTAAGCATAATATGATGCTACAGGTGGAAATTGGCCACTTCAGTGGGGATGTGTGAGGGGCTTTGGCCAGATAACTGCTGCAGTGGAGGCAATCCAAACTTCGCAAGTTGCTAGTGTTGTGGGCGCAGGGGGTTCTGATATTGAGGAGTTGTCCAGCGTCAGCAGCATCTCTGCCACTGATACATGTGCGCAGCGATGCAGTAGCAGCCGCACTCCTGCACCTCAACATTATGGTACAACACTTATTGGACTCACTCACAAAAAAGAATTGAGGGGTACCAATCAGGAAATGACTATATTTATTTTTTCATTTGTTGTTGGCGATGTAACGGACGTACTTGTTGACTTCATGATGTGAAAACTCATGACAATGACAGCTTGTCTGTCAAATGTTTAGCTACACCTGACATTAAATGTATCTTTACTTTGAGCATTCAATCAAGTGTGGTGACCTTTTGTTACAGTATTGTGGATATGAAAATGTCTTACCTTAAGCTTAAGAAGGAATGTGTAGCAATGTAGTCCATGTGCCTTCTCCCCTCCACTGCTCTGCTCTCCTCTGTTGGACACTGAACTGGAGGGCCAGGATCTTCCTCCTGTACACCAGATTCGGACACTGCAATGGGTAGGCCTTTCCTGCAGGCAGATTGTGTAGGATAGCACATGTTGCTGCACTTTTACAAGCAGTTTCTGGTAGATATTCTAAGGCAACCACACTCTAATGAAGGCAGTATAAATGTGATTTGAGTTGTTCAAATGTCCACTCTATCACGGTCCTGGTGCGACAATGTGCAGTGTTGTATTGCCTTTTATTTTGGGCGTAGGGAGAAAGGTATGGTGTCAGGATCAAGAGTCATAGGGCATACGTACTGTCACCTGAAACACATATATTAGTGGGAGGCAACATACCTATTGTGAGGATTGGGCACTTACATAATAGCATTTACATTTATTGTCAGTACTCAATAATCAAACACCCCACTGTATAGTCATCTGTATATTCCGCTGTGCCTAAATATGAAGGAGTCATGGGTGCTCCCTACATCTTGTGACACAATGTCAGATATTATGTTGTGGGCATTGCAAAACATTTATATATTAAGGGGATGCATATTTCCCTGTTCCTAAAAAGGTATTTAAGAGGATCTGGAGGACATATGGGCCCATGTCCCATCTGTACACCCTATGACCTGGGGAAAATTTGCAATCTTGTAAAATTGCAATTTGGTAATATGTATTTCCTCATCATTCCTGAGCATGTATATGAGGCAGTGGATGTTGAGAAGCATGGCATCAATGAATGTGTGCAAGAAACGCGAAAGCGCACTTTGCGATACCCCACTTGCAACACCTATCACCTCCTGGTAACTGCCAGTGTCTAACAGATGTAACAAGCACAACACCTGGACATGGGTGGGATGGAATTGTGGCACAGAGTACTGCTTTCTAGGTGTGACTTTAAAAGGGCAATAAACTCCAAACTGACAGTGATAGCCTGTATGTATCATATATCTCTTCCTGTTTGGTCTAAAATTATCCACCTAAGTCTGAATATCCTCTCTTGTCTCCACCTCCTTCTCTGCTGAGCAATCAGTATTTGAATCTCCCTTGCTATTATGTACAGGCCAGCCATTCAGGACAGCCGTGATGTATTCTGGGCCTACTTTTAATAGTTTGCACCCAATTACCACATGGTTTGAATTGGTCATAAGTTGTACTTGCAAATGTGTCACATAGTAACAAATCACTAATTGCAACTGCCTTAAACATCAAGTTTGGCGAGTCGCTAGTTGGGATTTCCTATTTCCATATTGCCATCTCCAGTCGAAAACAATACTGAATCAGTCGCATAGCTATTTTTAATTTGTGAATGGCTTTAATACATGGCGAAAGGCCATTTTTCAATTCGCCAACCACTTTGCCACAATTTTGCAAGTTGCTTTTCTTTTGTACATCTGGCCCAAACTTCCCAGTGATAAACCTACCCATGTAAGCAGCATTTCCTGTGTGCCCTACTGCAAACAATCTCATAGTGCCCCTCTCACCTTAAATCCAAGATAGAGAAATGATTGTCCCACTGTGCACTGCCTGTGTAGCTACCCCAAAGGTGAGGCCAGGGAAATGAGCAACCCCTCCGCTGTGAGCCTTCATACCAGTTCTGAGGCTGATCCCTCCTCACTAGGATTGGAGCCTGATGAAATGTGCCCGTCCAGGAGCACCCATTGCCTGCGACAGTGGGGGCCTCTTTGAAGTTAATATAGTTCTTATGCTCTGCCAAACTGTCATCCTTCCAGAGAAACAGAATGCCTCCCCACAAATTGGCCTTTGTCTAGTCTCTGGGAGTAGTCTTCATACCTCAGAGGTTGAGCTATCAGAGGGCTTCAGCTGCAGGCTAACAGAATCTGCGTTAGGCAGGTAAAAAGTAACATTTTAAGAGTAGCTTCTTCTTATTAGTTATTAAAAACTCGACTTCACAAGTGAATTGCCCTTTTAATAAATATTACAGAGTCCAAGAATGGAATTTATAAGTGTTTTTAAGACAAAGATAGCATTATTAAATGTAACAGTACACCCCAGTGGCTCTCTTTGTAAAAGTCAGCTTTACAACACTGGAAACAGCTTCTAGGTTCAAGTCACTGTTAGGACATGTTTAATATTAACTTTCTATATGCCCTACTTTCAAATAGCATGCAACCTGCCTTATGATCTATAAGTTCTAAATAGGGATGACTTATTAATACTCAAAAGGAAGGTTTACATCTGTCATGAGGGTTGATTTTGACAGGTGCAATTGCAGTTTTTAAACAGCCACAAGCCAAGAGTAAACTGTCACTGCAGTGGATGACACAATAGGTGCTGCAGTCCACAAGAAATATTTAACACACAGGCCCTGGGTAAATTTTATACCATATACTAGTGATTTATAGGTCAGTTATATTTTCCGATTAGGAGTATAATCAATTTTGGCATGTGTTAGTGGTCAGAGCACATGCACTGGGGCCTTGTTGGCAGAGTTCAAGTGGACAGACTCAAAAAATGGCAGCATCGGACCACAAAAAATGAGGATGATGACACAAAAAGAGGCAATTTCCTACACTGACAGCCTAAGGAATGACAAAGAGGACATCCAACATCGACATTGGCCATTCAGAGACTGTGGCAGCCAGAAGCATTGATGCAGCATGATTTTAGAAAAAATCATAATACATGACATGATTATACAGAGAAGACCCAAAAGGTTGAATGTACACATTGCACATGTTAGATACAGTGACACAGGAAAAGAGATAAGTGTAGTAGAAGCATCGTACAAGCATCCTTTAAAATGTGAGATAAAGAATAAACATTTATATCACAACACTAATACATGTAAATGAGTTGCGATAGTCAAATTGCAATGCACATGTTGCTTATTAACATAAAAGTGTGATGCTACCTGAAGTGACCTAGTATCTTTCATGCTCTTTGCTGAGAATGCACCAGTTTGAAAAGTCGGTGCAAAAACTTTTAGCAATACAGAACAAGCTCGATACTGTGCAATATGATATTAGAGACTCTATACTTAATGAAATCCTAAAAACAAATTTTGAAGGATGAAATTAGAAAAACGTGCATTTATATAAGTGTTGGGAAAATAGTGGTAGTAGGGCATTTCTAGCATTAGCTATTTCCATATAATAATATTTGGTGAAAATATTCATGTTCTTTTTTTTGATTGATTTAATTTTATTATATTTGATGTTAGTTTAGCGGAAACCAGCATGATGTTTCAATTATCTCAGGAGACATGATGCGCATATGGACATGTGATGGTCTTTCGATCATGGTGTGATGCCACACCACTGGAAATTGTTAAAAACTCTATAAAAGGAAAAACCTCTAGGAGGCGCAATGCAACACCATTGGTTTTTGCTTCTTAATCAATGTCGGAAAGCAATACTATTTCTTTCTCCGTGTGAGAGGATGCTATACTGACCAATCTTTTACTTTGGACTGTTTGTCAATGCTACAATCCGTAGCTGATAGACTGAGAGCTTCTTTGCCGAACCATTTCTATTTTTTCCACTTTCTATTATATCTTTAGCTCTAAGCTAACAGACTCACCCCTATTGACTTTAGGTATAAACTTTCCCCTTTTCATAGGACCTAAGCTATTCAAAAATGTAACTGTCCTGCTTTAAGGGGTAGTTGGACTTTGTAACTCTGAAATTGAATTTTCTAATCACTCAATAAAGATTTGCCTAAATGTTTGGTGCTTTATTGAAAGCTGCGATATTCTTGACCGAAGCTCTTAAGAAATTGCTAATTTTAATTAATTTTGATTCTTTTATACAATAACAACATATACCTTAGTCTGTCTGAGTCTATTATGGAGTCCTGTTGGTTCTTCCATTTAAATTATGCTACTGTACAGATACTTTAAATGCACTGTAGGGAGAATCAGACAGCTCTATCAGAACATCAGGTTGTACTTCTTTTATTCTGTGTTGCGATTGCAGAGCCTTTGGTTTGCATAATCCTAACTCAACTTAACTTCTCCAGGAGCTTGGGTCTCCCAGTTCTTATCCTTTATTTCTACAGTATGGTCTATGGTACCCAAATTTGATTTCTAACCTGTGAGTTGGCTGTTGAATAGTGTTACTCATTCAAGAGCTAGAGTGGAGTTTGGTCATCCTAATTTCCACCCCTCCTATCAGCGGAAAAAGGTTCATCAGAGGATCATTGCCTCTGTGGTCATGGAAATGCTTTATGCTGTCTAATCATAACGGGCCCAGTATGGTTAGAGGAGTAAATAAGAGTAAGTGTATGAGGAAAGAATAAAATTGTGCGTATGGTTCAGGCTCCAACTGCATGTTGGGAAAAGACAGAGAGAGACCGTGGTCAACCAGCATTAAGGGGCTGGAACCCACAAAGACACACCCTGACCTCTTACACTCACCGGCTGCCAGCAGGTAGGTTATTACACTTATAGGCCACCCAGACTCTCAGGGATTTACAGGAACTATGCATTTAGTGCTGCTAAAGTTGACTCTCGATGCCAATCTCAGACTCTGTTGTGTGGGGACTAGTGTGGAACTTGTCAAAAAATCACTTCCTGTATGGAATGAGGCATAACCAGCCCCACTTGAAGAGAAAGAGGGACAGAGGGATATTGCTCAGGATGACACTAGTGTGCCAAAGAGACCATGGATATTATTTAATGTGTGATTTTTATACTTTGTGCGTTTCTATTAAATCACCAAATCCTGTATTTTACTGGTTAAACAGTTATTGCAGTTAATGTGTGTCTATTATGAGTCTTATGCCGGTGGACACCTTACATCCACCTTCCCCATATTAACTTGGACTGCTCGTCCCACACTACCACTGAGCGTCGAGTGCTTAAGGAGTTGTACTTAGCGCAGGTTCTGAGGACCCATAGTAAGTCGGAGCCCGTGATATCAGATGTAAAATAGCACAACACCCATGGTTGGGCAGCTAAACTTTTCATGCCCCATGAGCATCTGGAAAAGGTTTGACATACTGACTTCCAGCAACAGGGAATTACCTTCCATTGGAACTACTGTCACCAATGCTGGTGATTGAGCAGGCAGGCACCGCATTGAACTATTAGCCATTCATTTACAAAAGGTGCTGATAGGGGATACATCAATCATATTAAAGTCAGCATATTTCTATTGTAAATGTGGGTACTATGTATGAGAGATCACTGAGGTGTTAGCACATGTGGTGTTTGGTGGTCCAGCTGATATAACCCATTACCGGTGAAGTGGCCAGTGCACGAACTAAGTGGTCAATAATGGTATGGCAAGGATGGAAGGACTGCCATAAATCAGTAGGTTTCCTCCGTGCCGAGCACATGGCTCACTTGTTGCACTTCGAGTTGGGGGAAACTGTCAGGTTTTTGACAGTGGAGCCTAAGCCGGCCCGACCATTGGAATGCTTAAGCTAGCAACTCCTCCAACATGTGAGGCATAGTGGAGAAAAGCATGAAAAATCAAAAATGGCCATCAAATGCTGAGAGAAAACTCCTGACACATCAGAGCTACTTTAAAAAAATATAATATAAACAACCCCTATTTGGGGCGTTGTTTCTCTGAATCAAAATGAAACACTAAACGTGCTACCTTACCATGGAGGCACTAAATTTTTACAAAACTGCTCCTACTGTATGGAAGGAAGCAATGTCATAATTGTCTAGCAACGCAGGAAGAATGTCATAGTATGGTGGAGTTGCTGCTATGTGGCAGGTGGAGGCATGGCCACTGTCACTCAAGTCCCTAAATGTATATTGATTCCATCCTCCTTCTCCAGGTGTTAGTCTTGAAGCAGGATGAAAGAAACATGCTGATTGGCCTGCCGGTCCACTTGCCAAACAGAGAATGATTTGCTAATACAATTCACTATTACTTCTCATTTGATACGAAAACCTTCCACAATCAGACAGGAATACCATCCGTCTGGCCTTACTGGATGACCGTATTGCATTCCTATTATCCGAATTCAAATCATAATATGGAACGTGACGTTTCAAGTTTGTTGTCAAAGCAAAGGCAATGTGGTATTATGTATGCATTTAGGTGAATTCTATCATGAACTCAATGCAGATCAAAAACTAGGTCATGCATTCAGCGTAACAGTCAACAGATGGAATGAATTTCTTCCAGTGACCTAGACATAAAACCTCATTCTAACTAGGCCTGGGCGGTGAACTTCGCTCCGTTCGCGGAGTTTGCAGAGTTTTCTGCACTCCGCACTCCACGGAGCTCGCAGAGTACAGAAAACTGGGCTTCGCATTGTGCAGCGGAGGTTTTTCTTCGCTTGCAATCACGAACGGTAAATTCGCGAGCGCGAGCTGCCGCTAAGTTAGAATTTCTACCCGAGCAGCAGGAATACGAACACAAACTGCAGTTCACACTGCACTCCGCCACTCACACAACTTCGTAGAGTTTTTTTGTAACTTCGCAGAGGACTGCATAGTAAAACTCTGCGAACTACGCCAAGGCCTAATTCTAACCCTGCTGGGTCATCCAAATTCTCTCTCACACACATGTAATGTGCTAAGTTATTTATTAGGCGTGGGCAGCACTTCAATTGCGCCTTCGAAATTTGCATAATTTCGGGATTTTCTAACAAATCACAATTCCCCCAATTACTCCATTACGCCACTTCACTTAATTGAACATCATGTGCGGTAAATAATTTTAGCGACTGCCACAATTTACCTTTCATGTAATTCCACACAATTTTGAGCAAAATTTGCCCACTGTGCTGAGAGGGACCATGACTCATGGAAGACAAAGTCCCAAGTGCGTCATGATAACTCTTCCCTTACTCAATATTAGTAATATATAGTTTAATGCACACATCATTTTTATTCCATGACATTTCTTCCTATGTATTGATTTAAAGTAATATATTTGACCAAAACACGGATTTAGGGTTACTTCTGCACAATATAGTAACATCACATTGAAATAGCCTCCTGACTATTAGGATGGTTATTTCCCTGTGCAACATCACTGTAACATGCCACCCTTGACCTTTTAACAGTGTTTTTCTCCTATATGTTTCCCTATACTGTGGTAATAATTTAAAATTTGACCTTAACGCGCTATCAAAAAAATATGCGTTATTGTGCATTTGTTAGGACAGTTGCGCCTTATATATTGGGCCATGGCATATTAACATATACCTATATGCAGTTGCGTTTGAACAAGGTGTGTGGCAGGTGCTACATCGCCCCCAATGGGAAGATAACAAAAACATGAGGCCTCTAAGTCAGTTTTCTTTTCATAGAGCATTAGCTGTTCTTTTATAATGCAGTGAAAGGGCAACAGAAATTAAGTATAGCCCAGAGAAAACATTAACAAACCATTCCACATTCCTGGCTCACAAATTTTTGTCGCTTTTGTGATCAGATTCTACAGAGGATAACTGATTGAGCCACATTAAAAGCACCACTGTAAACAAATAGATTCTTTTAAAGTTTACAGTTCTTGCAAATGTGGCTTATATACGCCTTTTAATTGTGGCATGTGGAAAGAAACCGATGCACATTTATTTTACCCACGTGCGTGCACGGCTCAATCCACTACGATTAGGAATGGTCTTTTTTGTAAAAACTAATTTTTATATAAACCTGACAAAATATATCCATACACTCCCTGACAACTATCTAATGCACATCCTTCCACGAACACTCTCCCCAATTATAGGTTTTTCTACACATTTGCTGCACTCACATGTTCAGTAACCTCAGGATTTTTTAGAGCCATTATAATTTTAGTGAGTAGCTAATGCCTCTGGCGAGCACTCCCACTCAGAAGATTCATACAGCACCACTGGGTATGCATGAATGCTTGTGTTTTTCGTGTGTTTTGTGTCTTATTCTCCTTTCTGCTGAGTTCCAGTTTTAAATCATGCAGTCTAATATCACCTCGCTCTACATTATTCTAGGATTTATTTTTAATTGTACTTAAAACTCTTACGCCTCATTTGTTTTTTCAAAGCATTTCCCTTTGTTTGTCATGTTTCTTATCTTACTCCACCTGCTTTTATTTTATTTGTTTGCTTGTGCTTGAAGTTTGTCATGGTGAAATTGAGTTTGTATTTGGGATTTTCATAATCAGGAACTATTTGCTCAATTTCTGGACTCCGTGTCTTTGTTCTTTAGCTAATCAATGTCATTACAAAAACCCTATCAAAATAACACCAGTAAACATATCAAATTTGAGGCTTAGCGTGGTTAGAATTAATATTTTACCATTTGGAAATTTTAGAGGCTTGCTGTCCTCAACAAAGAAGTGAGTTTCCAGATATTGTATTTTGCAATGCACTTTTATATCAAACCTAACATTTCAGCTCCATACACAGTCCAAGGCCTTTACAAGTGAGGCCTATGCAGAATTGGTAATGAAGGCTTGAAGCAGAGTTTGCTGTGAAATGGCAAAACATTATTAATTTAGAGGGATAGTTCAATATACGGTAAACATTTTATCTGACTGGAATTTCGGTGCAGATTTCTAAAATTATTTGTATGCTTGTTTCTTTCTACATAGTTAGTAGCTTTTGAAGCCACTCGTTAAACATATTTGCCGTAAAAAACAAAAACAGTCATTAGAGCATTAGTTGTTCAATAGTTTCTGCAGATCCTTCCATGCAGATATACAGTTTCTCCCAGGTGGATCACGCTTGGCTGCATTAAAGCCATTTGATGTTGGTTCTCCTCTGATGTTTCTCTATCATTTATTGCGAAAAAACAGTGTTGTCTGGTTTCTGGCAGGGGTATATTTACAAGAGGACAGAGACACAAGAACGTCACAGTTAGCGATATTCTGGTGGCTTTATGCCCTTCTCATTTACCAAGCGACGCTAAGGCACTTTGAGTGGCTTAATGCCACCTTGTAAAAATGGCCCCTTTAAACACATCTTTTTGCGTGAAAGAGGTGTGTAATGAGTGTTGCTGTGAGCATTCCACCGCAACACCCATTGCTTTTTGACACAGATCCAGATTTACAAGGTTGTGTAAATCTGAGGCAGCACCAGAACTAACGCAATGCAATAGCAAGAGTTAAAATGGGGCAACAAGGAGAAATACTTTTATTTTTCCTTGTTATTTTCTTTTTCTATGTGTGCCCCATTTTGCAGCACACGTAGAATCAGCAAAGCACCATTAATGATTGTTTATATGCAGGATGTTGTCCCTTCCTGCACATAAACAATCATTTAATAATGATGATTTGCTATATCTATGTGTGCTGTGTGATGTTCGCCGCGCGCGTGTGACTAATTAGCGCGCGGCTGCTGCAATTAACTGGGGACACAGTGTGTTTGGTCAACTGCGTGGTCCCGACTGCTAGAGACGGGCCACGCCTCTTTATTTATACCTAGCGCGTGATAACACGCGCCAGCGCTAACGTAATGCCTCCGAGCGCAGGTAGACTGCAACGCTATCCCGCCAGAGGACATTACATTCCTTCCAACCTTTATTAAACAATAAACAAAACATTAAACGTGTAGATCTGTTACCAGTCACTGTCCCCAGCGAGTCCTTGGTTCATCACACCATGAACCCTGCTAGGCGGGAGAAGGGAGCCGGATTGCTTCTCAGGCCATATCTTGAATGTTCTCCCCGTGAGGATGGTAGGGACGGGGCAAATTCCTGCGATACCCAGCCCTCTGGAGATCTCAATGGGGAACCTGGCAGTCCTCTGTCTGGAGTTCCGAACAGCAATGGGGTGCCTCGGTCAGATCCATCCGGATCTTCCATGGGGATCGTCCCTTGGCCACCATCCATTTCTTCCTCCCTGGGCCGTTGACTTGGTCTTGCATCCGTACTGTCTGGTATCGGCTGGTCAGGAGTTCCGGCATGTACCTTTTTGAAGAAAGATATGTTGCTTGTGACTTCTTCGGTTCCTCTCTGGGCTGTTATCATTGTGCCGTTTCGGCGGATCACTGTCCATGGCCGTTGTTGAAAGGGAAGCCGGAATTTGCTCCCTGGGTACCTGTCTTTGACATAGACCTTGTCCCTTACATGAATGGTCGACGCTTTTGCTCGTCGGTCGATGCTGGCTTGGTCATTGGCACTGGTCCCATTGGCTAGGATCTTTGCGTTGTCGATCTGAGACGGGGTCCAGTTTGGGTGATGAGGGATGGTGTCTCGCACCACTCTGCCCATGCTTGCTGGTCCCGGGGCTACCTCGGTCGTGAAATGGAGCGTCAACCGGTATTCTCTCAGGAAACTGTATATGGCTCTCTCTAGGGGCGCCCCGTCAGCAAGTGCAATGCGTATCACCTTGTTGAGAGTGCGCATGAATCTGTCTACTTCCCCGTTTGCTTGGGGCTAGCGCGTGGTCACTTTTCGGTGTTGGATGCCCCAGGCCTTGAGATAGTCTGTAAATTCTTGCCCCTGGAAAGGTGGACCATTATCCATTCTCACCACCTCGAAGATTCCATGAGTTGCAATGGTTTTCTCCATTTTGGTAATCACCTCCGTGGCTGTCTGACTTCCCACGATTTCAATCTCGGGGTACTTTGTGTAATCATCGATAATCACAAGGGCATAGCTCCCATTCATGAGATGCCCAAAGTCAACACTAAAACACTGCTATGGCCGTCGGGGGTTATCCTCAGTGATGACGGGGTGAGGACGATCCGGTTGGTCTGATACCTGGCACCATGAGCACGTTCTGACTGTCTGCTCTACCATCGTGTCCATCCCAGGGAACCACACCTTAGCTCTCAGTCGACTCTTTGTTTTTACCATGCCTTGGTGTCCTCTGTGCGCGAGGTCCATGGCTTGTTGAGCAAGGCTTGATGGGATCACCAGTCGCGTGCCTCTGAGTAGGCAGCCACTGCTATTGACCGAAAGTTCGTCCTTGATCCGCATGATTGACTCCAGGATGGTCTTCGCTTGTGCCGTCCGTCTGTTCATAGTGGACTGCGCCGACACCCACTGGCCAAGCACACAACCTGGCGTTCATCCTGGACTCTTCTCTGTCAATGACCCACAAGTCAACGCCATCTCCTCCTCCTGCTTCAACACCCTCTGCATGCTTCACAAGATCTACAGATGGATCCCCACCGAAACCAGAAAGATGGTCACCCAGGCCCTCGTCACCAGCAGGCTGGACTACAGCAACGCCCTCTACGTAGGAGCCACGGCCAAACTCCAGAAGAGACTCCAACGCATACAAAACGCTTCCACACGCCTCATCCTCGACATTCCCTGCCACAGCCACATCACCGCCCACCTGAAAGACCTGCACTGGCATCCCATCAACAAGAGGACACCTTCAAGCTCCTCACCCACGCTCACAATGCACTCCAGGACGCCGGACCAGCATACCTCAACAAGCGACTCACCTTCTGCGCCCCAAACTTCCAGCTCCGCTTTGCCGACCTCGCCCTTGCCACCCTTCCACGAATCCACCGAACAACCACCGGCGGCAGATCCTTCTACCACCTCGCCGCCAAGACATGGAACACTCTCCCCATCCACCTGTGACAGACCCAGGAACTGCTGACCTTCAGGAGACTCCTCAAGACCTGGCTGTTTGACCTGTAGCTGCCCCCCTCCCCCCAGTGCCTTGAGACCCTCACTGGTGAGTAGCACGCTTTACAAATGGTTGATTGATTGATTGATTGAAGGTTGTTGTAATGAAATAACCCCAAAGGTTGGGGACCTGACAGAAAAAGAATCATCCAACAATCCAAAGGGCCTTCTATTTGGCAACATTTTCAGAGTAGTATGCGCAGAGTGTTCAGTCCAAGTGTTTTTGGATGGGCTGGCAGAAGGGGACTTTCTGCTGGCCAATGCTCACAGAGGTCCCAATTCAACTTTAGACGATCTGGAGGTTTTGAAAGAGGCTACCAAGCCAGAAGCTTTCAGACTCGGTCTTTATATCCCCAAAGAAGATGTGCCTGTTTGGGGAGAGGAAATAGGTCAAGCTGACAGGGCTCGACTGGATACCGTGGTGAGTATACGTTTACGGGTAAATCTCTAGGCTGTCATGTGGTCAGAGACAATCAAGGACTCATGTTAAGAACAAACATGATGTAATTAACTCAGTGTCAACTACAATATTATTAAAAAAGATCAAATATTTTGTTATATCCATGTTAAAAACATTTCTAAACATGTATTTAATACATCAATGCTGTTAAACTGACAGAATTCAATAGAATGAAAAACAACATGAAAAAATACAAAATGACATACTACATACAAAAACAAAAATAGATAAACAGTGGCTATGGGATGGATCTCCTTCAACAAGCGTTTCGGCGCAAACTGCGCCTTCATCAGGAAAAGCCACAAACAAAATCTGTATGATTGTGGTAGAAAAAAGGCTTCGACCTCACAATTAGGCAGAAGGAGTGACCCAATGTCAGGACTGTCAGTCCGTATCCAACTTAAAAGCTTCCTGTGAGAAAGAACCCTCTGAAATCCTATCATCTAAGGACAAGGCAATTAACCGATTCAATCCAAAATGGCCGCAGGGTTGGTCGTGTGAATAGCAGGTTAGCGTTCTAGTGTTTTTATCCAATCAGCTAGATCCAGGTGTCAAGTCTGAGGAACGTCGCACTTCACCGAAGTTACCTGAGGAGAGAAGATCGAAAACTGTGAGCGACGCGTAGTTGTGAGGGAAATTATTCGTCGAGTTATTTCCTAGTTGTGAGAGACACCACAGAGTCGCGGAGATATAGTAACTCAAGTAAGAACATGAAAATATTTTAACATATTTTTTGAAGGAGTTCGCGCATTCCGGAATTGGTGCTCAATTTCCTGGCATGCGCACCTGTTCTTGATGTAAATAACCGATAGAAGATTTTTAGCACGGTGAATGAATGACTGTGTGGCGGTGTCTGTACTAAGCTAATATAGACGCGCCAAAACTGTAAATAGTAATTACCTGTAAAAATTAAATGAATGACAAAAGGTGAAGGAAGAAAACTTTGGAAGCAGAGTTAATAGTCCCTAAGGTAAAAGATTAACAGAGAGCAAAACAAAAGGTATTAAGACATACTAAGAAAAACCTACGACATAAGAATAGCGTGAACAAACAGCGATAAAAATACAACTTACCTTGGAGTATCCAGTTCAAGTCATCCTTCAGGATATAGCTGGTGAGGAAAGCTGTAGGAAAAGACAAGAAAACAAAGAGTAGTTAAATGCGAGGTAACAAGCTAACACATGTAATGTTTTAGTCTACAGCACCAGAAGGAAGGCAATATTTAAAACACGAAAGAATATTAGAAGAGAGGCATCGGTCACTCACAGACAGGGTAGGTTTACAGAATACAGAAAAACACGTATGCAAAGTATAGTGATTACGTTTTAGATATCTTTTAAGTTTAATGTGAACATTTAATTTCAGTGCAAAACCAGTCAGCCCAGGAGAAAAGTTGAAGATAGACAGACGTCCAGGGTGAAGAAGGAGGAGTTGCTGAGTGGCTGTCTCTTCTCTGTCCCATCCCCTTTCCCCCTTTGGGTTTCTTTGGCGGCACGTATTTAAAGCGGTCGCTGGGAGGACCGAGGGAGGCATTGGGAACTTGCAAGGTTTTGCTCCCGTGTGTAGAGAAGAGCACAGATCTGACAGAGTGAAGTGCCCACGTATTATTTTCACACCTGAGCAAAATGGCGGAAGGTTTGGACTTAAAAAAGTTAGGAGAAATATTAGAAGGAATCCAAAGGGAACTGATATCAGTTAGAGAGGACAATAGAGAATTGAGAAAAGAAACCTCAGATTTAACAATAAAAGTGAGTAATATTTTGTCAGGCCCTAGTTTGAGATATTCAACATTATCAGAAGGGAATCCTAGTGACGCATCAGCCTCTCAGTCTAGGGTTACGACACAAGTAATACATTCTTTGTCGCCTGTGATACCCTTAGCGCCCCCGGAGCGTTTTGGTGGAGTTCCCCAAAAGGCTCAAGTGTTTCTGACACAATGTACCTTGCACTTCATGTGTCGCCCGGCACTCTTCCCCGATGCGCAGTCTCGAGTAGCATTCATACTGTCATACCTAAGTGGGGACGCTGCGTCTTGGTCACTGCCCTTGGTGACCAGCAATGCTCCAATTCTATATGATTTGGATGAATTTAAAAAAGAGTTTTTACGAATTTTTGACAGGAGAAGAGTTTCACAAGCTACAGATAATGAGTTGTTAGAAATCAAGCAGGGCAGTCGAGATCTGGTGGCATATTTGGCCCAGTTTAATAAGCTGGTTGTAGAAACTGAATGGCCAGAGAACAAACGAGCAGCCGTATTTTATCGAGGGTTAAAAGATGAATTAAAGGATGCTCTGGCGCAAGTGCCCAACAGACCCACGGAGATTTCTGCATTAATAGATCTGGTTTTGGAAATCGATTTCCGTCAAGGTGAAAGAAGAGGAGAGAGGAAGAGAGAATTTCGTCCAAGTGTAGCCAGATTTGATCCAGTAAGACCTGAAGGAAGCAAGGAAAATGACTCAAACCATGGGGGAGAACCCATGCAGATAGGAACGATCAGAGGGCTACTTTCGAAGGAAGAAAAGGAGAGACGAAGGGCAAACAAGCAATGCTTATATTGTGGAGGTACAGGACACTTCGTCCGGAACTGTCCCAAAAAACCCAAGCAGACACCGTCGGAAAACACCTGGCACCACCAGTAAGTGGAGTTGGACTGGTGGTTGCAGAATCTAAAACAGCTCCAGAACCTCATACGTTGGCAAATACTTTGCAATCTGCAGCTCCACATTTGACCTTGATGATGACCTTAAGATACAGAGAAAAGACCTTAGGTCAGGTAACGGTTATGATTGATTCAGGAGCAATGGGCAACTTTTGTGATTTAAAGTTTGCAGAGAAAATTGGTTTAAGAGCCATCAAGAAAGAAAGAAAAGAAGCAGTCCGAGCAGTACATGGTACCAACCTATCTCCTGGACCCATAGTGAGTCATACCGAACCAGTGGAATTGGAATCGAAGGAAGGTCATCGTGAAATCTTGCAATTTAATTTGATCGACGCCCCTCAGTTCCAATTAATTTTGGGACTACCATGGCTCATGGAGCATAATCCAACAATAGACTGGGAAGCTCGAACTCTGACCCTGAATTCCGATTATTGTAAGGAAAATTTTTTAAGGAACATGCTAAATGTTCTGAGAAAACTTCGGCACATAATTTAAGTGAAAGGAATACAACTATCTGTGTGATTAATACTATTGAACTGCCAGCAGAGTACACGGAGTTTCTGGATGTGTTTAGTGAGGTGGAAGCTGAGAGACTTCCCCCACATAGAGATTTTGACTGTAAAATCGAATTGGAACCAGGATCCAATCTTCCCTGCACTAGAATTTACGCCTTAACTGAACGAGACGACGAACATCTGAAGGAGTACATTCGTAGGTATCTAGAGAACGGATTCATAAGACCGTCCCAATCTCCGGTCTCTTCTCCCCTCTTTTTTATTTCGAAGAAGAGTGGAGAATTGAGATCCTGCATCGACTACAGAGCCATAAATCGGATTACAGTAAAAAATCGATATCCCTTGCCTTTAATTTCAGTTTTGTTGGATCAGGTGAAGGGAGCGAAAGTCTATACCAAATTGGATCTGAGAGGGGCATACCATCTAGTACCAATTCGTGAAGGAGACGAATGGAAGACGTCCTTTAGAACCAAGCACGGGCTCTTCGAATATCAAGTCATGCCCTACGGCTTGTGCAACGCCCCCGCCGCCTTCCAACACTTCATCAACGATGTATTGAAGGAATATATTCATCGGAATGTAATTGTGTACATCGATGATATACTAATTTACTCGAATTTCGAAGAGGAACATGAAGAACATGTCAAGAAGGTCTTGCAGAAATTACGTGAGAACAGTTTATTCGTAGAATTAGAAAAATGTGCTTTCAGAGTTTCCACGGTGGAGTTTCTGGGATTCGTACTAGCTCCTAGTGGAGTAACCATGGATGAAAAAAAGATTAAAGCGGTGATTGAGTGGGAATCTCCTAAATCAGTGAAAGAAATTCAAAGTTTTATTGGATTCTCTAATTTCTATAGGAGATTCATTCAAAATTTCTCCCAGAAGTTGATTTCCATGACCAGATTACTAAAGAAAGGAGTTAGTTTTGAGTGGTCAAAGGAAGCAGAAGAGTCCTTCAAGCAACTGAAGAAGGATTTCACCACAGCTCCAATATTATTACATCCCGATCCATCGGAACCATTTTTTGTGGAAACAGATGCCTCCAATTTGGCCTTGGGGGGAGTATTATCACAAAGACATAAGACCACTGGGCAATTGCATCCTGTCGCCTATCGTTCAAGGAAACTATCCACAGCGGAAGTCAATTACACGATTACCGACAAGGAGTTATTAGCCATCAAAGATGCATTCAAGGAGTGGAGGCACTACTTGATGGGAGCTAGGCATGTAGTGACAGTCTATACAGACCACAGAATTCTGAAGTTCCTGAAGTCAGCCAGAACCTTAACTTCAAGACAGTTACGTTGGTCGTTATATTTTGCTGATTATGATTTCATCATCACCTATCGCCCCGGAGCACAAAATGGTAAGGCGGATGCCTTGTCAAGATTGGTTTCAGAAGGAGTTTTAGAAGAGACAAAAGATCAGACTATTATCCCAGCAGAAAAGGTGATTGGAGCCGTTTTGCAGGAGTCGTTGGAAGATAGAAGTCAAATGTCCTTGAAGGAATTGGAAAAGTGGGTTGAAGAAGATGCCCGAAGAGAAATTTGAGGAGGATTACCATATCATCAAGGAGCCCTTTACCTCCCAACCAGCGAAATGCAGCAAAAGGCCCTGAAGGAGAGTCATTATGATATACTGGCAGGACACAAGGGAATTACAAAGACTGAAGACTAAGGGCCATTTGTAGGTAGGGACACATTTACCACTTCATAAATACCGAATTTTACCGATTCGGTATTTATGAAGTGGTAAATGATATGTAGGTAATTGGTCGGTAAATATTACCGATTCGGAATAATTCGGTAATTACCGAATCGGTATTTACCGATTCGGTAATGAGGCATACCTTCCCATTGATGGGAAGGTATGCCTCATTACCCAATCGGTAAATACCGATTTGGTAATGGGGGGAACACATGCAAGGGTGGCAGGGTGTCACATTGACACCCTGTTGCACCCCTGATTCGGCCATGTGTGCACATGTGGCACACATACATGCCCGAAGGGCATGTATGTCTGCCACATTGCACACTTGTAGGCGCTATAAAATGCATTTCACCATCCATACTTTATTTACCACCAACTATTAGTTGGTGGTAAATACCGACTCCAAACATCACCCACACACTCCCCCTACATCTCATTTCTGTATTCGGAATTTACCGAATCGGTAAAATTACCGAATCGGTAATTTTACCGATTCGGTAAATTCCGAATACAGAAATTGTCCCCCTACATACCAAAAGCCAAAATACCGGTCGGTAACGGTATAATTACCGAAAATCGGCCGTTACCGACCGGTATTTGGCTTCCTACATGAGGCCCTTAGTGAGACGACATTTTTGGTGGCCAAATATGATAAAATATGTACAGCAGTATGTAACCACTATTGAGACCTGCGCAAGGGGAAAGCCGGAGCAACAACCTCCTAAGGGTTTATTGCAACCCATGCCAACACCACCTTACCCATGGCACACCATTACCATGGATTTAATTGTAGATCTGCCCTCTACTAGAGGATTTGACACGATATTGGTGTGTGTAGACGCATTTACTAAGATGGCCCAATTTATACCATTAAAGGGGGTCCCCACGGCAGAGACCTTGGCACATGCCTTTTAGTCAAAACATAGTACGAGCCCATGGTATACCTAAGATTTTGATAACTGACAGGGGTTCCCAATTCCTATCCCATTTCTGGAAGGCCTTTACTAGAAAGTTGAATGTAGACACTAGGTACACCACTAGTTATCACCCAGAGACAGATGGTCAAACCGAGAGAACAAATCAGGAATTAGAACAATACCTAAGACTGTGTCTGTTAGAACAGGAGGGTGATTGGCCAGATTTCCTTTGGGCAGCAGAATTTATCTACCGGTTACTCTCCTTTTTATCTCAACATGGGTAGACATCCTCGTCAATCCCTAAGTTTTCAGGAGGCAGATGTACCGGCAGTTACCGATTTAGTTGGGCACATGACACGAGTGCATAGGTTAGCCACAGAAAATGTAATTAAGGCCAAGGAAAATTATAAATTCTATGCAGACAGGAAAAGAAAGAGTCAACCAGAATTGCTGGTGGGAGATAGGGTTTGGCTGAACACTAAGAATCTAGGGCTTAAGGGAGTCAGAAAATTACAGCCAAGATTCGTTGGCCCTTATTTCATTGAAAAGAAATGAAGTACATTAAATTACCAGTTGAAGTTGCCAAAAGGTTTACGAGTACATCCAGTGTTTCATGTTTCATTGTTAAAAAGGGCATCAAATGATTTACGAATCCAGCAACCACCTAAACCAATCCAAACAGTGAAGGGAGAAGAGTTTGAGGTTCAGCAGATAGTGGATGCTAGGGTTCGAAGAGGCCGGTTGTACTATTTGCTGGATTGGAAAGGCTATGGACCTGAGGAGAGGTCATGGGAGGTGTCTTCAAATGTTAAAGCCCCTAGATTAATTAGGGAATTTCATAGAAGATTTCCAAACAAGCCCAAGCAGGGAGGAAGCTCTTTGAGAGGGGGTGCTGTCAGGACAGTCAGACCGTATCCAGCTTACAAGCTTCCTGTGAGAAAGAACCCTCTGAAATCCTATCATCTAAGGACAAGGCAATTAACCGATTCAATCCAAAATGGCCGCAGGGTTGGTCGTGTGAATAGCCGGTTAGCGTTCTAGTGTTTTTATCCAATCAGCTAGATCCAGGTGTCAAGTCTGAGGAACGTCGCACTTCACCGAAGTTACCTGAGGAGAGAAGACCGAAAACTGTGAGCGCCGCGTAGTTGTGAGGGAAGTTATTCGTCGCGTTATTTCCTAGTTGTGAGAGACACCACAGAGTCACGGAGATATAGTAACTCAAGTAAGACCGTGAAAATCTTTTGAGATATTTTTTGAAGGAGTTCGCGCATACCGCAATTGGTGCTCAATTTCCTGGCATGCGCACCTGTTCTTGATGTAAATAACCAATAGAAGATTTTTAGCACGGTGAATGAATGACTGTGGCGGCGTCTGTACTAAGCTAATATAGACGTGCCAAAACTGTAAATAGTAATTACCTGTAAAAATTAAAACGAATGACAAAAGGTGAAGGAAGAAAACTTTGGAAGCAGAGTTAATAGTCCCTATGGTAAAAGATTAACAGAGAGCAAAACAAAAGGTATTAAGGCATACTAAGAAACACCTACGACATAAGAATAGCGTGAACAAACAGCGATAAAAATACAACTTACCTTGGAGTATCCAGTTCAAGTCATCCTTCAGGATATAGCTGGTGAGGAAAGCTGTAGGAAAGGACAAGAAAACAAAGAGTAGTTAAATGTGAGGTAACAAGCTAACACATATAATGTTTTAGTCTACAGCACCAGAAGGAAGGCAATATTTAAAACACAAAAGAATATTAGAAGAGAGGCATCGGTCACTCACAGACAGCGTAGGTTTACAGAATACAGAAAAACACGTATGCAAAGTATAGTGATTACGTTTTAGATATCTTTTAAGTTTAATGTGAACATTTAATTTCAGTGCAACAACCAGTCAGCCCAGGAGAAAGGTTGAAGATAGACAGACGTCCAGGCTTAAGAAGGAGGAGTTGGTGAGTGGCTGTCTCTTCTCTGTCCCATCCCCTTTCCCCCTTTGGGTTTCTTTGGTGGCACGTATTTAAAGCGGTCGCTGGGAGGACCGAGGGAGGCATTGGGAACTTGCAACGTTTTGCTCCCGTGTGTAGAGAAGAGCACAGATCTGACACCCAAGCTGATAGATTACTTATTCAGCTCCTATGTGAGGTATACAGATGTGTATACCTTTAAGTGGTATCAATATAGTCCGGTTCAGACAATGAAGCACCACATCTGACTTGCTAGAATTCAAAGGTTCCAGAGGATATTCCTTAGTTAAAGTTCTTAAATTAAAATCAACGCTTGAAGTTCTGTATAATGCTCAATGAGCCAGCATACGAAGTGCAGAGTGTAAATGATGTAAATGCTGCTCAAAGATGTTGCCAAAAAGTAGATTCAATTGTTTAAGGCGGCTTCTAGGCTGGTGTCTCCGATTCACGTTATCGATAAGAAAACGGAATAGTCTCGCTTCAAAGATGTTGGGTCTGCACCTCGTATACTGGCTTATTGAGCATTATACAGAACTTCAAGCTAGCATCCTTGAGTCGGATGCTAGCACGAGAGGCTGGGGTGCATGCTTGGGTGTTCAGGATACTGGTGGCGTGTGGTTACACATGGAGAAAGTGCACCATATAAATTATCAGAGTTGACAGCAGGTCTTTATGTCCTTTCAGACATTTTTTGCAAGGCAGAATGATTTTGTTAAAGATGAACAATGTTTCTGCAGTAGTGTATATAAATCACTTGTTTGGTACCAGATCCTCAGACCTGTCAGACTTAGTAAAGAAGCTGTGACTTTTTTGCTCGGAAGACATGATCAACCTCAAAGCAGAATATTTACTTGGGAAGGTGAATGTTTCTGCAGACTGGAATTTAAGATTTTTACGGGAATTCAGAGATTGGAAGATGAACAGCTATTGTTTCAATGGAATAGCTAAGCATTGGGGCCAATTAGAGTTGGATCTTTTTGTGGGCTGACTAGCGTGTCAGTGTCAGCTGGAAAAGTAATACAGTTGAATGCCAGACCCTGGTGTTCTAGCGGTGAACACTTTCCTTCAATCCTGGAAGGGAACAAATGCCTTTGTGTTCTCTTCTTTCGCTATGATTCTGAGAGTTCTTCAAAAGGTAAGACAGGAAAGATGCTCAATAGTCCTGATAACTCCATTTAGGATCTCACAGGCATGGCTCCCAATGATCTTGGAGCTTGCTTGTGACATTCTCTTTTTCCTTCAGGCCATACCAGTTCTTCTGCAAAATGCATTTGGAGAGGAGCATCCTCTAGTGTTGACAGGGTATTTTAGCCCTCTGGTCTGTAGAGTATCAGGAGATCTAGAGAAATATCAGTCCTTTCCAGAAGGGTTGATGAGCTCCAGCAGGAATCCTGGGCTCTGGGTATACACAGTAGATACAGAGGAATTTGGAAGTCATGGGTTAGCTGGTGCTTGGAAAGGGACTTGGATCTCATGGAAGCTCCTATAATACAAGTGGCTATTTTCCTTGTGGAATATTTTGATAGAAGAGTTAGATATAGGATGTTAAACTGCTATAGATCAGCAATCTCTGCAGGTCAGAGTTTGGTTAGTGGCAGGAGTGTCAGAAAGAATGTTTTGATCTGTGCTTAAAAGCATCAGATTGACCTCCCAAAGCGAGGTATGACAGTCTTTGGGACGTTAATTTAGTCCTCTCAATATTTACCACCTACTCTCTTTATCTGTTTAATCAGCTTTATTGAGAATAGAATTCATAAACTTAAATAACAATACGGACAACAAATGCAAAATGTTGACCATGGATAACTAATATTATATAAATAAGTAAAGCTGTTTACAAGTTTATATAACATAAGGAAAGAAGGATAACAGAGAGAGGGAAAGGGAGGATGTGAGGGGACCAACAATTAAAGAGAGTATCGAAAAGCAGTAAACAATAGACTGGAAATAAGTAAAGAACATAACTAATTGAACATTGAGTATAAAAAATATCATTAACAAAAAGCAGAGAATGTAATACATTATGGGGGCTTAACATTGTCAGAATCAGTAGAAACTTGTTGTTCAGCATGAACATCTACATTGTTCGTTGAAGGTAACCAGTTTAAGTCTTTAATAACATGTGGTTTCCACAAAGAGGAAAATGCTATATCTAATATATGATGATGACAACCCCCTTTTGAAGCAGACTAAGATGTTTAAAGATATGCACATTGATGTATGCCATAACCTTGCTTTGTCAAAGTCTGTGGAACAGTGCTGCCATCTAAATTCCTTGCAAACAGGAACGTTCTGGGGGAGTTGCCTGGCACTCTCCTCCTTTTATGATGTATGTAAGGAGAAATAAAGTCTATTAATTTGTGCTTATATTGACCTATACACTAGTACAATTTTCTGTCCTACTCATGAATAAATTAAATTTGTTTAAATTACTCCCAGGTTTTAATGAAAGTAAGGGTGCAAATCTAACAGAGAACTCATTCAGAACCTCACAACTTCACTGTATCTGCATTTTCAACCGTAATTAGACAATGTTAACTGAAACAATTTTTACTTGCCAGTTTGTACTGCAACTCTGGACTATTTCCACAGAACCACAGGTCTATTTCCAAGAACACACCATGGTCATTAACTGACATGAATAGTTTGGAATACATTACGAAATAGATGCAGACAAGGAATTGTTTTAATTGAGCTCTTTGGTTCGGTTGTTTCCACGGAGACAACCATTGCTCTATATTTTGATAGCCCTTAATATCTATATACAATTATCTGCTGTTTCTAATTTATGTCGTATCTGTGCATCACGAGGAAATATTATTAAACTGTCATGAAATGAACCCAGAGACCATCAAATGATTTTTTTTTATTGCATCACTTAATTGGTAAGGAATGACTTAATTGCATATATTAGCTACTGAGCATATTTAATTCTGTTATAAATTCGGAAGAAACTGCTCTCAGAGGCGTAAAGCAATAATTTTGCTTGCCAGCTGCACAAAATAGAACTCTACATTGAATATGTTTTACATTTGCAGTACAGGATTTTTCAAGAACTTTAGCATTTTTCCATTCTAAATGTAGATGGTGTTATACTTTAGTAACTAGTTGATTTGTGTGTGACACATGCTGTAAATACTATTTGATCAGGAAGCCTGACTTTGTCCTATATGAGCCCAATTATATGTTGAGTGGAACTGTTTCCCTGGGTAGTAGCGGCCGGTGCAGGTAAGAGTGGGGGGGGCAGGGGGAGAGTCACCAAATGACGATGAGGGAAAATAGAATAAAAGAAAGGAAAACACTTACTTCGCACTCGCCACATCGGCAATGTGGCGAGCGCACTGCAAGTGGTTTTCTTTCATTTTTCTTTTATTTTTCCTCGTCCTTGTCTGTCGACTCCCCCCCCGCCCTACCCGTCGCTCTTACTGCACTGCCCGTGACTGTCCCTGGATGCGATAGCATGCCACCCAATACTGTTTGGCTCTACGTTCCGTCATACTGATAACCCAGGTGTGGAATCCCCAGATCTGATTTTACCACAGACAAATCCAGTCAGTAAAATCCCTTAGGGATTGAGCTGCAAACGCAGCTTGTTCAATCTTTGGCCAGCTTTCAATGCTCCCTTTGCCAAGCCACATTCTACCCTTCCTTCTGCACTAGCACTTGTGTTGAACAATTGGAAAAGACTGCTAGTGCAATGTAGAGGCTGGCAACTTCTGTAATCTGCCCCTTGAAGGCTTGGAAAGACTGGTAGCAGATGTGCTTCAGTATCTTTCAATCCAAACGTCTGTCGCTTCCCTAACTGCCTCATCTTCGAAGGGAATGGCATGGGGTCCCTGAGAGCCACATTTTCATGTCCTTTCCAAGTCTTCTTTCGTAAGAAGTTGAAATAACATAACATAACATAACATACCATGACCTAACACAACATAATAACCAATCTTGTGCACTATGGTGTCTTGTACATAGCATGTCCCTGCATTTAAATTAACAACTAATGTGGCCACGCTGACTCCCCTCGGGTTCTAAATGTCTGGTTTTTACACTGTCATACCTGGTTTTACAAACGTCTTTTGTATGGGTTTTTAGTCATCTGGTTTTAAAATTGTGGTATTTGAATTTAGCTACTCGATTTTTTATGCTGCATTGCTGATGTTTTTTTGTAGATGATTTAAAGCAAGGGTCTCCAACCTTTTCCAATGACAATCATTGTGAGCTACTATAATTACCATTTGCCACATCAGACAAGATTACCTTAGTGACCACCATATGCAAAATTACCAGCAGTAGTCACCTCAGAGCGGCAGAAGGGTTGCCAACAGTAATGTAAAAAAAGCTTTGCCAATGTGGAATGCCAGTACATTCGCAATACATAGCCATTGCATAAATGCCCCTAGCAGTAAACTAATACTATTAGTAATAAGTCCCCTAGTAGCCACGTGATTTACTGGAATATTAGCTTTAAATACATTTTGGAATGTCAACAATTTTTCATTAAACATCTCATGAGCTCTGAAAGTACACACATTTTCATATCAAATAGAGAATTTTTTATTTCGGTATACATGTATTAATTCAACCAAACATCTTCAAATTTAGAAAGCTGATCTACACACAATAGACTGAGGAGAGCTACTCACAGGTAGCTGGAGGGCTACCAGTAGCTCATGAGCTACTCCTTGGAGAAGCCTGATTTAAAGTAATTATACAACAATGACATAACACGCATGTATCTAATAACTTATCGCTATTATTATCATCAGTCTTCTTCATAGCAGTAGCAGACTTAGTAATGATTAGTGATGTGCCCTCAGTTATATTCAGTAACATATCTGGGCAGTAAATTCGAACGTAGCTATATATAAAGCATGACATGTTTTCCAAAGTTTGAGGCAGGATTGAGATTTTATGTTTATATTAGAGCCAATAGTCCCTTTCATCATTAGCAAGCAACATAAAATAACACATCACAACAAAACATTAATCAAAACATATAGGTAAACCAAATACAACATTTTGTCACTTCATAGAAAGCACATCAATAAAACACCACCCCATGAGTTTCAGAATCTCATTGGCAAGAGAAGGGTAACGTGAGCTTGGAGCATTATGTGCAGTATAACCAATGCCTCATAGGAAGTATACACAAGCTTCAACAACACACACGATTCACTGTTTACAAACAGGAGTTAGCAAATGTTTATCCCAGAATGCATGCATTCACCTTTCTATAGTTTGCCAAGCTCAAGGATTAGGGTGAAGAGGGTGCAGGGGAGCTTGAATAGAAAGAAGAAAATGCAAAGCAACGACCAGATAAAGATTCGGGGTCTGAAGTAAGGGAATACAAAAATTAATAATAATGTATTAACAGAACACATCAAATTATTAGAGGAAAAAAAGATACAACAATGCATAACCAGTGATGACCATAGAATTATACGTCCAGGCACAGGCTTACAAATAAAGTTCTTTTTAATGAGGTTGTGTAAGTATATTCCTGAGAATGGGCATTGAAAAAATATGTTTTCATCAAATTAGATAAACTGCCTGTGATGGTACTTTCTCTTTATCTTTTAGTTTATTTGCACTTTGGTCCTCTTTGTACCTGTATGTCATGGTTTAAGGGTTGAAGTGATCCATTTATAGGAGTGGGTTTTTGTGGCAATATAAAATCATATTTTGTCTTCAAAAACCTGTGTAAATTAGAAGTACTGTTTTTTAAGACTCTCTCCAAAGTCTTAGGACATTATTAACTCTTTGTCAGGTTTGACGCCAGGCTGCTCAGTCGACAGAGGAACTAACTCTGCTGGCTCAGAAGTGCCTGGCCTGCTAAAGTTAGTGTTCAAAGCCAAATTATGGGGAATATTCATTGAAAGTGCTTTCCCAGCAGGAACACTTGCAGTGACACTGAATAATGCTGAGTGAACCATCATACCATCGGCTGCACGGTCAGCTTTTTTTTTGCTTTTCAGACATAAATAGTTTTTTTATCAAAAATTAAAAAGACAATGTCCCTGAAACCGTTGGTGTTTTCTCCCAAGGATTCGAGAACATTGTTGTTTTTTCCTGCCTTGGAATACCTTCCTGATCTCACGCAAGAAACAAAAGTATCATAAGCCTGGGCCTCGCAATGGCAAGGAGCCACAAACTCTCCTGCATCTTGCCAACTATCAAGGTATTTGCAACAAGGAGCTGAATGAGGCTCCACATCCAGAAACGAGTGGCCTAGTTTAAACTGAATTGGCATAGGGCGGAGCTGCAAGTCTTTTTGTTGAGCTGCTCTTTGCCAATTCGAAAGTGTAGGAATGCACCGTATTTGCAAGATATGTGTCGGGGACTATGTCGGGAACAAAGTCAGGGACTTGGACAAGGACTGGGAATTACAGCGCTGCCCAGGATCACACAGAGGAGAAAAGGGATCTAAAGGGGAAGCCTGTACAAGTGAACAAGATGGCAATTTGGAAGTAGAATCCAAATGACTGAAAGTCAGTATATGCATGAAGGGGAGGGTCTGGAAGCTTATTAGAACACTGGAGAGCCTCACAATTCAGCCCCCTGCTGGTGGGCATGACAATGCATGGAGCGCTTTGTGACAGTTTAGTGCATGCCTGTCCTTTTTCCCTGCGCCAGCGCACAATTTGGTGCCTAGCGCCAATGCAGCCAATGCTACCCCTGCATCATGGTGTAAGGGTGCCTACATTGTTGGCAGGATTGTTTGTTGTGCACTAAGAGGCACCTTCCCACACATATATAATTTCTCCTCATTGCAACTTCCCCGGGGAGGCGTACAGATTTAATGGATTCCCAGGTTTGCGGATCCTTGTAAATCTGGGAATGTGTCAAAAACATAGGTGTTACATTGGAAAACCTACCGCAAAGCCTGTGAAACCCCCATTGAAGTAGTGTAAGGCAACGTGGTGGCTTGCATTGTGCTGCCTTACACTAGATCTACAAGGCCATGAAAAGCCCCGCAAAGTGGTTTGTGTGTACTCGTAGATATGGGTCTGCACTCTGCGTTTCCAGAGCATCCTGAAAAGTGATGCACTGGTGGCGCAAGGGGCTCGTAAATAATCCCCTACAAGAGGTTGAGAAATCAATAGATTGTCAGTTGAAGAACCTGGTTACTTTTATCAGGTTTCCCCATACGCACCACTAAATGACACCCTAAGGGCCTTATTTCGAGTTCAGCAGTCCTAGAACTGCAGTACTTGCGGTCTGACTACAGCCACTACTGCGACTCCACCCGCCATATTTTGAGTTTGCCGGTCGGACGGCCACAGGACCAAGGCCTGGATCCGTTATCCCGTGGCGGTGGCACAGCAGAAAGGGGCAGGAATTTGCCGTGCCTATTCCGACATGCAAATCCACTGTCATTTTCATGGCGATGAGCCATGAAAAGGGTGGTAGACATGCAAGTAAGTGGGCCCTAACAGGCCACCCTGCAACTTCTGGGCCTGGTGGTGAATGCGAGGGTGCACATGTTGTGCCCCTCTGTAATTGCACCTCCACTCCTGCACGGTGTGGCATGTACGACATGGTGTATGCCATATCATGCAGGAACGTGCTGCAGGCACTGTCATGTTGGAGATCTACTGCTAAGGTTCCCTTATGAGCCTAACACAGCTGTCGCCAGGAGACCACCGCAGCACCACCGGCCCACCCTTAATTCAAGGCGGAATCTGGCGGGTGGGTGCACCAAGGGCTTGGCGGTCGTCCTGAGGGTGCAGCGCTGGCAGTCCTACAGGAGGAGCCCCAAACTAGGAATCAGGCCCTTAGTAACCTCTTTTGAGTTGTAAAGTATTGGGCCCTAGTAGATAACAAATGTCTAATCAACTTTCTTTCTCCAAAAATAAAGACTATGCTGCGGACCAGATCTGTCATTGCTAGAGACGACTGCTACAAGCCATGATTCTTTCTGGGAACTAAGGCAACAACCTTCTGCGCCCCATTTTTGGTACAATGCCCAACAGTATTAATCAAGAAAATGTTTTGTATTTGTGGGTAAAATTAATTTCTGCAAATGAATAAGGGCACAGATTTGAACATACTTTGCTTTGGGTTTGCTTTCCTTTTTTTACTGGGACCTGACACAAAGTGTTGTGTTGGTATTTACAATCCAACTCAAATCCTAATTTGCTTTATTTTGTAACCTAATGTAAAGCAATGCTGCACAATTCTCAGCCTTGCGTTACATCGCTTCAAGGAGACATTCCATTGGTAGTGCATCGGCATTTCCATGCAACCACCTGTCGGTTTTTGATGCAAATCCATATCTAGAAAATTGTAGAAAGGGATTTGCACCACTATCCTGTGCCTCCCTGAGGAAGGTGTAAGAAAGAGAAATGATTTCATTTCTCCGTGCTTTTTCTTCTTTGCATATGTGCTGCAAACTATAGCACACACGTGAAGAGAAAAATGCCCTAAGGCATAGTTTTTACACAGGAAGAGATCCCCTTCCTGTACAAAAACTATGCTGACCACAACACAGGCAAACTTGCACTATGGCAGACGAGTGCTGGGATTTGTGCTTGCCACCTAAAAGAGGACAGAACTGCACTATTTCTTAGTGGATATGGCACAGTTCTGCTCTCTCAAGATCATGCAACTCCGTGTTGCAACTGCATTGAGTGATCTCTTAGTACATCTTGGCCCTGATTTTCGAAGTAGGATCGAATGAAATGTTGTTTTCTGACAACAAGTCTATCTTTTCACATTAACTGAGAAGACCTGAAGGTAATCCTAACCTACATATATATCATGAACACTCTTCTGCATAGCCCTTTACCACTTCCTTGCCCCCAAACCTCCTTCCCAACCTATTGACTAATTTGACCCACATCAAAACCCTTTTTTCATGTTTTATGCCCCTGGCGCATACAGTTTCCCTCTCCCAAACAAACCTCTCCACTGCACTGGGGCCTGATATTCTTGAGACAGATGCAGACACAGGTACACCACCAAATCCCAAACCTGCATATGAAGTGAAAGATACCTTTTAATGGGGGAAACCAGGTAGGAAGCTAGCAAGACACCCAATGTGAAAAAAGAAATACATTAGAGTATAGGGTGCAAATTAATTTAAATATTGGCTTAATGAGGTTGGAGCATCGTTAACATCTTTGTAGGGCACAATAAGACACTGTTTGCCCCTTTCCAATCGCAGTGATAATCATATATTGTTTTTGACAGCCTAAAATAGTTGAAATCAAGAGGCTCAGAGCAGAGCCATTGTTGGAAGGTGGTCTATTAGAAGCTTTAAGTTTGCAGCTACCACTAGCAGTAAAGCTACCATAGCAATATAATGTCCAGAAAAGGTCTCCATTAATTAGTCCCTTTCCCAACCCTTGGCTGCTGGCAACGAGCAGTCAGGCTTAAGTTAGGAGACAGGGGTGTAAAGATTTAAATCACTAATATATTTAATAAGCAAGACTCAACACACAATAGAAATCCAACACCAATTTATAAAATAGGAAATATTGTTTTTTTTTAAATGAAACCAACATGACAAAATCCAATGTTGGGAACCGGAGATATGAGTTTTTAAAGTATAAACACGTTCTGGTGCTTAGAAAACAATAGCGCCAAATTGGGACATCTAGTCACACTTGACCAGGACAAAGTGAAATTTTGAGGCAAACCCCGATAGAGCCTTGCTCGGATACACTAAGCAGGAGGCCTTGGTCAAAATGTTACCATCGCACTTAGAAACTTTTCTGAATGATTTTCTCTTAACATCGAGTAGGTCTCTTGAGCAGGCACAATTTGCAGAGGCTTCATCAGCTTGGTTCACAAGAAGCCCCCGGTGAACTCCTGGAAGTCTTGAGATCTAGAGCATCCAGCAGGACGAACCTGAAATCCAGGCTGGGTCGTGGTGCGAGATAGTCGGCTTGACTCTCGCCGTCGGCTCCATCACCTTCTGGAGCTTATCCCAAAAGTTGCAGCAAACTTCTGGAGCTTTATCCAATAGTTGCTGCAAAATTATGGAACTTCTTCCCCAATTTCCTCTTGAGGGTTCAACGTGTCCGTAACACAAATCCAAGGTTCCAGAGTCTCAGAGTTGATCCTTGGAAATTGGGACTGCAGCTCTCACAATGCACCTGGAAAAATTCTTTAAAGTCCAGCTGAAGGTGGCCAGCTAGATTCTTCTTTCTGGAGATGATGCACATGGAGCTCCTTTAACTTGTTGCTTTCAGGTAGTCCACTCCTTCTCTTTTTGAAGCAAGGCAAAGTCCCTAGGCCTGTAGTTTCTTAGTGTGCAGCCAGCACAGTCATTCAAAGTGCAGTCCTTTTGGTGCAGGCCTGGATTTGAGCAGGGCAGTCCTTCTTCTCCTTGTAGTTTCAGGCAGCAGATATGAGTTGCTATGCATCTATCATTTATTTATCCAACGTTCTGGAGTTGAAAAGTGGGCGTCCCCCTTTGTCTAGTAGGGTGCAGGTGCCACCCAAAAGCATGATAGCTTCCTCCACAGTGTGGCATAATCGTGTCCACAAAGCACTGCACTTTAAAATTCAAGATGAAGAATGTCTTTCCTTGGGAGTAAGATCTGGCTAAGTCAACTTACTGATGTGGCTCATTTTCCTTAGCACTCCCCTTACAAACCTTCTGAAAATTCCATTCCTGGGGCTCCCATCTGGCTGGAGGGTACAGGAAGAGGGGTACGCCTGGCTGGCATTCTTTATTGTTCTGCTCTCTGTGAAGTCCACTTTGTTTACCTAGCCCCCTTCCTTGCCTGTTTTCTGCAGCTGTAGATCTCCCCTCAGCAGATAACCTCTGCCTCTATGCAGGACACTTATCACGTCATCAAAACAGTTTGGCAAAATCTGTTAAGGGCTGACCAATCCAGAGAGGCAGCTGGAAGGCCGGATGTTGGCTCAGAGAAGAGAATGTTTTATAACATCTTTTCTGTATTAGTTATGATAAATTCAACAGTGACATTAGATTTATCATTACTAATCTTTTAAGTCATTGAAATATTAGTTTAGCTCAGTTATGTCAATAGTTACACTGTATTACAGTATTCCCATGTTAGCCTGTGGATCTAAAATACTACTATGGGGGAAAACAAAATTGGTAGTGTTAACCTTCACCATGCCATATATAAATGTCACTGCTTATTTGTACATAGCACCCTACCCTGGGGGCACCTAGGATGGACCTTAGTGGTGACTTATATGTAAAAATAAGGTAGTGTAATATTTTGGAAGTACATTTATAGCCAAAGTTGATTTTGCATGTAATTTCAAATTAAAAGCAGCTTGCAAAACAGGGCTGACATTTAAAATGACAGCAGGCAACACAGCAGCACACACTTTAAGTGACTCCAAACTGCAGGGCCTCAAAACCTACATGCACTGCCATATACTAGGGACTTACAGGTGGGTTGTCAATGCCCATTGTAATTATACCTAATTACCATATACCTTTTTAATCAGAGCACTGCCCTGGGCATGGTTAGCAGAGCCCAGGGCGCAGTCAATGTCAGTGACCACCTATATCAGTAAAAAAATGGGGTTGATCAGGGCAAAAAGGATGACTTTCTCACAGCCGCCCAACATAGGATGGACATGTGAAAGAAGAGTCAAGTTACTCCCCTGTTTTGGCCTTATAGACAATATTCAAGTGTCAGTTAATCTGGTGATTATGACACTACAACAAATTAACCCGCCCACCGCCTAGATATTCAGCTGGAAAATTCTGCACAAGCGGCAAGATTGCAGCTTCATGGTTGTGGCCTTATAGAGTTTACAGGTGTTGGCTGCAATTATTCATCCACTTCTCCATATCCACAAAGGTCCCTTAGATTCAATAAATGTTGCCAGCTTACCTGGAAGACAAGCAGATTGATCGGGTTACTATGGATCATGCATAAAGCTGTCTGAATTCTCCAAACCAGCAGCTTCTGGATTTCCAGTAGAAGACTCACTGTCTTGTTTTTGAGCATCTCAGCATTCAGCCCAATCGTAAACCAGTGACTGGTAAACATTTTGTGGATTTATGAAGATTCCTAAACATTCCCTCACAGAAATATGATGAAAATGTGTGATTTTTTTAATGGTTCAGGTTTGCAAGGCAGTTTGGGTAAAGCTGTGGGATCCTTTCAAAACACACCATCTCTGGATGTGTAGGTTAAAATGTCTGGGAGTGGTAGGTTTCAATGAGCCCATTTCCAAATACCATATCTACCCACACTGACAAACCAGTTAATTTTTTTAACAGGAAATGTTGATGTTTCCTTGTTGCACTTTGAAGATTACTGTGTTGGGGCTGTTAAGCTGAGCCACACAACAACTAGGGTAACATTTGTATTAGGACAAGGAACGCTGAGTGGTAGAAATCTGTGGAACTCCAGTGATTCTGGAAATGGCATGCTTTTTCCATTTTTGTTTTCAATGTTTGAAGTTTGAAGAGAATTTTCATGGGATCCATGCAAGGCCACCATGGACTCTCCAGAATGTTTTTTTATGTTACTGTCTGGGGTTTGGGAGTATTCCCTTGGTGGTGGTTGAGCCAGGGCCAAAATATCTTAACTACCTCGAATCGCCAAAACAGATAATTTGTTTGACAGGAAATGCCAGTCGACTTTGCATTTTAGAGCCTTTTGCATCGTGGGTACCAGGCCGAGATACAAAAGTAGGGTAGCACTTTTGTTGGGAGAAGTGTGGAAGCACAGAATAGTATAATATATATTATTATTATTCCCATCAATGGCTACCAAATATAAGCCAGTATGCAGGAAAGATCACATTTTGCAAATTGCCTTTTTAATCACATGTTAGTTTGGATAATCACAAATTCAGACATATACAAACAAATCCCAAGCTCAGTATCCTTTAGACATTGCAAAAATACACAGGCTTCCTTCCTACACATATTCATTCATTAGATCTTATCAAAAATGTGTTGTCTTAGGTTATGAGTTTTTCTGCTTACTTATTTCATTATTTTTTATTTCAACAATTAGATTATTTTGAAAAACCATGAGCAATCTACAGACATAACCCCTTGCTGAATACAGAATGCCTGGATTTTAGAAATGTAAAGTTTTTTAGGTTAACCCATGGGGTTCATGCCTTTTCCACAAAAAACACAAGAATTTTAACCCCTTCGCCGCGGCACGAATTTTGCCGCGGCGCTGGGGGGGGTTTGGGGGCAGCGCGGCGCCACCATGCTCGTGACGGAACCACTCCGTCATGAGCCACAGCCGCGCTGTGCTCATGACGGAGTGGTTCCGTCACGACTCCACCCACTCGCGCTAATCGCCCGCACAGGCGGGGAATCAGCGCCGCGTGGGTGAAGCGGCCG
This sequence comes from Triturus cristatus, assembly GCF_964204655.1. Lineage (NCBI taxonomy): Eukaryota > Metazoa > Chordata > Amphibia > Caudata > Salamandridae > Triturus > Triturus cristatus. The sequence continues at coordinate 131,831,016 of NC_140592.1, forward strand.
CCAACGGCCGCAGCATGATGGAACCACTCCGTCATGAGCACACGGCACCCGTGGCTCATGACGGAGTGGTTCCGTCATGAGCAGGGAAGGAGTTAAAACTGCAAGAAATGAGAACAATGGACTCCAAGCCAGAAGAATGCAAAAACTGTGGTAGCAAAATGTGTTTCTTTTGCAACTCGGGGGTATATTATCAAGGGCTAGCAATATTTTTATCGCCGCGTTTGCGTCCGTTTTCGGCCGAAATGCGACGATAAAAATATCGCTTTATTTACAAGAGCACGCTAACGCGTGTTTAATGGGATTAGAGCTGGCTTCAACATCGCATCGCCTTGCATCGCTAATGAGATTCAAGGGAGGCATGTCCCGTGAAACAACATGGGATATTATCGCTAACCCAGCTTCTCTCTATTTACAAGTGTATCGCTAGCACGCACAGCGATATTAAAATCAGAGCTAACCGGGTATTTCTCCGGTTTGTAACGCCTGCTATTTTTCTTACTTAGCCATATCCATAATGGAAGGTGGATTGTTATGCAGAGTCCATGTCTCCCTATCTACAAGGTTTTCACTAACGCGGTTTTCTATCGCTGGAATTCTGGCAATGTTGACTCTTTCCGCCGCTATTGCCTGGATTTCTATCGCCTCAGCAATGCGCGTTGGTAATAGTTGGTGTTAAAATTTTACACGCTAATTGTGGCCAGCGATAAATAGCGCTGCCGCTTGATGAAATGCCCCTCGGTTAGTTCCAGAAAGCTAGGAAGATGGTAATCTTAGCACAGCAAAACTTTTGTTGATGCCATTTCTTGGAAAAAACAAACGGTTTTTTGCACAGCACTTTTTCCCATCTTTCCAATAAAAAAAAAAATGTTGCTATATGTTGGTTATTGTTTTGGATTCCCCCAGGGAAATCCCCAAACACAGGGTATCTTTGGAATCCTCAAAATATGGATGAATGGGTGCAAATTTGGCCTGCCAACCTTTAGAGGAAAAAAGGTTTACGTGCGAACTGTCCAATCATCCAAAAAGAGCTCAACACTGAGGGGCACAGTGGTGGCATGGAGTAGTAAAGCCACAAGGACCTAAGCTTAATTTTCACCAAGAATTACATGTTACATTTATAGTGTAAGGCACATTTCCATCTACTGCAATCGTTCAGTGATGAATTTAAAATAAAGCCTCTAAATTAGTGGTAATGAAGAAGAAGTCCAATGCCTGGTGATAAAAAAAAACAGAAAAATAGCTGACTTTCTGATCTTCATTCTTAAAACACATAGACTGAGAGGGGTGTGTGAGAATGCAGGATGAAAACTAACGGGGATAGACTGATAAAAAATGTGATAAAAGGCACTGTGACATGAAATACGTTTTTTAGTAGTTCACATCATTTATATGGCATGGGCTGTTAATAAGGCGATTGAATAACCCCTTCAGCCAGGGATTAAATTCAGCTGTACCACAGTCGCCAGTGGCTGAAAAGGGAAGAAGGACTGTCCAAAAGAGAAAGAGAGAGAGAGAGTGAGAGAGTGTGTGTGAGTGTGTGTGTGTGTGTACACACACACACACCCAAACACCCACACATACACGCACACAAACACACACACACATAGAGAACCATTGAAAAAAACTAAAGGTTACAGAGACCTTATAGTAGGGTTCACGTCTTACCCACACCAAACAATAGAAATTCGGCAGTTATAGTTATGCTTATAGTAATCAACACCCCTGGCTATATATACATTTTTATTTCTTTCACAAGTCCAACCCTACTAAACAGATTCACACAAAATCACAAATAGGGCTATTTCTGGACAAGGAGCTAGCTTTCTTCCAAATTTGGTATATATTCCGTCAGCATGTCGGCCTGTAGTCGAGCTCAAACAATGCAAAATCTCTTTAGTAGATTGCATGGGGGAAATGCATTTAAGGACCACTCTTTTTCAAGTCACCCGCTTGACGGATTATCCTGGAACTTCCCGTGCAGAACTTGGCAAAAAAAAGGGCAGTTTTCATTAGAAAATTCCATGAAGTTTCATCAAATGGAACTAAAGTTATTAGCAAGATAAAAAACACTTTATCAATTGGAAAACCTGGTCCATTTATAGCTGCGCTACCTACTGGCTACACATATATATATATATTTTTATATATATATATATATATATATATATATATATATATATATATATATATATATATATATATATATATATATATATATATATATAAAACCAATGAAATTCCACGTTCTAGTTAGATCAGGTAACTATAACTTACGCGCCCACAATAAACTGCTGATGACGTCACATATTACATCACTCATGACATGGTCAGTGACATCACTCATCACATCAATGATGACATCTGAAATGACACATTGTGGATTGCGGTCGCGCAAGTTATAGTTACCTGATCTAACTATAACGTGGAATTTCATTGGTTTTTTACGAGTGAAATGTACAGCTAACTATAACATGTGTGAAACCTATGGTTTTTTAAGTGAATTTGCAAGGTTTTTTAAATGCTAATTCCTAACTATAACGTGTGTGAAACCTATGGTTTTTTCAGTGAATTTGTACGGTTTTTTAAATGCTAAGTTATGTATTTTTTTTTTTTTTTTTCTGATTTTTCATCGTGCGCCCACCCTGCGCACACGGTGCGCTTCGCGCACCGTGCGCGCGCTGTGGGCACCCGGTGCAGTTCATACCGTGCGCGCTTCACCTTTTTTTACACAGTAACAATTTTTTTTTCTCCCTTGCGGGTCCTTCAATTTATTTAATAAATGTGATTGTTATTTCGTTTTTTTTTTTTGGTTTTTTTTGCCGTGCGCGTACGGTAAGCTTACCGTACGCGCACTCCGCGATTTTTTTTTAAAATTATTAAATGTATTTTTCGTACTTTTTGGTCCTTCGTGGACCCCCTGACAAACGCTAGGGGGTCTGCAACTCTCTTCGTTGCCCCCTTTTCACGTTATCCACCTTTGTTTTTCAGTGCGAGATACAGAAAATGGCGGCCGACACTTTCTGATTTCGACCAATTCGAATGTTTACAGTCATGTAACCACCAATCAGAATTGAGCTCGCGCACGGCACCGTACGTGTACGGTAAGCTTACCGTAAGCGCACGGAGCGCGCTTACAGATATATATATTGATTTAAATGCTATTTTCTCAGGACCTACTGAACAGATTTACACCAGACCTGCAAAAGGCACATCTCTGACCTGAGGACTACCTCTCTGCCAAATTGCAAGTAATTCTGTTCAGCCGTTCGGGCTGTAGCTCGGACTAAAGGTCCTATGGGAAAATGCATGGGGAAAATGCGTTTTGGGACCCCCCTTTTTTCTCAGCCCCCGCTTGACGAATCCCCCCGAGACTTTCAGGGTAGGAGCGGAGCGCCCCCCCTATTTTGAAAATTTCGCGAGGATTCGTCAACCGGCGCCAAAGTTATTCCAAATAGAATGTTGCGGATTTCCTATGGAAACACGGTCCTAACTATAACTATCTACTGGCGACCGCCAGTAGATAATATATATATATATATATATATATACTTATAATAAGCAACTTGTGACACACCCAGATGGATTAAAACTTAATTATTATAAGTTATTACAGTCTAGTAAGGTATGTCACAATGCCTGCTGCCAGAGCTGGCAGCTGAGGTGAAATGCAGGTCAGGTCATGGATCATTATTAAAACAGATGTTTAAAGCAATGGCAATGGAACGTTGCTTTTATTTCTTTTAATTTGTGTTTTAGGTTATCAAAGAGAAACTGTTTATTTTTGGCATCATTAGGGAGAGAAAAGCTAGAATCATTCGGCATGTTTCTACATAATCTGAACTAGTGCAGCTTTTTTTTTAAGCCTAACTTCCATTGAACTATTTCTAATATTTGTTTGTAAAAAATAAGTCACAGGTTTTTGATATGTTTAATTTTTCACTAGATATTTTATTTTTATTCTTCATATTTGTAAACATGCTCATTTTTTCATATGAAAAAGGAATGTGTCAAGGTTTTAATTGGTTTGTGTGAAAGGTAATGGTGTGACCATGTATTATAAGGAATAAAGTACCCCTTAGCTTACATGAAAAAGATATTTCAAGTCACCTAGGAGTTCCATAGTCAAAGCCACTGGAATTAAGTGGTTGTGCGGCTGCTAGATTTTTTGCATAAATATAGATTTTCCACATTTGCCATATATTTCACCATCAGCTGCATAATCTACATATTTTAACAAAAAAATAATTTATTTCTACCTCAAATGGTTCAAAAGATGCTAAAACATAGCAACATGTGTTGCAGCGCAGTTGAGGCCCCTTTGCAAAGGTTGTCTGGTTGCCTTTCTGTTGCCTATTGCTATATTTGTGTGTTAAAATGGTACTCACGAGGTGCAACCAAAGCCCAGAGTGTTAAACAAGTGTACTAATGACAAAATAATGAAGAAATGATTATCACAAAACGTGCGACATTATGACACAGAATTTGCCCTTTCTTGCTGAATAATTTAGTCAACCCTATTGCATAAATTGGCCCTCCTGTGCTGCATAATTCTATTGGGCCTCTCCATAGTGTTATAAAAGAACTTGACCTTTGGCATTATTTCTCTTTATGGTTATGGAACACCTCAGTGTTTTGCTGAATCCTTATAGAATACAGCACAGGATACTTTATCCCTTAAATGTTTTCACAGCTATTGACACAGCATTAAATATATGAATCATGATTGAATTGATTATGCAGCTTCAGCGCTATTGATATGCTCAATATAAGTTACTTTTAAAAAAAGCCTACATTAGAGTGCAATCAGATTGAGAAAGCACACAAATAATCATCTCTAGGTCACTGATGGTGTCTCTTTGACAATATTAGGAAAGGGTTCTCATTGTGGTGAAGAAAACAATTCATTTAATTTATTTTAATTATTTTTTTCATCTTTATAAGAAACTCAATGGTTATGTTATGTTTATGTTATGTATTTGTGAAGAGCACACTCTCCCGCTAGGATAACCTGGCATTGAGCAGGTGTGTGTGCCTAGCGAAATTCAAGAAAAGACAAGGCGGCTCTGATGTGGAGTGGGCAGTTCCAACCCATTGGGACATTGTACAAGAACATCTGTCCTCCTGATTTGGTTCTGTGTATCCATGGTATGTCTAAGAGTAGGCGTCCTGTGGAGGGGAGGTTTCTGTGTGGTTGGTGGAAGGGGATGTAACTGTCCAGGTAGATAGGGCTTCAGTTGTGTAGTCAATTGAATGGTCTCCATCATAGCCTTCTTTCCCTTTTAAGTAGATTGTCTTATCATGTTCTTCAATGACCTCCTTTTATTGTTCTAAAATACAAACTCTGCACTTTTTTCTCAACCCCAAATAGGCTCTATAGAGAGAATGGGAGATGCAACAAATTGCACAAGATCACATAAATCTAACTTGCTGGAGAGCTTATGTTACCAAATAGTTGTCCCTAATATTGAGTGCTAGATCCAACAGGTATCCTTCACAGCATTCCTCATTAAAGTATGGGGATCACATGGATGAAACCTATTGTGTTTTGAGAATGGGTGCAAAATGACAGCTGTTTCTGCCACAAAAGTAATCACTTGCTGCCTGCAGCAAATAGTACATACAATAATAATAATGCAATAAAACACCCAACCTTCCATTTTTTTATCTTAAAGCTTAATAGAAAATGTTTTCCATTGCAGCAAGAGGAGCCTCTCCTAGCTAACCTCAAAATAAGCTACATTTATAAAACATTCATCATAAGGAACACCTTAGAATGTACAAAGTTTATTTTTATGACTTTGAGGAGAAAAGCAAATTAATTATTCATATCCATATTTCAGACTCAGATCTTATCAAAGAACTTCCCCCTAAACCATTCACATGAAAAATTCCATTAGTTATGCCTTTGTTGAAATATGATATCTTTTTGTGCTTCAACCAAAAGTAGATGCCTATGAGTGCCTTAATGAGCATGAGGTAAACCATCATCATACAAGTTTACCAAATGGCAGCAGCTCAAGTCTTCCCAAAATTTGGTGAATGACCAAAACATCGGATTAAATATATCATGTGACATGAATATCATGTCTAAAATATTGTGACTACTAATCTATCATTGAACAGAATATCTAAGATAAGAATATTGTTGCTCTTGGTTTATATTATCATTTTGAATAATATTTCCATATTTAATATTGTTCACTTTAATATATTTATAACAAAAGCTGCCTATTTAATAAATGTATCAGTATATAAATGCTATTCTTGTGTTTCATAAACAAATTAGCATATTATTTGTCAAATGTTTACAATATTGTTTGGAATTATGAATATGTATGTGTGTGTGTATATATATATATATTTTTTTTTTTACTTAGTTAGTAATCTATAATGAAACAGCTGGTTGTTAGGTTTATTGATGAATAAGTTGGGAACTTAATTAAATGAGAATGTATTTAATTTTAATGTTACTTTTATAGTCAATTAAAATTTGTATTAATTATGTACGGTGGTAAATTGTTTAATTATTTATTAGTTTAATTTGTTAATTAAAATGTTTTATTTCATTTTCAATGTGTGTTAGTAATTTATATTTAAGTAGTTGGGTTTGTAGGGAAACAGGGTGGGAATGCAATTAAATATTAGTTAATTTAATTTATATGTAAATGAATTTTTCTATTGTAAAATACATATGTTTTTGATTAATGTGTTATATTTGTTTAATTATTTTATTGTTGTTTTATTTATTTGTTTCCTTTGTACGGTATAGTGTATAGTTGTATTTGTATAATTTTGTTAATAAATTATATTCTAATAGCGTTTTTTTTTAATCATTTGATAATCTTCTTTATGTTTGTATTCATAATTCATTATGCATATGGTTGAATATTTTTATTACTTAGATTAATATTTGTTTTTATTAATTTATGGCTATATATTTTTATATTTATATTTGTAAACTTTCTTTTTTGATTTTATTTTTCAATTTAGGTAATATTTTCAATTACATTTTTAATATATTTTTGGATATGTGTGGTTTTCCTGGTTGTATGGAGGTTAGTGAATTTAATTTTAAATCATTCATATTCAAAAGAATGGTGTACTCTAATTAATTTTTGTAAGTGTATATTTTAAACATTCGTTTATAAGATATGATTTGAAAACTCGTTGTTAGGTATTTCAGTGTTTTCTTTAAAATAAACATGAGTTTTAATGGTATACACAATTTGTACTAAGTTTAGTCCTTTCCGCTCAGTTGCATACATTGGAGTGGAAATATTAAATTCATTTAAACCCTCTGACATCAAGCACTTTCCCTAGTCTTGCTTAAACGGGAGTGGAAATAGTCAATTTGACCCTTCTGAACTCCAACAATTACTCTAATGTTGCTTAGTCTGCAGTAGGAATAATAAATCTAACACTTTTGAAGTTCAACACCTTCCCTCTTGTTACTTAGAATGGGGTGGGAATAGCAAATGTCCAAAGTCTAGTCTAACATTTTCTCTACGGTTGCTTAGACTGAAGTGGGAATATCAAATTTAGCAGTTTCAAAGTCAAACACGTTTCATACTGTTGCATAGATTAGAATAGGAGTAGTCAATGTAACCCCTCAGAAGTCCACCACTTTCACTACTATTGGTTAGACTTGAGTGGTAATAGTAAATCTAACCCCTCTGAAGTCCAATACATTCCCTACCATTGCTTAGACTGGAGTAGAAATAATAAATCTTACCTTTCCAAAATCAAACACTTTCCCGACTGATGGGTAAATTAGAGTAAAAGTAGTAAATGTAACTCCTCTGAACTCCAACAGTTTCTGTAATGTTGGTTAAAGTGGAGTTATTATTTTTAACGTAGTTCTTTATTATGTATTGGAGTGGGATAGTAAGTGTAATTGCTGAGGGTCAACACTTTCCCTACTGTTGCTTAGACTGGAGTATGAATAGTAAATATAACCACTTTGAAGTCCAACACATTCCAAAATGTTACTTAGCGCCTTATTACAAGTTTGGTGGTCTGACAACCGAAGGACCAGGTCCACAGCGCCAGTGCCCACTGCGCTGGTGGTCTTCTGACTGCTGTATTACGAGTTACCCATAGGGCCTGGGGTGTGGCTGTGGTAGTCTTGAAGTGGTGGGCAATGTCTTACCATTGATATCAATGCCTGTGTGTACATTTCGACAGCATATGTGTCGAAAGAAAACATATGAAGGATTCATATGGAAAAATATCATCTATCCATTTCTGGTGTCTGACCCATTTGTCTGCAGTCCCAGCAATGGGTATATGGTATAAATGCCACTTATGTATGCATCGCAGCAGAGGGGGTTGTGTTTCTCTGGTTGAAGATACTCTTGTGTAGGGGAGACCTAGAGAAAGAGATCCACATTGAAATATGCTCGAAAGAACTGGAAAGGGGTGAGTATACACCCAAAATCCTTCGTCTCCCCCTGACCTTTAGGTGGCAGTCCAACCGCCATGATTGGCTCACCCAAAAGCCAACTCGTAATACGAACGTGAGGTTGGACCACTGTATTGCCCTAAGAAGGCTGCCTTCACCTGAATGGAGTCCTGGTAGTCGGCAGTGTGCTGATGGTGCCAGTGATCCAGCCACAGTCTCTGCGCAGGCAACTCGTAATATGGAGGTTGGACCTACCGAGCTCACTGTGGTTGCAGCGCCACTGCTGGTACGGTAGGCCACAGACCACCAAACTCGTAATAAGGCCCTTAGACTTGGTTGTGAATAGTAAATGTACCCTCTCTGAAGTCCAACACTTTCCCTACTGTTGCATACATTGGATTGGAAATAGTAAATCTAACTCCTCCAAAATCAAACACTTTTCCTGCATTGCTCAGACTTGAGTGGGAATATTAAATATAGCTCAGCTGAAGTCCAACATTTTCCCTACAGTTGCTTAAATTAGAGGAGGGATTGTATACCTAACCGCTACACAGTTCAACTCCTTGTCCACTGTTGCTTTGATGAGTGTGGGAGTAGTAAATCTAACCCTTTCAAAAGCTGACATTTTCCCCACTGTGTCTAAGAGTGGATTGGGAATGATAACTCTAACCCCTTGGAAGTCCAATGCATTCCCTACTGTTGCTTAAATTGGAGTGGGTATAGTAATTCAAACCCTTCAGAAGTTCAACAGTTTCCATAATGTTGGTAGGAGTCGATTTGAATCATGTTTATTGTTTTTGTTTAATTTTATTTTTTTACATTTTATTTTAAAATGTTTATATTATTTTTCGGAAACTTTTCTAATTTTTGCCATTGTTGCCCAATTTAAAATTCAATTGCAAAACCTTTATTTTGATCAATTTGATCATAAAAGCATTTGAAGAACACCTGACAATTCATTTTTTAGTAAAACAAGATAAAAAAGTTATAAAACATCTTATCACATAGTACACTAAGTACACAAAACGTGGAGGATTGACAAGCCGGATGTGCAAGTGGAGGCCGAGTGGTCGGCTTGAAATGTCTCAGACAGCGGCATACAACTGAGGCACACACTACAAGACCCACAAACCAACTCGGACTCATTCGAGTCGCCAATTACTATTAGTATTAGACTAAGATTGCCATTTAAATAACGAGGATAATTATGATCTTGTACACACGCAACAGGTAGCCCATTCAGGGCGTGATATACATTTTCTCTATGAAATGTGTCAGAATATGTATCTGCTAGAATGTTGTTGCAAGTATGTAACTATGATATACAATGGCATACGAAGGACTCACCACTACAATATGGCGCTGGTGATTTACTGGGACACACGAGTCCCTTGTTGATGTTGTTACAGAGTTAATGTGGTGATGTGATATAAAATATGGCGGTTCACTGACGCGCCTGTAACCATTGAGGAAGGCGTAGCCGAAACGCGTCTGGTTTGAGTCGCAATAAACCTACTGACTCTCCCCCGTGAGTGCTGTGTCTTTTCTGGAAGCGAGGAGACTTGGAGCGCTAATATTTGGCGGGAGCACCCCCCGCCTTTCAGCACCCGTTCGAGAGTGCGAGACACTGGTGCAAGGGAAGCGGATATATATATATATATATATATATATATATATATATATAATCTACTGGCAGTCGCCAGTAGATAGTTATAGTTAGGACCTATTTTCCATAGGAAATCCGCAACATTCTATTCCCAGTAAGTCTGGCGCCGGTTGACGAATCCTCGCGAAATTTTCCAAACTTTTGGCCACCTCCGCTCCGCTCCTACCCTGAACGTTTTGTGGTGATTCGTCAAGCGGGGGCCGAGAAAAAAGGGGGGTCCCAAAACACGTTTTCCCCATGCAATTTCCCATAGGATATGTTGTCGCAGCTACAGCCCGAACCGCTGAACGGAATGACACCAAATTTGGCAAAGAGGTAGTCCTCAGTTCAGACTCGTGCCTTTTGCATAACTGGTGTGAATCCGTTCAGTAGTTCCTGAGAAAATTTTAGTTAAAAGTACATAAATATCTATGGCCGGGGAGGGTCCGCGGACCCTACCTGCACCGTGAGCGCACCCTCCCCGAACCGAGCGCGCACTCTCCCGATCGTGCACTGAATGCTAATTGGCTGTCGAGTGTCTGTCTACATTCGAAACCAGGAACTGTTGGCGGGCATTTTCTGCCTCGGTAGAAGCGAGGCTGAAGAAGCAAGGGGAATAAGTGTGTCAAACATATAAAGGGGGCAGAGTGGAAATACTATGACCCTCTAGAGGTGTTTAGGGGGCCCCCTTTTCTTTTTTAAACGGCGAAATGCGCGCACGGTGCGCGCATCCTATCGCGTTGGGTGCACGGATTCTCCCGCGTTGGGTGCGCGGATCCACGTAAATATTTTTGGAAAAAAGACAAGAAATCATTGGTTGTATGACTACTTTCTACACTGACTTTTAAGACTAGTTTAGAGTTTGTCTTCAATTAATATTCACATGAAATACATATATATGGTTTTTTAAAATGTTAAATCCTTCACGGGATCCGCGCACCTACCGCGTCATAGACGTAGATGACGTTTCGCGGAAGAGCATAAACGTCGCGTTACGAAGATCAAACGTGTCGCGTATAGGCTGGGAGTCACGTACCGGTCGCATTGCGATCGCGCACTAAGCACGTACCCAACGCATACCGTGCGCGGATGCTTCCGCGTAGGGATCGAGAACGGTGCGTATAGGGTGCGCGGATCCAAAAACATTGAAAACAAATATGTAAAATAAAGTTTTGAACATATAGTTAAAGAAATATTTTTAAAAATATAATAAATCATGTTTGAAAAACCCAATAAAAACAAATAATATTTTGTAATTTTTTTTAAAGAATTAATTAAATAAATGCATTTTAAAAATGCTGATAAAAAAGAATTTCAAAAAAACATAATTAATGAAATTGACACACTGAAATTGAAAAATATAGGAATCCAATGAAAATCATTAAACATGATATCTTTAGAGATAAGTTATAGATAGGAAATTTAAAAAACCTTTGAAATTCACTGAAAAAACCATAGGTTTCATGCACGTTATAGTTAGGAATTGACATTTAAAAAACCTTTGAAATTCACTGAAAAAAACCATAGGTTTCAGAGACGTTATGGTTAGAAATTAGCATTTAAAAAACCTTTGAAATTCACTGAAAAAACCAAAAGGTTTCAGGGGCGTTATAGTTAGGATTTGGCATTTAAAAAACCTTAGAAATTCACTGAAAAAACCATAGGTTTCAGGGGTGTTATAGTTAGCTGGACATTTCTCTCGTACAAAACCCTAGAAATTCCCATGTTATAGTTAGTTCAGCTAACTATAAATCGTGCCCCCGCAATGCACTGCTGATGACGTCACATATTACATCACTCATGACATGGTCAGTGACATCACTGATGACATAACTGATAACATCTCAAATGACATCACTGATGACATCACTGATGACGTCATCCTGTGACTGTGTGTTTCTATAAAGTTTAAATATGTTTTATATATTTATAGTGAAAGGCCTGTGGAAGAATCAGTAGGTGTACAAGTGTGTGAATGGATGATTTTCTAGGTGCGTAACTGACTCTATAAGTGAGTCATTAAATGTATCTTACTGCAGACTAGTGACTAAACTGTGTGAATGTCTGTATGTGTCTGTGTGTAGGTGTATAAGTGGCTGCATGGTTTTGTGAATAGCTATATGAGTGTCTATATGGGTTATTGATTGGTTGTCTGAGTATCTGTATGGGTGCCTGAGTGTTTGTGTGTGTAGGGTGTGTGTGACTCTATGCATATATGTGTGAGTGGGTGATTCTATGGGTGCATGGTTTTAAGAGTGCATCTGTGATGAACTGTATGGTACAGTGAGTGTATGTATGGGTGTGTTATGGATTGAATGTATATCTCAGTGGTACATGTGTGACTAACTACATATGTGAAAGGCAGTATATATGCGTGTAAGAGTATATAACTGGGTATATGTGAGAGTGTGTGATTGTGAGAGTGGCTGTATGGATGAGTGTGTGCTTGTATCAATGATTGTATAAGAGCGTAAGAATGTGGTACTATTTTTATGAGTAAGTGAACTTGAGTATGTATAACTGCATAGGTGAGTAAATGGGAGTGTGATTAATTATTTGCATGACTGACTAGGTGTGAGAGTACCTCTATGGATGATTGGTGGTGTGTGAGTGTCTATGTAGGTGTATAAATGCATATGATAGCCTTGTACAGAGTGACTGTAAGTATGAGTGACTGTACAGGTATGTGAGTGGAGGTGTATGTAGACCTAAGAGTTAATGAGTGGGTATGTAGTTATTGGTATTGGAGTATCTATGGTTTTGAGAATGGACGTCTGAAATTTTGAGTTGTTGTATCAACGGTTAAATTAGGGTGTGAGAAGATGCAGTAATTTATCACATGGATGATGTCATCAGTGATGTCATCAGTGATGTCATTTGAGATGTCATCAGTGATGTCATCAGTGATGTCACTGACCATGTCATGAGTGATGTAATATGTGACATCATCAGCAGTGCATTGCGGGGGCGCGAGTTATAGTTAGCTGAACTGAGCGTACCTAGCCCTGCTAGGTCGCTCCCCAGCTGCTGCGCTGCCCCCCTGAGTGCCGCTCTGGTTCGCCCGCTACCTGATCCTGACTCCCACTCCCTGCTCTCCCGATCGCCGATTCCCGCCGATTCCCGCCGCTTTTTCCCCCGCCCCCCTCCCCTTGCTGCCTGGTTCCCGCCCCTGCTCCCCTGCGGCCCGCCCCCTGAGCATCCCATTCGCCACCCCGCTCCCGCCTCCCAGCTGCCCCTCCCTCCCTCAGCCCCTCTTATGGAGGCCGCGCAGCGGTGAGGAGAGTGTACCTTGCCCTGCTAGTTCGCTCCCTAGCCGCTGTGCTGCCCCCCTGAGTGCCGCTCTGGTTCGCCCGCTACCTGATCCTGACTCCCACTCCCTGCTCGCCCGATCGCCGATTCCCGCTGTTTTTTTCCCCGCCCCCTCCCCTCGCTGCCTGGTTCCCGCCGCTGCTCCCATGCAGCTCCGCCCCCCGAGCATCCCATTTGCCACCCCGCTCCCGCCTCCCAGCTGCCCCTCCCTCCCTCAGCCCCTCTTATGGAGGCCGCGCAGCAGTGAGGAGAGCGTACCTTGCCCTGGTAGGTCGCTCCCCAGCCACTGCGCTGCCCCCCTGAGTGCCGCTCTGGTTCGCCTGATACCTGATCCTGACTCCCACTCCCTGCTCGCCCGATCACCGATTCCCACTGTTTTTTTACCCGCCCCCCTCCCCTCGCTGCCTGGTTCCCGCCGCTGCTCCCCTGCAGCCCCGCCCCCCAAGCATCCCCTTCGCCACCCCGCTCCCGCCTCCCAGCTACCCCTCCCTCCCTCAGCCCCTCTTATGGAGCCCGCGCCGCAGGCAAGCCCATCTGCGCCCGTTCGCGCCTTGACCACGCCCAGCGCCAGAACCCCTGGACCCCACACTCGCCACGATGCCGACTCCCTCCACGCACTCAACGCCGGCCGACACAACACCTGCTTCCAGGCCACCCCGAAACTGACCCACAGACCCTTCTCCTGCCGCACCTGCAGCTTCACCTGCGACAGACCCACCAAACCTCCAAGAACTGGACCCAACCACCTCGCCGTCGAACACGCCGTCGAGCTCTGGGACCTGCTCGACACCTTCGCCCTAGACGTGGCCTTCCTCACCGAGACCTGGTGGAACGACTCCTCGGCACCCGACATCACCATAGCCATCCCGGACGGCTACAAGATCACCCACAGGGACCGCGCCAATGGAATCGGAGGAGGAATAGCCATAGTCTACAAGTCCATCCTCAAGGTCACCACCCACGCAGATGACACCCTCAACACCACCGAACACCTGCACTTCCGGATCCACACCGACCCCAACACCACCCTCAGAGGAACCCTCATCTACAGACCCCCCGGACCACGAGCACAGTTCAGCGACTCCATCGACGACCTCGCCAGCACCCACGCACTCACCTCCATGGACTACATCCTCCTCTGGGACCTGAATTTCCACCTCGAGAACAACAACGATGCCAACTCCGCCACTCTGAACGAAAACCTCGCCAACCTCGGCCTCAGACAATTCGTCACCGCACCCACCCACGCTGCAGGCCACACGCTGGACGCCGTCTTCTCCACAAGCACCCACGTCGCCTTCGACCACACCTCCGAACCCCGATGGACCGACCACCGCTGCATCCACTTCACCTTCAAAAAACCAACCACGCACCATCGCACCCAACAGCTGCCACGCCGCTGCTGGAACAAAGTCACCGAAGACCAACTGACCACAACCCTCGCCCAGAGCCCACTTATCAACCCCACCTGCCCCGACGCCGCAGCCCGCAACCTCAGACAGTGGAACGACGACTGCGCCAACACCCTCGCCCCACTCAAGAGACCATCCAACAGCCACGCCAGCAGGAGAGCCACCTGGTTCACCGACGAGCTCCTGACCTCCAAACGCGCCTGCCGTAAGCTGGAGAAGAAATGGCTCCACAAACGAACGCCAGAAAACCACGCAGCCCAGAAGGACACAACCCGCAGACATCACCACCTCATCAGACTTGCCAAGAGATCCTCCTTCAAAGACCGCCTGGATAACAACGCACACGACAGAAAAGAGCTCTTCCGCATCGTGAAAGAACTCTCCAATCCCGACGCCAGTGCCAACGACATCCCGCCCTCACAAGAACTGTGCACCTCACTGGCCATCTTCTTCCACTGCAAGATCGCTGACATCCACGACAGCTTCAACTCCACGACCGCACCAACGATGCAAGACTCCTCCCGCCCCGCGATCACCAACAGCGCCAACCGCCTGACCTCCTGGGCCAACACCAACGACGACGAGACACGCAAGATCATGAACTCCATCCACTCAGGATCTCCGTCAGACCCATGCCCACAACATGTATTCAACAAAGCAGACGCGGCCATCGCACCCCAACTACGTTAGGTCATCAACATCTCCTTTGAAAAAGCGACATTTCCGGGAAGCTGGAAGCACGCTGAATCAACGCCCTCCTCAAAAAGCCCAAGGCGGACCCCACGGACCTCAAGAACTTCCGACCCATCTCCCTGCTCCCGTTCCCGGCAAAGGTCATCGAGAAAATCGTCAACATTCAACTGACCCGCCACCTCGAAGACAACAACATCCTGGACCCGTCCCAATCCGGATTCAGACGTAACCACAGCACCGAGACAGCCCTCATCGCCGCCACAGACGACATCAGACGCCAACTGGACAATGGCGAAACATCAGTCCTCATCCTCCTGGACCTGTCAGCCGCATTCGACACGGTCTGCCACCGCACCCTACAGACACGCCTCCAAGAAGCCGGAATCCAAGAGAAGGCCCTTGACTGGACCACGTCCTTCGTCTCCGGCAGAACACAGAGCGTCCGCCTCCCACCTTTCCGGTCAGAAGCCACCGACATCATCTGCGGCGTCCCCCAGGGCTCATCCCTCAGCCCGACGCTGTTCTACGTGGCCCCCCTCGCACAAGTGGCCCGCCACCACAACCTCAACATCATCTCCTACGCCGACGACACCCAGCTCATCCTCTCCCTCACCAAGGATCCTCACACTGCCAAAACCAACATTCATGAGGGCATGAAGGCCATCACCGACTGGATGAGGAGCAGCCGTCTGAAACTGAACTCGGACAATACAGAGGTCCTCATCCTCGGACTCACCCCCTCAGCCTGGGACGACTCCTGGTGGCCGACCGCCCTGGGGACAGCACCGATACCAACTGACCATGCACGCAACCTAGGATTCATCCTCGACTCCTCCCTCTCCATGTCCAAGCAAGTCAACTCCGTCTCCTCCTCCTGCTACAACACTCTACGCATGCTCCACCGGATCTACAAATGGATCCCGACCGAAACAAGAAGAACAGTGACACAGGCCCTCGTCAGCAGCAGACTGGACTACGGCAACGCACTCTACGCAGGAATCCCAGCCAAACACCAACGGCAGCTACAACGCATCCAAAACGCCTCCGCCCGACTGATCGTCAACGCCCCCCGCCGCAGCCACATCACCCCCGTCCTGAGAGACCTGCACTGGCTCCCCATCGACAAGAGGATCACCTTCAAGCTCCTCACCCATGCACACAAAGCACTCCACAACGCCGGACCAGCCTACCTGAACAGCAGACTCAGCTTCTACACCCCCACCCGCCAGCTCCGCTCCGCCAACCTCGCCCTCGCAGATGTCCCCCTCATCCAACGTACGACCGCCGGCGGCAGATCCTTCTCTTACCTTGCCGCCAAAACCTGGAACACCCTCCCAACCCACCTACGACAGACCCAAGACCTACTCACCTTCAGAAGACTCCTCAAGACCTGGCTCTTCGAGCAGTGGCGGCGCCCCCCCCACCCCTCAGCACCTTGGGACCCTCACGGGTAAGTAGCGTGCTTTACAAGTACCCTGATTGATTGATTGATTGATTGATTGGTATTGGAGTATATATGGTTTTGAGAATGGACGTCTGAAATTTTGAGTTGGTGTATCAACGGTTAAATTAGGGTGTGAGAAGATGCAGTAATTTATCACATGGATGATGTCATCAGTGATGTCATCAGTGATGTCATTTGAGATGTCATCAGTGATGTCACTGACCATGTCATGAGTGATGTAATATGTGACGTCTTCAGCAGTGCATTGCGGGGGCGAGAGTTATAGTTAGCTGAACTAACTATAACAGGGGAATTTCTAGGGTTTTGTACGAGAGAAATGTCCAGCTAACTATAACACCCCTGAAACCTATGGTTTTTTCAGTAAATTTCAAAGGTTCTTTAAATGCCAATTCCTAACTATAACGCCCCTGAAACCTTTGGTTTTTTCAGTGAATATATATATATCTACTGGCGGTCGCCAGTAGATAGTTATAGTTAGGACCGAGTTTCCATAGGAAATCTGAAAATTCTATTTTGAATAACTTTGGCGCCGGTTGACGAATCCTCGCGAAATTTTCAAAACTAATGGGGCGCTCCGCTCAGCTCCTACCCTGAAAGTCTCGGGGTGATTCGTCAAGCGGGGGCTGAGAAAAAAGGGGGGTCCCAAAACGCATTTTCCCCATGCATTTTCCCATAGGACCTTTAGTCGAAGGTACAGCCCGAACGGCTGAACAGAATTACTTGAAATTTGGCAAAGAGGTAGTCCTCAGGTCAGGCATGTGCCTTTTGCATATATGGTGTCAATCTGTTCAGTAGTTCCTGAGAAAATTGCAGTTAAAAGTACATAAATATCTATCAGCGCGCACCGTGCGCGCACGGTGCGTGCACCCTAATGTGCGCGAGCGTAATTCTGATTGGTGTTTACATGTCAGTCAACGTTCGAATCGGTCGAAATCAGGAAGTGTCGGCCGCCATTTTCTGTGTTTTGTGTGTGACAGTGAAAAAGAAAGGTGGAGAACGTGAAAAGGGGGCAGGGTAGAGAGATCCTGACCCCCTAGTCTTTGTCAGGGGGTCCCTGAAGGACCCCGAAGGATGAAAAAAACATGTCATTTTTTTTTCAAAAATCGCGGGGTGCGTGAAAAACCCGAAGAAAAAAAAAAACATTTTAAACGAGCCATTCCATATTACAGGATACAGTCAATCTATAACTATATACATAGGTAGTTTATTGTAAAATAAATATATAAGAAATATAATAATACATACATAACTTAGCATTTAAAAACCTTACAAATTCACTTAAAAAACCATATGTTTCACACACGTTATAGTTAAGAATTAGCATTTAAAAAACCTTGCAAATTCACTTAAAAAACCATAGGTTTCACACATGTTATAGTTAGCTGGACATTTCACTCGTAAAAAACCATTGAAATTCCCCCGTTATAGTTAGTTCAGATAACTATAACTCGCGCGACCGCCACTCTATCACAAGGATGATGTCATCAGTGATGTCGTGAGTGATGCCACTGACCATGTCATGAGTGATGTAATATGTGACGTCATGAGCAGTGGATTGCGGGCGTGCGAGTTATAGTTATCTGAACTAACTATAACGGGGGAATTTCAATGGTTTTTTACGAGTGAAATGTCCAGCTAACTATAACATGTGTGAAACCTATGGTTTTTTAAGTGAATATATATATATATATATATATATATATATATAAAAACTAAGCTAGCAGAAAATTGCACTTCACTTTCCTCTGCATGCCGATTCAGCAATTGCCCTCAGGTGAACCTCTCTGGTGAGTGAATTATCTCAGCGCATGGTGAAACTCATAGTGCCTGATTAAAATTCGTACCCTCCAGTGGGTGTGCACCGCAACATTGCAATAGAAATTATTTAACAGCCCTTCAGTTGGCATCTCAAGAATGCAGGCAAGTTAAAATTCCCTCAATCTGTTGTACTGATAGGGCCTCTGGCAAGGATCACATGGGGATCCCAGTTATAAAGATGAGCGACCGTCACTAAGCTCTAAATAAGACAGGATGACCACCACTGCAACCTGGTTGCTCAGTGGTGAATGGGACACCAGGTCAAGGGTTTACGCTGGCGTAGCTGGCTATGGCTCCAATAGTATACACGCATCAATTCTGCTCACCTAGTAGAAGGGTAACAACAAATTTGGTGGTGCAGGATTGCCACTGATTTACAGTGGTGCTCCCATTCCATCAAACTCTAAATGACGCTATTAATCCCACCTTGCAGCCATCTTTTTTCTCTCTTTGCAGATTACATTTTGTATATGCAAAAAATCCTGGATGCTGTAGGAATAGCGACTGAAACCATATTCAAACCAGGTATTTCTTTGACATATAATTATAAATATGTATAAGCCCTTCCGAGAGTACTAATATTGATAGGTATCTATTCTCATGGTAAAACAATGCTCATAATCATAGGCATGCAATGGTTCAGTAGTCTTGGTTTAAGCATCCTTATCCTTTGGCATGAAAGGATTTAACTGGAGAGAAACTTTTGAATGCTTAAGTGGCATCAGGTTTCCCAGCCACTATATTTCTCCAGGGCATTAGAGATTTCTGCATACTGTGTAAGCTCTCCTTATACAAGAAAATACAAAATAGATGTATTCCCAATAGTCCGCGGGGCTGGCGGTATGCCGACCATGGTCTTGTGCTGTCTGCATGCTTCGGCTCACTGAGTGAGCCTGAATCCTATGCAGCAGACCAGCAGTGACTGCACTGTTGTGTGTGCATTGCTGGCATGCACCATGTTGTGCATGCCACACAGTGTACGCATGACAGTACAGGCGTAGGGGTGCACAACATGTGCCCCAGTCACATCACAAAATGGGCAACGATGCCTGGGGGTCATTTAGGGCCCCCTCCTTGCCATTCTACCAGCTTTGTCATAGTGGTTTAACCTTATGGAAGGCCAAGTCATAATATGGAGAGTGGTGTTGGGCTTGGCACTGTCTCTATTCCTCTCCACTCTGAACACCGCCAGCACTGCTGGATCCAGGATCTTGGCGGTGCAAACGGTGTTGCAGTAGTTTTTTGCAGTCTGACCACTGCACTCTTAATATGATGGTCGGACCACAATCTCGGGTTCGGTGGTTTTCAGACCGCCCAACTCGTAATGAGGCCCTAAATCTGGTCATTTCACGTTGCCCCTGATATAAAAGATATTTACTTAATTGAGAAGCTTAACAACGGAAGGCTACTTTCTTACATCAAGTTACTCCAGGTGACTCTCTACTGCTTTGCTTGTTTGCCAGCAGATCAGCTATTTGCATCAAGACATCATGAGTGTCAGTGCTCCAGTGCCCTGGAGGGAGCAGTTGCGGCTATTCTGTAATTGGTTATCTGTATGAGACATACACTTTCCCAATTACAGTTTGGTTCTTGGAATAATATCTTCAATGAGTAAGAAAGGGAAACTTTTTCCTCAAGCATACCTAAAAGATATTTTTCGTCTTGCTTTATCACTTTTGATGCCTTTTTGTTTCTCCTCCTTTGATGCTGACTGTTCTTTTCCATTAAAACTCTTTGGCTGCGTCCAGACCACCTGCTGGGCCAGAGAGCCTAGATCAGCTGCGAGCATCCTTGAATGTGCTGCTGGACAATGGAGGTCTGCTCTAATGAGTAAAGCCGCGGTCTGCGCTTCTAATGAGACCCCTAAGGAGCATGACCGAAGCAGCATAGATACCCCTCTTTCCTCCAGTCACTAACCTTCTCAGGGATCTGTGGGCAGGATGTGAGGGGTTCATGCAGAGGACCTGCCTCTAGGACGCTCTCTTACACATAATAAACTAAAAGCAAGAATCATGTACTGAACGTTAAACTCCGCAAAACTTACTCTGGTGTACTTGTCCTTCTGGTGACCTCTAGACTTTAGTGCAAATGTAAAAGCATTAGAAGGGACTCAAATGGTAGCATCCTTTTTCCTCAATGGTCGCCTGGCATGCACCTTTCCAAATTCCTGTTGATGTGGTGCATTAAAGACCAGAAAAAAAACTATTTCCCAATAGGTTCTTTAATTGAAGTAACTGCTAAACCACTTAGGCAAACACTCGGCTAATACCCTTGAGATGTAAACAACTTCTTCCCAGACATTCCTTCCTTTTCAGAGCATTACAACCAGCCCTCACAATTTCCGGAAGTCTGTAATACTGTATAGTTGCTGGTTGCTATCCAAGTCTGCAGAAATGACAAGTGGAAGAAATCTTTCGAAGCCCAACAACTCCTGCAATTTGCAAAAAAAGTAGGTGATGGCTATTTTATACAAGAACGGCAATGTAGGTAATATTTCGCAGAGCACGTCTAGATTGTGGCACGAGAGAGCCTAGCTGCCGCTAAAGTGCAGTACCATTATTTGAACACGAGACTCCTCGCTGATTTTCCCATTCAGTACAGGACTGCCAGAAATCAAAACACACTTGAAAAACTGACTTCCATTTTCAATCTTAAAAAGAGGATAATATCTGTTGGAAGCCGCTGGCTTTTTGGTAGCGTGCTGAGAACACAGCTTCCCTTCAGAATTCATGGCAAGCAATAAATAAATCACACACGTCACCTGACAACTTTCCGTGTGTACACATCTGTAAGAGCTAGCATGCAGTAAGTGAATACAATGTACATTTACATTTCTACACCCAACAACAAGCTGAGAAAAAAAGATGTTTGGGGAAAATGGAGCAGGATGCAGGCTGGATTGAAAAGACATCACATTTTGACATATTTTTCAAGAGAATAACTGCTAACCGAGTCAAAAACCAGGGGTCAATCAGAAACACACGGTTCCTTGGCCGACTGGTGGCAGAGGCTTTTTACTCTCTTGTAAGGATCCGGGGCTCTGTAGCTGTCTGCGCAGGGGCACCCACTTCACCCCTGCCATGGTTGAGGGAAACGCTGAAAGAAAGAGCTGTGCTTTGAAACTGTGGCCTCATCTTTCAAGGCCAGCAGGCCCAGCCTCATTTTGAAGACCCATTACAGGTCGTGGCCAGTGTGTGATTGCACACGCCTGACTGGGGTCCTACATGGGTTATCCCTGTGGCATTCCTGCTGCTCTCAGGGTGATACTAAGGGTCACATGTAAAAGCCCCTATCGCCACTGGAACGTCACTTTTTGTGACGTTTCCGTGGCGATAGGGGTTGTGCCTTATTTACAAGGCAGCGTTCAACCAGTTAACATGGCTGAACGCTGCCTTTTAAATAAGGCTCCCTTTCATGCTATGCTTAGCGTGAAAGGGGTGGGCACTGGGTGTTGCGGTAGGCGTTCCACCGCAACACCCATTGATTTTGACTCTGCCCCCTATTTACAAGGGCAGCGTGAATAGGAGGCAGCTACAAAATGAATGCAAGGAAAAACCTTGTCTTAACTTGGTGAAATGAGGAGAAATGTTTTATTTCTCCTCGTTTTTGATTTTTCCATGTGTGCTGTGCACACATGAAAAAAGCAAAATGCCTTGGATTGTTTATGTTTAGGAAGGTGACTCATCCTGCACATAAACAATCCTTAAAAAAAAGAAATTTTATGACTTCCATGCGTGCTGCAAAATGGCATTTCAAGATTGTCTATGTGCAGGAAGGGGAACATTCCTGTACATAAACAATCTTCCCCTGCACGCAGACACCCTTGCATATGGTGCAAGGGTGCCTAGGTTGGCGCTACACTACTGAGTATAGTGCCATTGCAGGGGGAAACGCAAGGCTGCACCATATCCTTGTTTCTGAAGTGGCGGAGTGAGGGGTTAAGCCATGAAGGCTAACGCCTCACTCCGCCAGTTCTTTGTAAATATCCCCCTGACTGTGCTCATCCTTGTCTCTAGCTCCAAGTTATTTCCTCCCCATCTGCAATATGGCACAGAAATGAGTTCAAAGATGTTCCCTTATTTACAGGGCCAGACTGGAATACCAAAGTAGTCCTGGCAATTGTGTGGGACCAGCCCTGGGAGGGTGGCGGGGGCAAGTTCAAAGCCTTGCTGCTTCTGTTAATTGGGGTCGCTATTGCTGAACCTGCCCGGTAACAAAACCGCCCCTGCCACTGTAAAAGCCCCCCCCCCAAACTCCCGATGCCCGCTCTGGCCAATCCGGCCAGCTCATTTGCATAGGGTCATGCTTCCATGCCAATAAAGGAACTATTCCTTGTAATCACCCAAAATGTGTACCAGAGTGAACTATATCCTCGTAGGGGCCACCAAGCATCCATGGCTCCTTCTCATACCAAAGTGTCCTGCATTGCAGACATCGGACCTAAACGTCCACTGTGCGCCCCAGTTCACTTATGTATTACTGCACCAGAAAAGCAGTAGATGTATTCATAGTCATTCTCGGTCTGTAAATATTCCAAAATGCGTAGTCATGGGAATATGGGCCTTGATGTCCAAACAAATTGTGATTTCGCAAATCAGTTACAAATTGCAAAAATGTCACTTTTTTATATGGAAAATCAAAAATACAGGACATCACTACAATGGCAAAGCAAACCAAATGGTTCGCAAATCCTCAAAAAAGCGTCTGAGAATAGCAATTATTAAAACGTGAATTTCAGAGAGCGTCTCTCATAACCATAACTCCTAAGTAACAGAAAATGGCAAGTATTCACTAAAAAAGAAAATAATAATGAAAGCTATGCAAGAAGTAGACCAGGTGCAAATCATAAAAAGTTGCCCAGAACGCGTCAGGTCTCTGTGACATGGAAAGAAGGGCCTGAAAAGGGCAAGGCCATCAGAGGAAAAGGAGGAGCAGGCATGGATATTGAGAAAGACTCACACACTTTTACCCAGTGCATGAAGAGACATTTGAATGTTCTGCTCCTTTGATCTCACTTTTACCCTGAACCCTTTAACGGTTCTAT
Organism: Triturus cristatus; assembly: GCF_964204655.1. Lineage (NCBI taxonomy): Eukaryota > Metazoa > Chordata > Amphibia > Caudata > Salamandridae > Triturus > Triturus cristatus. The sequence continues at coordinate 131,854,803 of NC_140592.1, forward strand.
TAGCTTTTAATGTGGACCTTTTTTAGAATATGGATTGATTTCTTTATGGAATATGCTTCTCATTTTGCATTATTATTGATTCTAACCATATTTATTTGCTAAATTTCTGTAAATTGATTTATCAGACTTACTAATATATGAATGGTCCAAGTTAAGTGGGCATGCTGTCCTAGACCTTATAGGTGTTGTATAGCTCTGCTTGGGAGACACCCACAGTGGAGATAGGCCATGTGCTACCCTTATAGTGTCAGAAAGGTACAGCAACCTAGTAGTTGTGTCGGGTGAGATCTCTCAGAATAACATAAAAAGGCTATCTAGAAATTTCATATCATGTGTAGAAACCACACCCACGTAGTGTTCCTTATCACAAAAAGTAACCTGCATGACACCAAGGTACAGTTCTATGGGATTGCACAAATCCCACACATCACAGTCTGCATGAATGACACACACATTGCAGATTTCATTTGCCCATCCTGTAAGAGTGAGTACCAATGTACAAACAGGAAGAGCCAGCATTCTCACAAAATACAGGCGGTCTCCAGTGTGACACAGTAATGACACAGAGGCATGATAACCAGGGAGTACTCATGATTCTAACATGTTTGCACTCTGTGGCCTGTACGCCAGCCTTGCCAGATAGAATTAAAAGGAGAAAGCTTTTCAGTCATAGCATACGCTTTATTACCAATTTGTCAGACATTCCATAGAGACCACCATCAAAACATATTTCATCCCTTTTGTAGGCGACAGTGGTAATGCCATTCGTTCATGGCTCATGACAACCTACCTTAATCCAGTGAAACAGAGGGAAATGACACACATTATGGCACAAAGGCAAGCCAGATCTATGCCGGAGCCTACATTTGGAATGCAAGAAAGTAGGCTCCCAAAGAATACATAAAAGTGGCCTTGTCCTGCAGTATGCCTTAGACACTGGCTGCATGATAATTGTCTGTTGTGTCGTTCTTTAACACCGCTGCAAGAAAGATCTACAGAACCAGGTAATTGAGACTCCAACAATGATAACTTCCTCCATCCATCATCATCCTAGGAGAGGATGCAGCAAGGGTGGCAGGAAGCAGGGCACACAGAGTAGACATCACCAACTACTTCAAAGTTAGGTGGACTAGAAGGTTGATGTAAGTGGTAAATCACACCAGCACACAAATCATCCTGTTTATTCTCACAGGTTGATGGCAGTCTTAAATGAAATATGAACCATGCCTGGCAGTAATCAGTGATGTAGGATGTTGAGAGTGCAATTAAACAAACACAAACTAAAAAACACACAAAAAAGTGTAGGTTGTCAGTTTACAATTACTGCATCCTCCCTCCCTCTGCTTCGAAACAGGTGATCCCCCAGTCACTCCTAGCATCTAACGACCACCCAATCCCTCTGCTTTTGACTATTATCCAATCATAGCAGAGCACACATTAATGATGCATGGCATGCAACAGTGCTCAATGTTGGTGAAACATCACCTTGCTCAGAGACATACTGAAGTAAGGAAGGACAGTATTCGTGATCATGCATAGTGCCTCAGTATTGTAACATGGCAACAAATCTTATTAATAGCGCCGCGAGGTGGAGGCATAATTATGCTTGTCACTCATGAGCAACTTGTACCTTTTGTATTGAAGTCTCTTCTGTGTCCAACATATAGCACAGACATTAAAACAACTGTGACGTGTTACTCTTTTCACTTTTCAAGTAAAGAAGAGACTCCATCTTGTAATCACCCTGCTGCGCCTTCACCACCACACTTCCTTCTTCATTTGTCTCTGTCTGTCTCTCCTGGCTGACTCAATGACGTTCAGCAGGCTCTCTCAAATCACTCCTGTCTACCAGGCCGACCTAGTGCTGATGGCTTTGGGAACAGCTTCATTCAGGCCTTAAACTGGCACCTAGCAGGAGATCTGCAAATCCACTGTACAGTATTTTTAATGCTTATATTTTTCATCGTTTTCCTGTGCATGCGCATTTTTCAAAGATCTTAAGAACGATGTGTAGTGTACGTTACGACTTTATTTTATTTAAAAAGTGGAAACACATTTAAAGAATGGATTTTTGAAAATTCAAGCTTCGGTTGTATATTTTACTAAAAGGAAGGATTTACTCTTCGACAGTTATGTTCTTTCTTCAAACGAATTTGGCTTTGGTATGTTCATGAATACACACTGAGGGGCTTATTTACAAGCCCCTTGCGCCGCCGGTACGTCAATGTTCCCATATTAGAAGTGACGCAACGGCGGCGTAAGGGGCTTGTAAATAAGCCCCCGAGCCTACTAATCAATTTAACAAAAGAAACTAACTTGCAAATTAGGGAAATCATGGTATGAAATGCATAACGTATACGTCATTTGAAGTAAAACTAACAAACCCCATGTTTATTTAAGAAATATAGGGGCATATCAACAACAACCGGCGATAATTATCGCTAAGCGCACTTAGCGCTAGGATAATTATCGCCGGCTAGCGTGGATTTTTATCGCTGAGATTGCGTGCTATTAGCAATGCTTATCTCAAAAGCGGTAAAAATCCTCACGCTAACTGCCTAACGTGAGATTATCGCTGGAAACCCAGAGATAATCTCACGTTAGCTTGTTGATAGGGACTCACAAATTTAGCCATGATATCCACCTTCCATAGGATATCATGGCTAAGTCAGTCCTGAAGCAGGCGTAAGGAAAGTAGCGATAACAGGGATTATCGCTACTTTTCCTGCGCTATGCTTCATAGCGTGGGGCTTGATGATAGGTGAAATGTCGCTTAGCGACATTTCTCCTATCATGTCAGGTCAGGAACGCCCACTTTGCATCTCATTAGCGATGCAAAGCTGGGCGTTAGGAATCCACACGCTAAAGCAAGGTTTCACGCGTTAGCGTGACCTTGCTAATTAGGCGATAAAATTATCGCCGCTTTTCGGCCGAAAACGGGCGCTAAAGCGGCGATAATTTATTATCGCCGCCTTGTAAATATGCCCCTTATTCTTCTAAAAACAACATGAAATTCAATCAGTTCTCGGTTAAAATAAAAATCATCTTTTCAATGCTGCCTTGGCCTCACTAGAGAGGAATGAATGTTGATAGGCATTTATGAGAAAGCCCAGAGTAGTCCTTGTGACTTCCCCTAGGAAAAGTATTTTACGCTAATTAAGTGGACATAGGCACTTTTTGGGGACTTGTCAGCTATCCTGAAGGCATAAACGTCTGCGTTTGGGCTGGTGTGACCCGTGTAACATGGCATGTGTCATCTCAAGCCACTGATTCTGTCAGTCATTCTGTTGCTCTGGATGTACGGGGACTGAGTGTTTAAAGTTAGCCTGGTCGCTGAATGAAATATTCTTGCCTCACAGCCATCAGACTGACTTAGGGACCCTCAGAGCCTCATTTAATGTTACCCTCATTCATGTAGCTGTACAATATAGGATTGTGCAGTACCCCTCTGCCATCCATTCAATCGTACATCATAATGTACTCAGATGCATAGGATCTTACCTGCAAAGCCTGTATTCACTGGTTTTGGTTTTATTCTGTCATAACATATTTGAATTATAAGGAGGGTAAGGTTAGAAAAATAAGGTTGTATCAGTTTATCTAATCCTTATTGTCGAGATCATCTTCCCCACTTACAACATCATCATTTAAAGGGGCCATCCGATGAATGATGTCATAATACATCTCAAAACCCCAGCTGATATCATCACCCAAGTCAGCATTCTAGAATGCTTATTGGTTGGTGATTGTTAGAGACGCACTACTAAGTAAAGAGAACTTATCTTTCTCTCCAATGAATGGCCCCTTTAAATCAAGTTAACACCGTTTTTTTCATGTAGTATAATGACAGTAGCTGTGATATTCTGTGGACTATATTTGCCAATCGGGGGTACATAATTTGACCTAGGCTCAGGCTCTCATAATGTGGCTGAGGAGGTATTTAAAAAACATTTTTATGTGGCTGCAATTTGGATGGTCCGTAGTATCTGGGAGAGACTGGTCCTGTTTTCCGAACTTTCCAATATGTAATGATGGCAACGAGCTCTGGAATTTTATGGACCTAATTGAGGCATCTTGCTATAACTTGATGGGCCGTCCCTAATTGTGTGATGATTGGTATGAGTTGTAATTCGTAAAGATGACTTTTTAATTATTTTTTTTTTCTTTCGGTAAATATAGCAGGTGTTTTTATTTATGTATTCATATTTTTTTATGAAATTTCTATTTTTTGTAGTTGTGGACGGTAGAAGTGTGTCACATTTGTGTTTATTCTAGGAAATAAAAGATTCCTGATTTTGATTCTGACAAGTTAACAAAATCATATGGATTAGCTATTTCTTATCTTAGATATATGGTTAACTATGACAAATACATCTAACTATATGCAAAAGACGATTTAAAAATAACTTCCGTGTATTTCTCTGTCGAATAGCACTGTCAAAAATGACCTGTTTTATACTGTTATGATTGACATCTGGTTACTATTGTTAGCAAATGTACCCCTTCTAACTTCTACTTTCCACATTTCATACAGCAAATACCTTTGTAAAGTATGTCATCTGCTCCAGTGTGTTCAGCCTATTTGTTGTACGAATTTTTTTTGTTCAGGTTTGAAGATTTAAATATGTTATTGCTCGAATTAAGTTCATGGTCCATTTCATTGAGAGATCAAATTATTTGATTAGTGAACACTAACTTCTGACACCAAATAACACTTCAGGGTTCGACATTGCTCTATCTTCCTTGCTATTTGCTGCTGACTGAAAGATTGTAATTGCTGAAATCTTTATTGAGGATAAAACAATATTTTTTTTTGTTGACAGTTACATCGATGCTGCAAAACCTTAATGTTTATAATTTACTCTCCAATTAAAAAAATCTCCGGGTGAATTCTGCTTTCCACAGATCCTGTGAATGGCCGTTTTCAGATAGACTTGATTCAACTGGTGAATAATACTTAATGTGACGTCAAATGGAAAACATGGCAAGCCTATATATTTGATAATAATACATCATGAACATGGATGCACTTTGATCCTTTGCAAATAGTTCCTTTAAGTGAGTTCGATGATTTATGAACTTCAGCTAGAGTTGTCAGTGAATCAGTATTTTTTCTAGCCTTCATTTTCTCCATCTAGAATGGCCAAATGTACATTTCTTTATTATTTAGGGATCAGGCTCCTACTTCAATATTTCGGGCCTCAGGCTTTCCTCTCAGTTTGTACTTCCTAACTTCGAGGGACAAACTTCATGAGGTTCTGGCGGGGATCCGAGATTCTCATGCACTTTGGCGTTGTCTCCGGATCCGCTGCTACACCTGGTGTGTTCGGCCAGGAAGTCCGATGGTGCCAGAAGCTCATGAAGTTTGTCCCCCGAAGTTAGGAAGTACAAACTGAGAGGAAAACCTCCTCTTACAATTACAGCACCTTAGCGAGTGCTTCACATAGGGTGCTTATAACATGTTAGCCCCTTGTTTCACCCCCTCACACATAGGTCCTGCCGAAAGCCAGTTGTAACCAAAGGCCTGGCTGAAACTAGTTGACCACACTGGACGTGGGAGACCATAAGTCTCAACTACGACATCCAAAAGCCTTGTTTTTAACTCTGCCTGGGGCCCACCAATAAATTAACCGCTTGGGACCTCTAGGATAGCATTTTAACGCCCCTCTAAACACCTTCACTGCACACTCACTTAACAGGCATCGTAGCACACCTGAGGCACATTCGGTGCCTCGGGTGGGGCCCGATGATGAAGCATGCCACCAACTAGGTTGGTGGATGAAGGCTTTCTTGAAAACGGATAGGTTTTCCCAGACACATACAACATGTACATTATTGAAGTAGCTAGCTCTTTTTGATTACTGCATTCCACTTTACAACATCGACTGCTGCGGCCCTTGTGGCGGCCACAGCAGAACACAGAGACACATTTACCGCACTTCTTGAACACGGACATGTGTGAGACACCCCGTTCCTCTTGCCCCTTGTGCATGCAGGAGGATGCGTGCGTAGCAACATCTCCAGGCTCACTGCCAATGCTGAGGTGGCATGGTAACGTCTGCTGAAGACGGCACACTGTGATGGTGCAGGGCCCATGCCTATCATGCTAACACAATGACCACACAGACATACTTGCTCAGATGTGGGTTCGGGGGGCGTTGGCAGTCCTGGGGTTGTTGCAATGAGTGTTATGGCCCTCATGGGTATCCGTGTATCATGCTCATTGACTCTATTGTACCTGTGGGTGTTTCGGTGTGGCACTTGGCTGTATTCCCTTTCATGCTACAGGTAGTCATCCTGCTTAACACCAGCAGAAAGCAGGTGTAAAATCTCTGGTGCTAACGCGGTTTATCGCCAGAATTTGTTTCGCATCGCAGTTTTTGCCTCTCATTGTGCAAGTTGTGATTTGTTTTTTTCGTGTACAGAAAAATAAATGAACTGGGCAGTGTACCCCATCAAGGTCCAGCACCTGACCCACTATTCCCAATCAATATGAATACAATGAGATTTCTTCATTGATTTTGTGTGTACACTGTAAATGCACTCATTACCACAGTGCAGTTCAATACAGGATTTTAGTATTTAGAATAAATGACAAAGGTGCACCTCGTGTGTTTTTGCACGGAAACGCCTACTCTGCATCTCATTATCAGGACTTTAATGCAACTACAGTTGAGATAAATCTAACACACTATACAGAAGCTGGTGCAAACTGTAGACATCACCAGTATTCCCGCGATAACGGCCCCAAAATTTAACACCATGGTGGACACCACCAAATAACAGTAATACGAACGAGAAAGAGTCACACAGCACTTAAGTAACAACCAAAAACTTTATTGAAAATATAATTTTTTCAAACTTTATTTTTTCCTAAACGTAAAGGATAAAGTACATTTAACAAAATGAACTAGGTGGAATACTCCTGTCGGGACCATGAATGTCGACGACACAGCCTGGAAAATAAAGCACAAAATAAGGACGTGTGCAATGCACATATCAAAGGAGCGAGACACAGAGAAGGAAAAAAAAGCCAGAGAGAAAAAGAGAGAGATACTGCCGCCCCAGCGCATCCATGACCAAATACTTGCCTGCTGTCACCGTAGTGTCTACCAGTGGGCACTCCACGTGCCCGTCAAAGCTCCGCGGCCCGGCAGATCTCACAGATGTCACTGAGTCCTGAGTCATGAATGGTGGAGACCACATCAGCTTCTCCGCAGCCGGCAGATCTCACACATGTTGCTGAGTCCTGAGTCATCAATGGCAGAGACCACATCAGCTTTTGGTGCCGCTAACCCTGTGCAACGCAAGTCAGCACCACATGGTGGTAGGCCGCTGATGGCCATACAACTTAGGGTGCGACTAACCCTGTGCAACTCAAGTCGGCGCCACGTGGTGGTAGGCCCCTGATGGCCACTTCAGCTTTGGGTGGCACTAACCCTCTGCAAGTCAAGTCCGCACCATATGGTAGTAGGCCCCTGATGGCCATACAGCTCAGGGTGGGACTAATCCTCTGCGCAACTTTTAATGGACTCTTTATGATTGAGACCCGTGGAGCGTCCGCCATCCAGTCACCACCCGCCATAAAGGATGTGACGTTGTCGATGCATTATATTTGTGTGGTCACATGGCCTGTGACGTATGTGCTGGATGGGTGTGATGTGGTGTGTGTGCAAACCTGCCCTCAGGGAGTGGCCGTGACATGTTGACAACTAGAGCACTGACCTGCACACCAACAGCAAGTACGCCTACGTCAGGTAGCTATGTGGGGGTGTGAAAACATGTTTTCTCAATGGATTTTCCATTGGAAACTTTAGACAAGGCTACAGGTCAAACTGCTGAACGGAATTACGCCAAATTTGGCAGGGAGAAAGGTCATGGTCCAGAAAGCACACTTTCTTGCATCGAGAGAAAATATAAAAGAAAGGTCCCGGGGCAATTTATTATACCGGAGCTCTGTGCGAGATAACCCTTTCACGCTCCCTCTTCTCAACATCACCACTTCGCAGCCATAGCGTTAGAAGCCAGTCCGTCGGGTCGCAGCTCTCTACCTTTGCGAGCTAATGTGCTGCTGTGCATGTACCTCTGCGAGCTACTACACTGCTGTTCCTTTGTGAGTGGACGGCTCGTAGTGCTGCATCTATAAGTCGACCGGACGGGCTGCAGTTGTCCCTCTGCGAGCCTGAGTGCGAACTGTTCATAAGTCACACTACATAAGCATTGAAAAGCTATTTTGTGATTTAGTCTGTCAGCTGGCATCTGTCTGAGGCATTTCTGAAAACGTACCGGAGTTCTTTCTGTGAGAGATACCCCTTTCACGCTGCCTCTCCCCACATCAGCAGGTAACACACCCTCTTCCCACATTACCAACATAACCCCAACAACCTTCTTGGGCCCAGAATTGTCCCTGTGCGGTTGGACAAACAAGAATCTTAGTCATGTATAGATTTTCATATAAAACATTTTATTTAAACAAAATAACAACAAATAAAACTGAAGGAAATCTGGTGCTGTGGTCACTGCCACGAAGTTGGGGTTACTGTCATTCAGGACTCAGGACACAGTTCCACATGTGGGATAGGCTTGTGTTAAACAGGGTTAGTGGCACCACGTGTCGCAGCTTGTGTTGAACAGGATTAGTGGCACCAAGTGTCAAAAATTCGAATTGTGAGCTCGGTTGCCCGCAGTGTAGACTGTTATTGAGTGTTTGTTTGCACTTGAAGATGAATTTGTTGATTGTACTAAAGCTATAACTGATATAAAAAAAGTTCTTGAAGCAAGGATACTAAAAGGATATTATGTAGGTTTTAGGCCTGTGATAGTTACTTGCCTAGTGGACTCTGTAATTAATGAATCAAGATTTAATTGTAATTGTGAGCCCTACTGACCGCAGTGTAGGCGTATCATGAAAAGATGAAATATGTATAGAATACACTGTCGAAGTGTATGAGCCTGTGATGCTGCTTGGTGCAGATGGGCCGCAGTGGGAGCTATGTCTCTTGCATACTGCGTCATCTGCAATCACGACTGTATCTGAATTGTGAGCCTTGCTGACCACAGTGTAGGCCAGAGGTAGCGGTGAACAAGGGCCTACAGCCACATGCATAGGTTGGTGGCCCCACCGGCCTGCGTAGTTTAGGTTCAGTGGCAACACGTGTCACCGGCCTTCCATATGCAAATACGCGTCACTAATCGAAAGGAGTCTGGTGCTGTGGTCACTGCCACGAAGTTGGGGTCACTGCCATTCAGGACTCAGGACACAGTTGCATCTGTGGGATCGGCTTGTGTTGAACAGGGTTAGTGGCACCCTGTGTCGCCGGCCTTGCATATGGAAATATGCCTAACTGATCAAAGGAAGTATGCTGCTGTGGTCGCTGCCACGGATTTGGGGTCACTGCCATTCAGGACTCAGGACACAGTTCCACATGTGGGATCGGCTTGTGTTGAAAAGGGTTAGTGGCACCACGTGTCGCCGGCCTTGCATATGAAAATATGCCTAACTGATCAAAGGAAGTATGCTGCTGTGGTCGCTGCCACAGACTTGGGGTCAGTGCCATTCAGGACTCAGGACACAGTTCCACATGTGGGATCGGCTTGTGTTGAACAGGGTTAGTGGCACCACGTGTCGCCGGCCTTGCATATGGAAATATGCCTAACTTGATCAAAGGGAGTATGCTGCTGTAGTCGCTGCCACAGACTTGGAGTCACTGCCATTCAGGACTCAGGACACAGTTCCACATGTGGGATCGGCTTGTGTTGAACAGGGTTAGTGGCACCACGTGTCGCCGGCCTTGCATATGGAAATATGCCTAACTGATCAATGGGAGTATGCTGCTGTGGTTGCTGCCACGGACTTGGGGTCACTGCCATTCAGGACTCAGGACACAGTTCCACATGTGGGATCGGCTTGTGTTGAACAGGGTTAGTGGCACCACGTGTTGCCAGCCTTGCATATGGAAATATGCCTAACTGATCAAAGGAAGTATGCTGCTGTGGTCGCTGCCACAGACTTGGGGTCAGTGCCATTCAGGACTCAGGACACAGTTCCACATGTGGGATCGGCTTGTGTTGAACAGGGTTAGTGGCACCGCGTGTCGCCGGCCTTGCATATGGAAATATGCCTAACTGATCAAAGGGAGTATGCTGCTGTGGTCGCTGCCATGGACTTGGGATCACTGCCATTCAGGACTCAGGACACAGTTCCACATGTGGGATTGACTTGTGTTGAACAGGGTTAGTGGCACCACGTGTCGAGCCTTGTGTTGTACAGGGTTAGTGGCACCACGTGTCGCCCGGCCTTGCATATGGAAATATGCCTAACTGATCAAAGGGTGTCTGGTGCTGTGGTCACTGCCACGGACTTGGGGCCACTGCCATTCAGGACTCAGGACACAGTTCCACATGTGGGATCATTCGGCTTGTGTTGAACAGGGTTAGTGGCACCACATGTCACCAGCTTGTGTTGAACAGGGTTAGTGACACCATGTGTTGTGGCTTGCATTGAATTCTGCCTCAATAAGTCCTTGTGGTGATGACTTGTGGTGCAGTGAGTTAGTGGCACCTTAAGCACTCAGCGTGTGCACAACCTGCGATGATGCGTAATCCGGGCAGGCCTCACTGGTAGCAATGTCTTTACATGCTTTGAAAGAATCTTCATAGCAGTCAAAATTTCTAAGTAATTCCATTTCAGTCCTCCAAGGTTTGAAGAGTTGCAGAAGAGCTAAATAGAAAAACGTTCTCTTATCTGGAGTATCACAACTTAATTTCCGTTGACTAATCAAATTTCCTTTGGCATTCTTTAAGAAACATCCATCAGATCCAATTACAGCATATTTCCCTTAATTTATTTGTTCTGTAACATTTTGTCTAAAACTATAATGTTGCAGTATTTCATATAGACATATGTTTTCCAGGTATGGACTTCTATTTGGATAGTATGCGAGGAACAGTAATTGAGTTATCTGCAACATATTGTATGTCCATATTTGCATTCCACATCTTCAAAATTACTGGATTGTAATCATTAATGTACTTCAATTCTTCTGTTCTTTTTATATTATAAGTATTTTTGGGTGATTTTCGAGTGATAGTATGCCTCACTGCTGATATAAAACTGTTCACTCTTCCTTGCGATGACTTATGGTGCACTGAGTTAGTAGTACCTTTGGCGCTCAGCGTGCACGTACCCTGTGATGATGCGTTGTCCGGGAGGTACGCACTCGGATCAATGTCTTTTGTCTATTGAATTCTGCCTCAATAAGGCCACGTGGTGATGACTTATGGTGCAATGAGTTAGTAGTACCTTTGGCGCTTAGCGTGTACGTACCCTGCGATGATGCGTGGTCTGGCGGGGCTGCACTCAGAGCAATGTCTTTTGTCTATTGAATTCTGCAATAAGGCCACGTGGCGATGACTTATGGTGCACTGAGGTAGTAGTACCTTTGGCACTGAGCGTGTACGTACCCTGCGATGCTGTGTTGTCCGGGAGGGCCGCACTCAGACCAATGTCTTTTGTCTATTGAATTCTGCCTCAGTAAGGCCACGTGGCGATGACTTGTGGTGCACTGAGTTAGTGGCACCTGAAGTACTCAGCGTGTGTGCACCCTGCGATTATCCGTGGTCTGAGAGGGCCGCACTGGGAGCAGTGTATCTTGCATACTGCACTGCGTCATCTACAATCCATCTGAATTGTGAGGCCTGCTGTCCGCAGTGTAGATCGAAGGCAGTAGTCTGTACAGACATAAGTCTGCGGTGCTGTGCTGCTGGGTTTGCAGGGGGCCTGTGTCGAGGAGACCCGCTGTCATGGCGGTAGCCTCATGGCAGGGTGAGGCCCGCCACTCTGGCACAGTCGTTGGTCTTCACAGTTCACAAGTGAACCACGCCCACAGCCCCGGCCTCTTTATTTACACTCCTACGCTGAAGTGGCGTACGTTTGAACAGCCCACTCCGGTTATGCTTATCCTTAGAGCGGGGGACGATACAGCTACATGACTGAGATCGTCCCCAGTGTTTGACGTAACATGGTTGGGTCCACTGTCCACAACACTAAAAGCACCGGTAGTATTTGTGCACATGGAGAGGTGTGTGTTCTGCATACTGGGATGTGTCCAGCACATCACCACTACACTTTGCATTGTGTGCATTGTTATTCATGGGTGAATTGCTTCCTTCACATATAGTTTGTTCACATCTGCCCCAATATTCAGCTATTGTGTGGCTGAGGGGCCATGCCATTTTCAAAAAGTTTGCTGTCTTGTTCTGTGCTGCCTCAGTGGTAGAGGGGGGGTCCTGGGGGTGGTGGTGGGTGTTGTGGCATTCTTGGGTGTCGGAGCTGCTTGATTAGTAGGTCTACGACATGTGTTGGTCTTCAGATGTGGCTCTGGGCTGGGCTCCCTTTCATACTGTATTTAGTTGTTTAATATTTAAAAAACAAGAAGACATTAAATAATAAATAAAAAAATATTTTTAGGATATTAAAGTTACAAAATATCAATTTTTTGAAAAAAAATGACTGAGAAAAACATAGGTTTTATGAACATTATAATTAGAAATTAGTAGTTAAATAACCTTTGAAATTCACAAAAAACATAGGTCTCAGGAAGATTAAAGTTAGAAATTAGTATTTAAAAAAAATAATCAAATTTACTGAAAAAACGATTGCCACATTTCCCAACATTGAGCTATTATATGGCTAAGGGACCATGCCATTTTTGGAGGGTTCGCTGTCCTGTTCTGCACTGCCTTAGTGGTAGTAAGGAGAGGGGTTGTACGGGGGAAGGTCCTGAGGGCTGTGGCAGTGGGTGTTGTGTCCTTCTTGTGTGTTGGAAAAAACTATAGGTTAAATGAACATTATAATTAGAAGTTCGCATTAAAAAAACATTGAAATTCACTGAAAAAAATAGGTTTCAGGCATGTTATAGATAGAAATTAGCATTTAAAAAACCTTAGAAATTCACTGAAAAAAACATAGGTTTCAGGGACGTTATAGTTAGAAATTAGCATTTAAAAAACCTTAGAAATTCACTGAAAAAACCATAGGTTTCAAGCACGTTATAGTTAGAAATTAGCATTTAAAAAATCTTAGAAATTCACTGAATAAAACATAGGTTTCAGGGACGTTATAGTTACTTGGACATTTGACTCATATAAAACCAGAGAAATTAACCCGTTATAGTTAGTTGAGCTAACTATAACTCGCGCGCCCGCAATGCACTGATGATGATGTCACATATTACATCACTCATGACATGGTCAGTGACATCACTCATGACATCACTGATGACATCTCAAATGACATTACTGATGACATCATCCAGTGATAGTCTGACACACCTCCTCACACTCTAATATAACCTTTGATACACATACTCTAAAATACAGACTACCATTTTCGAAACCATAGACACTCCAATACCAGATACTAGATACCCATCCACTGATTCCTATCTATATATTATGAGCTAGACATACATTCATACAGTCACTCATACATGCTGTCACTCATCATTTCATCAGTATAATATCCACTCATACACCTATACATACATTCACACAGTGTTACTGATCCATAGAGTTACTCACACATCTACTCAGTCATGCCAAAAATCAATCACACACACATGTACTCACCTATGCATATATTTACACACCACCTGACCTATTTATAAACACACCACCTCCCTTATATATATAGATACTAACACATGCTTACTCTCTTATACAATCACTAATATAAGTACACATTCATGTATGTAGACACTCTTGCAATCACTGTCTCTCACGTATAGTCAATTATACACCCCAACACTCACATATACTGTCTAAAAACATATATAGTTACTCACATATATACAAGTGAGACATCAATTCACTAATCAACACACCTGTACACACAGTCAGCTACCCATACAGCCCTTTGATATGCACTTTTGAATCTTTACAACCAGTAAATCAGCCATTCAGACATGTATGCACAGAGTCAGACCCCCACCCACCCACATAGACACTCAGACAACCATACAGATACTCATACAATCAATTAATAACCCATATAGACAGTGATGTAGCTACTCACCAACACATGCACCTGCTTACACACCAACTGAGAGACTAATATAGACATTGACACAGTTTAGTCACTAACCCATGCATTCAGTAACATGTGTTCAATCAGTGACTTATACAGTCAGTCATGCATCTACTAAATAATCCATTCAGGCACTTCTACATCCACTCATTCTTCAATAGACCTTGGCATAGATATATATGAAAAATATTTAAACCTTATAGAAACACACATTCACTGGATGATGTCATCAGTGATGTCATCAGTGATGTCATTTGAGATGTCATCAGTGATGTCATGAGTGATGTCACTGACCATGTCATGAGTGATGTAATATGTGAAGTCATCACCTGTGCATTGCGGGCGCGCGGGTTATAGTTAGCTCAACTAACTATAATGGGCGAATTTCTCTGGTTTTATATGAGTCAAATGTACAAGTAACTATAACGTCCCTGCAACCTATGTTTTTTTTCAGTGAATTTCTAAGGTTTTTTAAATGCTAATTTCTAACTATAACGTGCCTGAAACCTATGGTTTTTTCAGTAAATAAATATATATAAACACACTCCACTTCAGATTCCTCCATACGGAATATACATATATGTAGTGCAAACAATTCGGTCCTGGTTCTCGCTGCGCGTTACAGCAGGTGCTGGCGTGGGGCTTGACCGCCTGCCCAGTTCGATAATTAGCAACAAAATTACTTTGCACTCCATGAACTCCAATTCAAATGATTTTACTTGATTACACAATCACTAAATCAACACGTTTCAACCTCTGAGGGTCCTTCTAATGGTAGGTGAGTCTTTCTTCACAAAGGTTTATATATAGTCCCAATGTAGCCATTTTGGAGGCATTCTGGAAACTGTAGTTGCATTACACAAATAGCTAAAAACAATAGAAAATGAACCTTCAACTGGTCACAAAGTAGACAGTATTGTCATTAGTGCCTCAGACCATTGTGAAATAAGTGACTAAGTTATGTGGAAATGAAATCGGCTTATGACTAATGTAAATATGCCGTATGTACTATGCCGTAATCAAAAGCACTAAATACCAAGGTTACATGCTATAAATATAGACCCTAAGTACTAAACATGAATTGTTGGTGATTTGCAAAGAATACTCCTGAATTCCCCACTAATCACAATTCTATTTCCTTCATGGACAAAGCCGGCATTCCCGTCTGGCATGATGGGATCCCATTTGCTACATATGCAGCTCTAATGAATAATCCCTTATTGGACTGCAGCTGGACCCCACTTAATAGATGGATGATTAAATAGAGGCCTCACGTTGTGGCTTGCAGTACTTTCATATGATTCAGCTACTCTGCTTCTCAGAAATTGCATTGAATAATTCATATCCAGGTGTTAAATCCTAATTGTACTATTAAGTTATGGCTCAGGCAAATTATTAGATGTCCTGATGATGATCCCAGATCGTTAAGGTATAGAAACACCCACACTCTGACCCACTAGAATCTGTATAAACGTTTTGGGTGCAGAAGTGCTTTGTTTCTGAAATAAGTGACCCTCATCATGCATATAATGACAGGTCACACCTTGTTTCTTTGCTTGCATTTTTATTGTTTTGTCTGCTTTTTAACACTGGTTCTGGAACTACTTCGGCAGGGATATATTGCCTACTTTGTTTTTTATTTAATTTAATAAAAATTCTTTGTTCATTGTCAATAGAACAATCATTGTGAACTATTTTGTTTCTCTAAATATTGTATGTACATTTAATGCTTAGGCATCACTGTATTTTTCAATACATAGTGCCCTTGGGCCCTGGAGATTCTAGGATTGTCCTTGTGGTTCCAAGGCCCACTAGTAGCATTCAATTTACAGGCCCTAGGTCCTTGTAGTACCAATTTACTAGCGATCTATAAGTAAATAAACTATGCCAACTGGGGACAAACCAATGTTACATGTTTTAAGGAGTAAGAACACATGCCTTAGCACTGGTTAGCAGTGATAAAGTGCATAGAGTCCTACCTCCTACAAAACTGAGTTCAGAAAACTATGGAGGAGTAAGGCAGTTTTGGGGAAGACCACTCTAAGGCTGACAGGTCTCACATGCTTAAATAGTAAATCGGTCTAATATATGTACTTTCCCCAATGTTTGTTACACTAGATTTAGAATAGTAAATCTGGACCACCCAACGTATTCCCCAACGTTTGTTAGGCCAGAGTTAGAATGATTAATTTTACCTTCCCATGTATATACTTTCTCTAATGTTTCTCAGGTTCGATTTACAATAGTGAATCTGACTTCCTAATATATGGACATTCCCCAATGTATGTTAGATTAGTGTTAGAACAGTAAAGTAGAAACTCCAATCTATACAGTTTCCCAAAGGCTTGTTAGATTAGAGTTAGATTAGTAAATATTACTCCCCTCTAGGTAAGACTTTCCCCGAAGCTGGTTATTTTGGAGCTAGACTAGTGAAGATGCCACCCCAAAATGTATGCACTTTCCGCACTGCTTGTTAGATGGGAATTAGTGTATTAAATCTGCCCCCTTGTATGCATTTTTCCCAATGTCTGTTACACTTATTTAAGACTAGTTAACTTTCTCCAATGTTTCTTAGTCTTGATTTAGAATAACAAATCTGGCCCACAAGCCCCAATGTATGCTCTTTCCATGGTGATTTTTAGAGTGGTGTTAGAATGGTAAATCTGATCCCTGAATGTATGCCCTTTACACAATATTTATTTGACTGGATCTAGAATGCATGTGCCCCTCTTCATGTATGTGCTTTCCCCCACAGTTTGTTAGCCTCGAATACGCATAATATATCTGACCACCATTCAATATATACCCTTATTTTAGAACAGTAAATGCAACCCTTCTACCCCCAATATTTGAAATGTCTTAAATTTGTATTTGACTGGAGTTAGAATATTAACTCTGACCATCCCAATGTGTGCACTTTCCAAAATGTTTGAGAGGTTGGAGCAAGAATAGTTAGTTTGAACTCTCTTCATACAGGAATGTTCCATTGTTTTAGTAGGGGCTTGGTGAAAATACTGTATTTGAATTGTCTTCTTTATTCATGTACTATTTTTGGATAAGAGTTAGGTTACTGCATATGAATTCATCCTGGTCATTGTTTTAATGTCCTAAAGTAATCCACCTCCTCCTAATTATATAGGAAAGGCCAGGCCTATCTTTTTGTGTTGCATTTTCCTTGCGCCGATTTTTTGTGCCGGGTATTTGTCTAGCGTGTAAAATCAGTGCAAACGGGATCTCGCACAGTGGAAAAGGGCGCTGCCGCTTGAGTAGAAGTTCTACTAGAGCCACAGCTTCCACAACACGAACGTACGGTTCCTCAACATGAGCAGTAGCGACCATCCGAGACTTCCTGCATTGAGAAATCTTGCTCGGAAGTGATCTAGTGTTGGATTTTCTTCACTCGCACTTGCCAATTTACCGTTGGCGTGCGCGAGCAAGGAAAAAATTCTGCTGCGCATAGCTTTTCGGAACTCCGCGAGCACCGTGGAGTGCGGAAAAACTCTGCAAAATCCGCCAATCAAGCAGAGTTTACCACCCAGGCTTACTGCGGAGTCTACCCACTTATAAACTAAACTAATAAAATGCACTTTTGTGAACAATACAAAGCATAAGTGAACACAAATGTATACGTTTATGTAAATCAGGTACATCATTATTTTTAAGAGGTCTGAAACATATATGCTGTCACACATTTCATAAATGTTGAATTAAGATTTTAGTGACACATGGCAGGATTTGAACCCGTGACTTGCAAATTTGTTTAGAGGCGAGGAGAGGTCCGAGCTGTCTTACAATGTATTCCCAGTTAGGTGTATTTTATTCCTAGAAAAGGCCTTGTGATTAGTGGTAAGTTGTGCTTTGAGGTTTTTTTTTTAACAATGTTATATAGTGTTTGGTCAGAGTACAACTGACAGTCCCTTAGAATATTGGAAAAGATAGCGGTCCAATGTCACTTTTAATATCCTTTTTGCAACGTGCCCAATAGTGTGATTTCCTATGAGATGTCGCTGCTTTGTAGGTAATCTACAGTGAATGCCTCTATTGAAAAAATGTGACAGCTGTCAGATTTTGACAATTCGCGTTTGCCAGATGAAAGGAATGATGTCACTTTTCCTTTATCAGATGTGAGCACTTCCAGGAGAAGAAGGCAATACTTTCTCTAACTTTCGTGCTGGATAAAAATAGAAAGTGACTTCACACTTCTTTATCCGGTGTTCTTGAAATTACAAGGTAGGGGATCAAGTGAGAAAATCAGGCGAGTCGAGGAGCCAGCGGGGAAAAAGGCAATCAGTTTAAAACTATATATAGACGCCTTTTTTACCTACAGCTGCTTTCAATCAATCTGCATCAAGCAATAGAGACAAAGAAAAGCACGACCGTAAATCAGCTTTGATTAACACATGGATTATGAATCTTTTTCTGCGGAAGGAGTGTTTCTTTTATTAAACATTTCATCCGGAAGATAATAATGACTGATTGCAGCCATGTAATTTGCGTGTTTCGCTGCACTTACAGTTTCCAGCTTTAAGTAATAGTCACAAACGAAGGCACGAGTTTTAAGTGAGCTTTGATTTATGGTCACACGTTGGTAAGAGGATCACAGCTGGCAACAATGATAAGCCTACAAAGTGAAATTAGTGATGTGGAATCGTTTTCGAGTTAATATCTTTGAGCACTGATAATAATGTATAATATAGTATTTTTTACATGATCCTATATATAAATACTGAATTAATGTAGTTGTGGTTGACACAAATTCTATATGAGGTATAGAAGTGAAGTTAGTTATGTGTTTTAGTTAGGCTACATTTCTGTGTAAATCTCCATTTTAAACAAGATGGATGCCATCTCTGTCACTCACTCCTGCTCCCCCACCCACCGGCATGCATCTTCTCCCCAAAGTGTCAACAGAGCCCAGTCTTGCTCACACGTAGTAGTTTATTCCCACTGTTCTGATTACATTGCTGACATGTTCTTTTCCCTGCTCTATATGACTTGTAAAGTTTGGCAAGATCCGTTCCGCTGCCTTTCGCTTTGAACACTAGTGTATTCCTTCAATGAAAGTTTTTATCGTTCATTGAGTCATATTTGTTTGAACATCTCTGGATAACATTAGCATACAGTGTGTTGAATAGGTGAAGGAGGTAAACTCCGCTCCTCCCCCAGAGTTAGCGGAGTTTTGTCACTCTGCGCTACGCTTGGATGTTCCTGAACTATCCCATGCTGCTAGGGATGCTGCCCGATTTTCCTATGACTTGATACCCATTGAGACTTAGAATATTTTCAGATTTTTACATTCACTGTATAACTCTGCATCTGAGAACCTTCGAATACGCATAATATATCTGACCACCATTCAATATATACCCTTATTTTAGAACAGTAAATGCAACCCTTCTACCCCCAATATTTGAAATGTCTTAAATTTGTATTTGACTGGAGTTAGAATATTAACTCTGACCATCCCAATGTGTGCACTTTCCAAAATGTTTGAGAGGTTGGAGCAAGAATAGTTAGTTTGAACCCTCTTCATACAGGAATGTTCCATTGTTTTTGCAGGGGCTTAGTGAAAATACTGTATTTGAATTGTCTTCTTTATTCAATGTACTATTTTTGGATACGAGTTAGATTACTGCATATGAATTCATCCTGGTCATTGTTTTAATGTCCTAAAGTTATCCACCTCCTCCTAATTATATAGGAAAGGCCAGGCCTATCTTTTTGTGTTGCATTTTCCTTGCGCCGATTTTTTGTGCCGGGTATTTGTCTAGCGTGTAAAATCAGTGCAAACGGGATCTCGCACAGTGCAAAAGGGCGCTGCCGCTTGAGTAGAAGTTCTACTAGAGCCACAGCTTCCACAACACGAACGTACGGTTCCTCAACATGAGCAGTAGCGACCATCCGAGACTTCCTGCATTGAGAAATCTTGCTCGGAAGTGATCTAGCGTTGGATTTTCTTCACTCGCACTTGCCAATTTACCGTTGGCGTGCGCGAGCAAGGAAAAAATTCTGCTGCGCACAGCTTTTCGGAACTCCGCGAGCACCGTGGAGTGCGGAAAAACTCTGCAAAATCCGCCAATCAAGCAGAGTTTACCACCCAGGCTTACTGCGGAGTCTACCCACTTATAAACTAAACTAATAAACTCTGTACCACTTATTTGAATTTTTGAAATAAAACCCTTTTAACTTTTAATTGATCTAGAGCTCAACTATTGATTAATGAGCTGTTATACTCTGCTTATTGATATTTGGGGATGTGCCTTGCTGGGATGACACATTGCCTCATGAAACTGAAGTTTAACACCATTTCCGATCCATGTAAACCATGGGAAAACCAAATGAGGTGAAGTTTGGGGTATCCAAATTTTGGGGGGCAGTTTTTCTCCAACAGTGATCAAGAAAGTTACTAGATTAAGTGCCCAGGAAAGGTACCCTTTAAAACATACAAGATTAGTGTTTGTTAGCAGAGATAACTGCAGTTAGTAAAAAGTTAAGTATTAGTCATTTATCTTAAAAGATAGCATTAAGCCTCTAGGAACGTCCCGTGGAGTCCTGTTTGTGTTTTTTGGATAACAGGTTTAATTTTTGTTGTGTTTATTGAGCTTTTAATCTTGCAGAGCTTGCTATAAAATACTGATGAATTACACTATCAATTGTTATTAAAACTACAGGGCAAATGAGCTAATATTAATAAAATTCTATATTCTCTGTTCAGCCTGAATCATAACATAACAGGTACACATGAGCATATTCATACTTAAGGAGTCCCTGGGATTTGATGACAGATCGTGGATGCACAGTGACTTCAATTCAATGGCACCCATTTTATCAATCAATCAATCTTGGAAGTATAAAATGGTGTGCGGTCAAATAGAGATCCCTGCAGTGAATGCGCTGAGGTACCATACTAGCTTGGGCCTCTTATGTAATTGTCAATTCAGCTATTGGCACTCTGGTGCATTATTAAGGTATATTGTCTAATTTACATTCAGAAGAAGGTTGTGCAATTTAGAGAATGTTCATGACTTCCCGCCATTATGAGATGAATAGGATTTCCCTCACACATCACAAGTTATAGATTCTCATTTGAGGTCCAACAAACTTTAATGATTTTTTGAGGCAGTAACTATCCTCTTTTCCAAATATATTTGATTGTTCTCTTGCTGTGTTCTTTGTGGGAGATGGCTTGGGGTCACAGTGAGGGGAGCAAACCCTCTGTGTGTGCCACTGCTCATACTACAGAAGATCGTCTTTAAAAAATTGAGAGGGATGCTGTATAAGCACACCACTGTAGTGCCTCTGACAGTGATCATCACTACTGCATTATGTGGACACGACAATGTATATTGCTGCTCTGTATTGAGGTACATGATGCACATATATTATATCATATGCAGCCCTGACTTCCCTCCACTATGCCCAATCATGGTAATCCATGCGCAGTAAGGTTTCATATTGCCTTATTCTCCCTGTTCTTTGTTGTGTTGGTGTACATTCAAACCCACTGAAGGAAACTGCAAATTAATAACACATCAATTGCAGTATACTGCAGACAAAGCACAGAAGCAGTGCCATTTACTCACAGAGAGATATAGTTGCTGCTTTCATGAGGCTCAAAGAGAACCTTCGCATGTGTGTCCTATACGTCAAGATTACATGCTCATTATAAAATAGATGAGGCAGCTCTAAAGCATGTACATTGAATGACAAAGAATTTTCAAATCACATCACACTGAACCTTATATTACAAAGCTTTCATCTTGTTTATTTGCAATTTGTTTATTTTCAATATCTTTATAACACCAATTTCATCGCTGACGCTGCGGTGGAATGTACTCTACAAGTGATTTAATTCTGTTTCATGTTCCGAGGAGAAAATGCACTAAAATCTTTTCTGAGACACACTGCAAATAGACAAAGTGCTAATAATTTCCAGAGGCTTTTATTCTTGCTAAGGTTATCGTCACACATCACTCTTGCCAGTGGGATGACACACAGAGAATCCTAAGATTCCTTGGAAGTATCCTTGCTGAGGCATAGGGCCCGATTCACAAAGGTAAACTGAGACGAAAGTCTAACTTTACAACATTTGGTTTTCACAAAGGGCACTTACGAGTAGTAAAGTTAGACTTTTGTCTCAGTTTTAGTCTCTGTTAAACTGAAGACCAAAAGTTAAGTTTAACTGAGACACAACACCAATTTTACTACTTGTAAATGCCCTTTGTGAATACCGAAAGTCGTAAAGTTAGACTTTTGTCACAATTTACCTTTGTGAATGGGGCCGAATGACCGACAGCAAATATATGTCAAACTAACATTAGAATAAATGTTGGAAGGTCCACACAGGTTCTTAGATATGTAAAAGGTACTAGTTAATTTCCAAAAATAATGTGTTTAAGATCTATAAATTAAAACTGCAGCAAAATTTATTCAATTGTGTCTCTGTAAGTAAGAATTATTTAATATTGAAAAAAAACAATGTTACCCACAAGGATTGGTTGCAAAACAGGAGAATTGTGGGTCTTTTCAGTTGAACCTGGACCAAAAATAAGACTGGTGTCAGTTTGGATATACAAAGGGAACTATATTTTCCAATTGCTGCAGTTTTCAAGCCTGATGTGTACCAGTCTTAGCTTCCTCTAGATTGACCTACACTCACATTTCTCAGAGTGTAACACAGCTATAATTGACCATGGGCTGCCAAAGATACATGTTTTAGATATTCTCAAAATAAAGATAGTGTACGTGCCAGACCACCCTAAGGAAATCCCTCCTCATATGTTCTACCCCCTTTGCAATTCAAAGTTCAAGTCATCAAAGAGTCCCAGCACAAGGTGATCTCCGCCTGACCAGTTTAAGGTCAAATTTCTGCCGTCCTCCAGCTAGTAATAATGATCCTAATACTTGGGCTCATTACTAAAAGGAGGACTCCGCCTAGGAAGGGCTAATGTAAGATTCTACAAAGGACCTTGCCAGAAAATATCATGGGCATATATGTTACCAATTCAAATATGTTAGAATAAACAAGTTTATTATAGCAGAAAGTGATTGATTTAAAGTAGCATTTTATATTTGTTTCTAAAAAATATAATTTGAAATGAAATAAATCACAAACTGATTACAACTTTGTCAGATTTAAATGAACAATAAACCTAAACCTTTACAAAAATGCTTTGATTATTCAATATCATGATGGAATATTAAAGATAAAAGCCTGATAAAAGTTTATTAGCACTTGTTGTCCAGGAAGTTATCTGTAGACTTTTACTATTAACTCTCAGGTACCATTTGTGCACGAAGTAGCTTTAATAGTAAAAACCGGAAATGGTCTTATATGTGTATTTTTTCTTTAAATGAGGCTTTTCACAATCAAATTGGCTTAGTCCACACACTTTGTCCAGTCATTCACAATGTAAAATGAGAGACCTACTAACTTTTTCTCCTCACTTAAAAACCAATAGAGTAATGTTGGACGGTTTCCACATTTTCATTTGGGAACTGTATGTTTGTTTGGACAACATAAGCATTGGAATGGTCCTAAAATGATTCCATGCCCCCCTCAGGAAATGTTGGCCGATAGTTCTGCTAGCTCACAGTACCCCCATAAGTACTCCTAGACCTAGTTAGATAACCAATGGTTTGGGCAACCTCCAAACATGACAACCCTAACTCCCTAAGGAATTGTGGTAACAGATATAGGCGCTATTTGGCATTTACATCAGTGTGATTACCACTGTTTGGGATTCCCAATGGGGTCGCAAATTACGGGGCTTAAGAATATTCGTTTTTCTAAATGCAGCCCATTTTCCTTAAAGGAAAACGGGATGCATTTCAGAAAAAAAAATGAAACGTTTTCATTTCATTTTTTTAAGGGCTGGTAGAGGTCCCTGGGGCCACTGCCTGCCCAAAATATTTTCAGAGCCTGTCAAAAAGGGGAAAGGGTCCCCTTGGGACTCTTTCTCATTTCCGACTCCATTACCACACTCTTGAAGAGGGTGGTAATTTGTGAGTGTTTTGCGACCGCAATTGCGGTTTCAAAACATTCGTACATGGGTTACAGAGTCGCTATTTGGAAGAGAACGCCCCTTCCAAATGGCGAGTCTCTAAACACTTTTTTGTGAGTCACAATTCATTTGCAACTTGCAAAATTGTGTTTTACATGGGCATTCAAATTTTAGCATGCACAAACGGGTTGCTAACCCGTTTGCACATGCTAAAATTGGTCGTACATCTGGCCCCTAGACTCTTTTCTCTCAGTCACTCGTGCCTACTCAGGAAGGTACACAAAGAATACCCATATGGGTGTTTCCATATTTATTGAATCATTGGGATTCTTGTATAAAATATATGTGCTGCAATGATTATTAGAAATAATTAAATGAAAGCGACTAGCAATATGAGGACAGTAAAAAGGATTAACAATTCCACCATTGTGCTAAAGTAGTGTATGTATTCTGGCATATAAGTACTGCGTATAGTGTACTCCTACTATGATCTCCCTAACCTACTTGCCTAGGCCGGTTGTTCTGCCAAGAATCCCATACTAGATGCTCTAACTCCTCATTACCTGAAGGTGAGTGAATGCAGGTCCCTGTCTTGGTCATAAGTTGGACATCCCTCCTCGCAGAGAGTCAACAGGACTCAGCTGGGCTGAGACTTCGACACTGCAATCTCGCAATGACAGCAGAGTGCTCCTCTGATTTGAGCATGGAAATATGTGTGTATTTATAATAACAGTATCCATGCTTCCGTGTCAATGCTTCAGCCACGCTGACTTTGTTTATTGTCATGTAATAACCGTGCAGCCTCATGGACGAATAACAAACAACAACATTTGCAAAATGTGTGTTCAGGCTTTGTACTAAATGTTAAAGGTGTCATGATAGTGTACTTATGATGCAGAATTTGTAAGCAATGTGGTTTCAGAGAAACTAATCCTGAACCGTCATGTAAGCAAATGTGTGTCAAAAGTCATTGTGTAGAAAACTTAAGAAAAGTTTGCATGTAAAATGGCAATGTTCTTCCCGGGCCTAACCTAGCCACCTGACAGTAAACCTATTTATTTTAGCATGAATATATGCATGGCCATGTCATCTTGGCTAGTAAGACCCATCAAACAATTTAAACAGGCATATACATTGGTTGGAGCATTAAAAGGGCCATCCAGTGAATGATGTTGCAATAGTGCCCAAAACCCCAGCTGACATAATAAATAAATACCGGTATTTGTAAAATGCGAACAATTACCCCTAAGGGTGTCAAGGCACTGGGGGCCATCGGGAGGATTAAGCGAGCTATTGCCCAGAGTCACATGGTGCTGGGCTAACCTGCAGCAAGTGATCGAACGATGATCCCCTGTATTCCGCAGTCAGCCGCCCTGGCCGCTGCACCACACCTCTTCCTCAATAATGGTGTTTGAATAATAGACCTATGTAAATGGACCAATAAATGGTCGGCAAATGTTTACAGCTGAGGGCTCATGTCAATCAACATTGGGTGCACTCAAAATCTATTGATTTAATTGAAGCTTGACTTGTAAACTTTTGCTGACCATTTATTGGTCTATTAACATAGGTGTATTATTATAAAACCATTAACACACAAAGCAATTGTGTCTCCCAACAGAATTCACTGTAGCTCTTTAACATTACATACCCAGGTTCTGATGGACACACGGCAACACCATTACTATTAATGACATCATCAAATAAGCAAACATTCTACAACGCCTACTGTTATTGATTTCTAGAGATTCAGGTATGGGCAAAGACAACTTTTATTTCTCAACACCATATGGTTCTTTGGAAGACACCAAGGATTTACAGACCTAAAAAGGGACCTATGTACTAACCTCATCCATTTGCATTGGTAAGAGAGTTGGCAGTGCAAAACCCATTCACGCTGCACTTGTCAAATAGTAAAAAATGTAAAACTTCTTCTTATGGTGTATCTCATGGACTTCACAATGTCAAATCCATTCCTATTTCATTTGTAAGAGTTCACTAGATAAAACCCCTTCATGGTGCATTTGTCACTGTGCACAATATAAAACACCTTTCGATTTTATGTGCCAGAGGGCTCACAGAGGGCTTGCAAAGTCCACCCTAAAGTGTTTGGCAAAAGAGTTCACAATTTAATATTGCTGACTAATAACCAGACCCTGCTTAACTTACCAGCAGCATGAACCTATATTAGGCCCAGGCTCTTTAACCAGTGTGATTTGTACCAGAGGAAGTATACAGTATAACCATTTACCATAAGCACACCAGGGATAAAGGGGTTTCCCAGAAAAAAGAAAAAATATCATGTGAAAGCAGATGAGACCCTTACAGCACTTTAGGGCAATGAATTTTTATTTTATTACATTTGTTATACAGCATTCAACAGATCTTTCTAATACCTTCCATAAGAGTGTTCCAAAGAGACTCCCATTTATTGGTAAATATTAAATATTGAGAGAGGAGCAATGGTGTAGGTGCTTGGGCTGGATCACATGCAGTCTAAAAGTAGACAGTAACCTTTGAGATGGAAGATCACATGACATTGTGTTGTGATTGTAAGAAGCAAAACCTGTTCTCTCTTCCTTCCTGAAACTCTTCTCTCTCCATTATCTACATCTACATAAGATGCTGCAGCTCTATATAAGCCTTCTATTTCGACCAGAGACCCCAATTTTTCAGCTAAAAATAAGTGAAAATGATTACGTTCATTGTGTGTGTATCACAACTAAAACTATCCACACAGCCAACAATTAAAGCTTATTTGCTTGTCTTGTGATTCAGTGTTATTTGATGACCAACTTAATTTATAATTGCACCATCACATACCTGAAGCGCAGACTCATCCATTTTCTGGCGCATCCAAATTTTGAAAAGTCATAGCAACCCCATAGGCTTGCACCCTTTTTTTGCCAATCAACCAGTTTCATGGAAGCGTGATAGGCCTCCTTCTGTCATTTATATCCCAATTAAAAGCAGAAAGCTCCTACAAATAAGACCAATGTGGTGGACTACAGATCTGACAAACCTCTAACAAACAATATAGCGCCACTTTGTTTCTGTAGCTCACTGCATTCAAAAGGTCCATATGCAAAGTCAACTCCTCACCAAATTCACTGCAATCAAGGACACATTTTGTCCTCAGCGCCTAATGCACAGACTTGAGACTCACCAGTGGAACAGCAATGCATGAGATGCCCTAATCGGAGGTTACAGTTTTGGCAAATATGTCCTCCGGACTTCACTATGTGAGGGAACCTTACGATCACTTCGAAAATATCAATCATGTTTTCTGCAAGTTGAGTAAATTGCTGAAACCTGACAAGCTGCTAGCAGTAAATACACGGGTCAGATAAATGTAAAGGGCTACGTAGGCCCCACACTGAAAATCCGAATGCCATTCAGAAATCTTTGACCTATTAAGAGCAGAATGCCATAGGAAACTAAGCCTAAACTCTGCTAACCCAAAGGCTCTCTCTGGTACCCAAACTACCCCTAAATCTCCAGACTAGGCCGCCCTTAACAGGAGAGCAGAATTTCACAGCTTGGTATTCCCAATCTTTGCATCTGATCACTGTAAATGACTTTAAAACCAGCATCTAGGGCCCGATTCACAGAACTAACTTAAGACAAAATCCTAAACTTGCTACTTTTGGTATTCACAGAAGTTAGGATTTTGTCTTAAGTTTGTTTTAAGACAAATTTAAGACAGACTTAAGACAGGATTTTATCTTAAGTTTGTCTTAAGTCTGTCTTAAGTCTGTCTTAAGTTTGTCTTAAGACAAACTTAAGACAAAATCCTAACTTACGTAAATACCAAAAGTAGTAAGTTTAGGATTTTGTCTTAAGTTAGTTCTGTGAATCAGCCCCCTAGTCTTCAATGTAATCATGATATCGAGCAGCTTTATAAACTCATACTGGCCTTTCAGTTCTGAGTTCTGTACTTTACAAATTGTCCTTATTGTTCTGCTTCTTAGACTATTTCTTGCCAATAGTAACATTTGATGTCACAAATAGATGCAAAAGGTGTATGTGAGAGCAGTGAACAGCGTGTTTGCCTCAAGAGCACAGTTAAAAGTGTTTGTTAATGCAGAAATCCTCCTGATAACATGTGACAAGGGGCATGGATGATATGAAAGGTAGGCTTGACTAGTAAATGTTTGAATAGCACTACCCTCAGAAAACACAGAGGTCCAGTGGGGGCAGATTTGCTAATATTTGGCACAACACAGCAACACAACTTGCTGTACTGCTCTGCATGAAATGGAGAGGGCAGAAATATGCCATATCTAATAAGATATGCCCATTCCTGCTCTCCCTATGTGCTGGCACACTTGTGGCTACCAAGTGCCAAAGCAGGCATCCTTGAACCATGGTGTAAGGGAGCCTGCATTACACCCAGTTTGATTTTGTGCAGGAAAGGAACACTTCCTGCACAAAAACAATCCTCTTAGGCTTTTTCCTCTTTCTATGTCTGCTGCAGAGGGCAGCTGACATAGAAAGAGGAAAAAACGATGAGAAAGAAACATATTTGTCCTTGTACGCCTCCCCTGGGAATGTTTCCCATTTTGACAGATTACCAGGTTTTATAGTGTTAGTAAATCTGGGAATGCACAAAAACCATGGTTGATGCATAGAAACGCCCACGCTCCATTAATGGAAGTCTTTCCAGGGCCGGGTAGCGCAAGACAGTGATTTGAACTGCCTTGCATGTTCCATATTCACTATGCCACACAGAGCAATGGAAGATGGCTCTGCCTGCCACAGTTAATCTCACTTAAGCGCTTGAGTTTCATTTGTGTCACCTTGTAGGACTCAAGGGCAATGCAAGCCCTTGATAAATCTGGAACATGGTGACTACCCTGACAATTGAAATGTATGAGAAATTTTAGGTTGTGGGTGTTTTGACTATTATGACCCAGTAGAAAACTAAAGTGAATGGAAGCAGACACATGTATGTTTACAAAAGCCCTTGCATGTGGACTAGTGGTCCAACATTTTGGTCAGAAGTGTTTTGCTGATTGTCCTCACTGGCGTTAGAAGTACTGTTACCATCTTGGCCAAGGAGACTCAAGAAAGGTAAGGAGAGCGTACAATGAAGATCTAACATGCACGCATGCATACAATCATTTTTCTAGGTGTCTGATGGTCTGTAACCTTCCGCACACATTCACTCATTTCAAAGAAAAGTGATCATGGATTAAGACATTTAGTGAATAATCTTAATAAAACAAATTCTAATGAAAGAAGCTTCTACAGTGAGGTCTATTTTTTGGACACCCATAGTGCGTTAGACCAATAACTCGTCTTTATATGCACCACATTGTTTGACCTTTTCTTGATTCAGGACTAATTAAAATATTGTCTAGGACATACAAGCTTTTTAAAACTCACTTCACTTGAGCACATTCACCCTTTCTTTGATCACTACTGTAATAACCAGTGGTTTCCCTCCGGACGGAGGTAAGCATACTAAAAAAGAAGCCCAATGATGATGCTGTCACATTTTTAATTGGCGGAGTACCAAGATATACCACCCTGTGACCTTTTAACGTGAATGAGGGCTTTTTCATTACAAAGTTGCAAGCCCTGGTTACTCAGGTCAAGTGATCCATTCTCTATTGATATTGAACACATGAGGAACCTTTGCCAAGGAAGAAACAACTGAAGAGACTGAAGGAAAGGATGGACCTTTGCTGTGTGTTTTGGGGCTGGCCTGCAGTTTGATGTTTTAAACAAGGAGAGGCTAAAGGGACTTTGCTGTGTGCTGTGTCCCCCTGTTTGAAAGGACTTTGCTGTGTGCTGTGTCCGGAAGTAAATTATCCCCAAGGGGCCGAGGTGAGCTGGCTCCCTGTTGCAGAAACTCAGGAACACAAATGCTTCCAGGAGAGTCTCAGCGACGCTGTGTGCATGTGCTTTTTGCAGCCTGAGACCCTCGTACGAAGTGCCCTGTGATCGTAGGCACCAGGAGTCCAAGTGAGTCTCAGAGACGCTGTGTGCATGTGCTTTGTGCAGCCAGAGACCTTTGTGGCGATTGCCTTGTTATTGTGCTTACCTGGAGTCCAAGTGAGTCTCAGCGACGCTGTGTGCGTGTGCTTTGTGCAGCCTGAGACCTTTGTGAAAATTTGCCTTGTTATCGTGCACATCCGGAGTCCAAGTGAGTCTCAGCGACGCTGTGTGCGTGTGCTTTGTGCAGCCTGAGACCTTCATGATGATTGCCTTGTTATCGTGCACACCCGGAGTCTAAGTGAGTCTCAGCGACGCTGTGTGCCTGTGCTTTGTGCAGCCTGAGACCTTCATGAGGATTACCTTGTTATCGTGCACACCCGAAGTCCAAGTGAGTCTCAGCAAAGCTGTGTGCATGTGCTTTGTGCAGCCTGAGACCTTTGTGAGGATTGCCTTGTTATCGTGCACCTGGAGTTCAAGTGAGTCTCAGCGACGCTGTGTATGTGTGCTTCGTGAAGCCTGAGACCTTTGTGAGGAGTGCTCTGTGATCGTGCACCCGGAGTTCAAGTGGGTCTCAGCGACGCTGTGTGCGTGTGCTTCGTGCAGCGTGAGACCTTCGCGAGGAGTGCTCTGTGATCGTGCACCTGAAGCTCAAGTGAGTCTCAGCGAGTTCCGCTGGCCGGAATTCACAAATATTGCATCGGAGGACCAAGTCGCTGGAAGAGGAGAGGAGAGCGAGGTCACACCCCACAGGTAACGTGTGTCGATGCCTGGGGCGGGGTGCGTACTCGGAGGGAGACGCTCTCGGCCTCTCCCATTCCTGCAGCGCGAGCCTCTGATTCGGCTCGTATCATGGCCCGTACTTGCAAAAGTAGTGGCAGTACCGGGGCCGGAGGGCGGAGCTGCACTTTTTGTTTGCACCTTACCCATATGGGGGCAACTGTTGACAGAGGCTGACTGCGAGTCAGCACGAGTGGCGGAGAGACCACCTAAGGCACCGTGATCGGTGCTGAAGTGTATTACGCATTGCATTATTTCTGCATAACAAACTACCTGATTGTTGTATTACACATTGTATTATTTCTGCATAACAAACTACCTGATTAGTGTATTGTGCATTGCA
The DNA here is from genome assembly GCF_964204655.1 of Triturus cristatus. Lineage (NCBI taxonomy): Eukaryota > Metazoa > Chordata > Amphibia > Caudata > Salamandridae > Triturus > Triturus cristatus. The sequence goes on from NC_140592.1 coordinate 131,885,956, forward strand.
TTATTCCTGCATAACGAACTACCTGATTAGTGTATTACGCATTGCATAATTCCTGCATAACAAACTACCTGAGTAGTGTATTACTCATTGCATTATTCCTGCATAACGAACTGCCTGATTAGTGTCTTACGCATTACATTATTTCTGCATAACGAAGTACCTGATTGTTGCATTACGCATTGCATTATTTTTACATTGCAAGGTGCCTGATTCTAGCATTACGAACTGCATAGCATTGCAGTAGGACTGCAGTGGAACATTTAGAATTGCTCATTAATATGAACTCACAAGGGCAGGCTGGCCAGGAGGAATATAACAAATATGCATTTGTTGGATTTATATCGTGTGGTCTTATCGTATATCTTTTTATATAAATTTATACTCGTTTTTATGAAACTCGTATGGAGTCCATTTGTGGAGCGTGGTTGCAAATACTTTACACATTTGCCTTGAAGATAAGCCTGGCTGCTCGTGCTAAGCTATCAAGGGGGTGAGCGGGGGCTATCTGAGAAGGTGTCCTTCCTTTCTCTGAAGTGGAAATGAGGGTCCCTATTTGGCCTAAGGTGTCTACCTCAGCCAACCAGGGATCCCGGGTCTAACATTGGTAATTTTCCAAAATAGATTTTTCTCATTTAGTATCCCTATCAATCCACATTCCTCTTCATTTTCACTACCCCTTTAGCCTCTTTTGTGTGCCCTCCTTGTCGTAAAATATATTTTAGTAGCCAAGCTACACCCCTGAGCCTATGGAATCCAGAGGCAAAGAGAAGAATGACTGCAGTAGACAGGGTAAAGGCTACTGACCCACAATAGTAATGACTAAAGCTACATTTGCTTGGTAATGGTCTGGTCACATCTAGCTAGCAAATGGCTGCCCCGTGTTCAAAAGTCAGTGCAACATTGCTTCTTCTCAATCTTAATCTCCTCTCTTAGCATGTCACAGGTGTAGTTTAGGTTTGGGCTTGATAACCTTTTTCTGCCAAAAGACAGTTTGTTACATGATGAAAAATTACGTTCCAAGAATATGCCCGTCTTCCTAAAACAGAATTAGAATGGCAATCATAAAATTTAACCCATACAGTGCAAGGATTAAACATCCCTAGCACTGCATCCATATGACAACATATTCCTCATTTTCTAATTCCAGCAGCCACAGTATGTGTTTTTGAGAATGAGGTCCCTATCTTGAATCCCCTGGCTAATGATCTAAAAAGACTCTGCAATGCTATTCACCCACAGAACGCTGGACTCTCTTGGGTGGTTGCAGTCCACCCAAAATGGTGTTTTTTCAATAATTTTAGTACGGGTGAAAACTGCCCCAGAGACTTGGCCATAGCACTGATAATGGATGCTGGTACCTGATTATTGTAGTGGGTTAGGGGTGTTTTACGCCAACCACTGTGGGAAGGCTGTCTACTGTCTCTAAAGTATGTGTAGTATGTTATGAATACACTACCTCTTTTGCCCTATTTGCAGCAGCGGCCGTTGCAGGTAAGCACAGTGGGGCGGGGCAGGGGGGGTGTCGACAGGAGACGGAATAGGATTTATTTATTTAATTTGCCCTCTTCTGTTGTCTGTCGAGATCCCACTCGCCCTGCCTCACCCCGCCACCGTGCTTACCTGCACCTGCTGCCTCTGTGTGTGTGAAGTGTGGGCCTTTATCAAACTCAGATCGAGTAGGTCAGCCTGCGATGGAGCCTGTGGTACACCTGAAAAAAATAACCGACTCAAAGGCAGGTCCAACACTGCACATATGTTAAAGAGAAGTAGGGCTCCTTGCCCAACTCCACACATTGTAATTTGTCTTGCTGGGTAAAAGTAGTCAGAAAGCAATAATAATTAATATAATAATGACATTTTATTATGTCCTCCTCAAATCGAATGATCTGTGTTCTTATAAACATGCGTCTGTATTACTCAATTTAAAAGCACTGTATGATTTAGGCCTGGTTCCCTGTAAAGTATCTATGGTTTATGTGAACAAAATTACATTTAGGAGCAGGTGTGTCTGTGCAGCGACACCTCGTACTGCTGATGATTATTGCTAATTATTTTCATCAATTACTGGATTCACAAAATCCCATTGCTTGAGACGTCTTGTCAATTGCATGCTCCCTCTGTATCACATGTATGTTTGTGTGGGTGAATTTTGTGGAAACTGCTGTATGGTTTCTCCTGCGGAGGCAGCATAGAATGACCACAATTACAATCCAAAACGTGCCCGGCATGCTTAACTACATGTGATAAAACACCTCCCAACATAGATGCTCAAACCCAGAGCTTGACATACTGGAATGGAATTGGCTGCTTTACCCCAAAATGCATTCTCTCTTTATTTCATTGTCTCTATGAGCACTATACCTGATGAATGTGACTAGAAACATGCTCGCACCTGCTATTTTAGGATATGAAATTCACACCATAGAATAGAAAGCCTCAGCCTCCCTCCAGAGCACACACACAAAGCATCAGAAAGTAATAACTCCAGATGTCAGGATCTTTAGCAGGTCGTTTTGAACGGTTTTAGCACAGGATAAGAAGTACCCAGGGCTAGGGAGTGGATCACGTCAGAAGGATGGTGGAAAGGGAGAATCTGCTATGGCAAAGGCAGATTCGCTACCCATGCCTCTAGTGCCTACCCACTTAGAGGGTGATGGTGGTGGTGTTTCTATTGGCTGAAATGCCTTCAGCTCCAATATCTGCCCCTCATTAATAAGTAAATGTGAAGCCAAGAGAATAGGTGTCCACAGAAAGAGGCTCAAGAAAATGTAACTATGGTGTCTATAACATAACTAAATATCCCCTCCACACACACAACCGTTTAGGGAGACTAGAAATGTGAGCATTCCTCACGCTGCTGGGGTTCATTTCCAGAGCCTACATCTGCTGGTGAAAGTTCCTTCAGAAGCGAATGGCACTGCTGCATTTTTGTTTGCTGTATAGTTCCTATCTTGAAATCTTGTGGCGGGCTGTGCAGGGCACCTGAGCTTTTCCTAAATCCATATAAATGTCCTCTGCTTGTGGGGCAGAAAAGGAAAAACAGTCACAAAACCAGATGAAATTTCCATTGTCCAACTTTAAAGCTCCCCTTTATGCTGCGTTTGTGAGTGCAGCTCGTTGCTTGGTTTAGATTAGGTTTTGCAGCATCCTTCCCTGTTCTGTGGCCGGCAGGACATCTACATCCTTATTGTGCAGGGCATTTTTAAAGAAAACGCAGTAGAATGCCATGTGATGAGAAAACACTTTGTAATCCCTAATCCGTGCTTCACTCAAATTGAACGCTCAGCCTTTGATGGTGATAATGTCACTAAACGGCCAATATTTCCAACAAGCATTAAAAATACAATAGGTCTCGCATTTACAAGAGTTTGAGCTATTAACATTGCAAATGGCAATGCCTTTTATTTTTGTTTTTAAAAGATAAATAAAAGGCATTGTCATTTGCAATGTCAATAGCTCAAACTTGCGTAAACGCGAGACCTATTGCATTGCAAATGCTTGTTTTTCCTTTACACTGGGTGGACTAGTTAACAGATTAGCATACTTTTTTACTGAATTCACCATGGCCAGACAAACTGAGCAAAAACGTCCTAGAACTTGATGTCATGAAGCTGAAGAATGTAACGCTAAAGGTGCAGCATCAAGGTACCTGATAAATAAAATCAAGCCACATGCCCCTATTAAGATGTTCATCCCTCAGATGAAAAATATCTCTGTAGGGAGGAATTAAGCTTAACACTGCAGGAGGTCAAACATCTGTGCACCTCCTAGTTGAATTATTTTCGATTTGATCTATGGTATTGTAAATCTACATATTTAAAAGCAAACTAAAACCAATGCTATTCTGAATTAGCACACACAACTCCTCCTAAGATTAGCATTAGGAGACAATTTAGTTACATTAAGCACCTTACAAATGCCCTTAACAATAGCCTCCAACGAATGAATAATTTAGGCAGTATGGAATGTAGTGGTAAAGCAAAGCAGACATTACGCTGCATTTAAGTAAATCACACACTAATTTAGAAAGTGGCTGGTTTAGCTAAAGAGTTGTATATTGTGTCCAAATATCCACTTCCTAGAATGCATTTCACTAGCATTCCCGGCGTACAAATGTATTTCAGTGGCACGGTGTCCTGCGGAATGTTAACCAGCTGGAGTACGTGTTGCTTAAAACTGGGATCTAAAATCGAATTAAGTTTAACATGCAGAGAGTCTTGCTGGCTACTGCAGATGTATAATTATGAGTCAGTGTGTGTTTTATCTGCAACAGGTTTGGAAGAATGACTCAGTGCAGACATTTGACAATGCAGTTTGCACCCATGCGAGAGGAAAAAGTAGGCACCTACTGTCATTCATTTCATAAGGGATGATGGCGTGGACCCTTCAGAACACGGGTGGTATAGAGATGAAAAGAACATAATCAAAACACCTAGGGGGTCAGAGGATGAAGAAGAAAGGGATATCACCATAGATGTGATAATTGCCGATGGAAGAGAGGGAGCGAGGGCCCTTTAAACTAGATCAAAGCAATGTTCAGTAGAAATTCACTGGTCCAGAAGGTCCTTCAAAACATTATTTCTCCTTTACTTAATTAAAGGAGGGAAGCATTAATATAAAGCGAAATGAACGTCTAATTTCTCAAGAGATGCACTGTGGCATTTTGAATGTACGGAGGAGGGTAAATGCAGACAAAGCACTTTGAAAAGCGAGGTTTGCAAACCAGAAGAGGGACAGGTGGGGATGTATACTGATACAAAAAAAAGTATGTTTATCGGTTGGGCTCGCAGAGGCGCAAGTAGAGCCAAATTTCGGGGGGCTAAGCAAAATTTTCGGGGGGGGCTGAATCTTTAAACAGTAGGCAGAGTGGCGCTGATTTCGGGGGTGGGGGGGCTGAATCTAGGCAGAGTGGAGCTGCAGGGGCTCTTAGAAGGGTGAAACAACAGCGAGGCCTCATTAACATGCAAATGGTCTTTTTAAAGACCTGTGAAGTGCTCGGGCGCGGCTTTGTGTCTGCCCGGGAAGCTGTCTCATCCCGGGGGCCACACACGACGGGGGGGCTGAAGCCCTTTGAGTTCAATGGGTGTTGCGCGCCTGGGTTGGGGGAAATCAATAGCCCCACTCAATGAGGTACAGACTAAAAAAGACGCTGTCCCTTTAAAAACTCGACCCGCCCACAACAACGTTGGAGCGACCAAGAAATTAGGCGATTTCAGTCGTAAATTTGAAATTAACAGGCAGCATTTGTAGGACCCCCCAAGAGGGATGCAGACTCTCCTCGGAGCAGTAAGTACTTACAGAGTGGGGAAAGCAGGCAGCCTGGCCCGGTGGGTGCAGGGTTTTTCCACAGCCGTTCTCAAACCGCCGGGGCTCGTGCAAGCATCGATTTGTGAGCGAAGTTAAACGAGGTGGTCGTCTGCTAACGTTAAACTGTGACATGCTCATATTGCGAAAGTAAAAGCGCGGCGCCCGGGATGACGGGATATGAGAGAATATTACGTTTGAAAGCACCGAAATAATAGAGGAATAGTATCATAAAATGTGCAGCAGTAAGCAGCATAATTTGCCTTTTCCTGCCACATAAATTACTGCAAGTCACTGGCGTCATTGTTAAATGTGTGCGCCTGTGTACTAAAAGTGAAAGTAGGCTCGTGCTGCAACATTAAGTAGTCCCCGGGGGCAGGACGAGGATGAGGAGCTGCGAGCCATGCGTTCTGGGAAAGCTAATCAAACTCCATAGAAAGAACAAACAAGAGGCGATGGACGGGTGGTGGTGGGCGTGACGACACAGACATGCATGGCTGTGGCACCATTCACGGGTCCTTCATGCGGCAATCAGGAGGAAAGTGATTCAAGAGGCGTGAGATTCCAAGGAGGGAGTCAGAGGCCAGGAGGCACATGGGAAAGTGGTCCCGAATGTAACTGGCTCATACCGATGTTTTGCAGAACAAACAGTAATGCATTAAACACTTACGTTTTCATTAGATCTGTAATAAAAACAAGCACTCGCGCGCGCGAAAGTGAAAGAGATTAGAATCTGACGTGGCCGTGAAAGTGAAACTGATCAAGATCGCGATCGCGCTGCCGCGCGTGCGCTTGGGGGCGGGGGAGCGCATTCCAGGCGGGGGAGCGAGCCCTTTGAAGTGCTCCCAAAAAGCGGAGTGCATGGCGGCACCAAGCGCGTGATTGTGCGCGTGCTAGCAATGCAATCCGCTTTTTGGGAGCACTTTGAAATGCCCTTTTACAATAGTCTCGCTTTGCGATCGCTTACGCGATAGCAAGGCGAGACCTAATAAAAAAATGGCCGAACCTTAAAACATTCTTCTGAGTCAAGCTAATCTGAATTGAGAAAAAAGCAATTGCATGAACATTTAATGAAGTATGCAACACCCCAACATTCAGGAGCACAAATAGGACGACTTGGTAGACCTCCCTTAATCATTTAAAAAAAAAAAAAGAAGTACAATATAAGATAAGCATAATAAGTAATGCGCGGTTTTCAAATATTTTACTCTGATTTGAAATAGACTGACATAATTCCAAATAGCAAAAGTCATAATATCAAATGAATTCCTTTCATTGAACTTTTTTTCTTTGCAACACCTGTGATCCATACATGACTTACTAGCAACCTTTTTATAAACTGATGGTTCATTTATGAAGTGTCATGAGAAGGACAAATGCGCTGCTGCATCATCCTTAAATCACCATGTTCTCACAAAGAAATGTTCTTTTATTTTTTGATTTTCTTTCGAACATTCAACAAGCATTAACCAGACCAACATTGTTAGAGTACTGTAAAATGAACATGAATATTCGTTTGAAAACATACAAAAATAAAGTCACAAACATTCAAATGTGAAAGGGACAAAGCCGCATAACATTCTAAAAAACGTCAAATGAACAGTTAATAAGTACAGAAGTGCAGACAGGCTTTTTTTTTTCCTGATATAGATAGTATTCGCTCTGAAAGAAGAGAGCTTCTGGAACAATTAACAACCTCTTTATCAGACTAAGAAAGAATATTCTGGTGAAGAACTCTCTGGATCTTCGGTGATGAAGTGGAGTCATTTCTGGACATTGTTATTCCTCTATAGTTGGCTATGAAGCATGATGGTTGTTTTAGGGAAATAGCATAGTAGGACACATGATTGACATGCTCAGACGTCCAGGTACCAGACATGAAGAAATCAGGCGGTGCTCAAGGGTAGGGACAGGCTTGGGATCCTTGCTCACAGTGACATAGGACTCAAGCTACACCTCACTGAAAAGGCCAAACAAGGCTACAAGCAGCCTGGGATTGCTTTCAGTTCAGGAAGGACTGTTGCCATGAGGCACAGGGTCAGCACTGATTTATGTTCATGGTGGGATGAGTGATCGCCCAAGCAATAATATCCATGAAGGCCCTCATTACGAGTGACCTCTTAATTCTGCTGGGGCCAGTTACAACAGTTACAAGCTCCCCACTTGTTTTACCTAGAAAGGATTAGGCAATTGTGAGAAACCCCACTTTCTGCCCCAATTTTGACTGCTAGATGCTGGTTTTCTGACTTTGATTGTGCCTGGGCTTTTCTAACCATACCGAGAGCATGTGCTTTGAATGTTATGTTATGTTATGTTATTTGCAAGGCACACAGCTACCCAAGGGTTTCCCGGCGCTGAATAAAAGATATAATTACAATGGGTACTGACACCTACCTTTAAGTCCCTAGTATATGGTGGGGAATGAAGGTTGGGAGGCTCAGTAGACTTAAAGCTCTTAAGTTTGCTCTACTCTGGTGCCTGCTGTCATTTTAAAAGCCAGCCCTGCTTTGCAGGCTGCTTTTAAAATAAAAGTAAAATCAAATGCATTTTTGGAATTAAAGGTACTTCCAAAGTCTCAAACTACATTATTTTTACATATAGATCACCCAAAGGTCTTCCCTAGGTTATCCATGGGTAGGGTGCCTTGTTCTATAAGCTGAGACATTATTAAAGATTTGTATGCCCTGTTGAGAAAAAAACTGCCAATTTAGTTTTCCCCATTGTAGCGCAATGGCTCAATAGGCTAACATGGGAATACTTTACTAAAGAGTAACTATTGAAAGAAAGGAGCTAAAAATATACTTCATAGTATCAAAATGATAAAATAAAGCCAAAAACTGGCCACTGTTAGATGTATTATAACTATCTCAAAAAAATATAGAGCTTTCTTTTCTGTAGCTCGAACTTCAGAGCAAAAGGCAGGATGGTGGTGGAGAAGCCAAACTGGTCTTCAAAGGGGGAATGACAGCTTAAGGCAGCACAAGCTCACCCCACAGCCTGCACATGCCAGCTAGACAGGGGCCCCTGTAAGTAAATTAGCAGAGGGGCTGGAAGATGGACAGTTAGGAAAACTTAGCCTCACCAGTGGGATGGCATAGCCAGATCCAACCCTTCAGGAGAGAGTTTCTATATTTTAGATTCTGGGAAAATAGTGCTTTCTGGGTCAAGAATATGCCACACTTTGCAGAAAGTGGTCATAAACCTGGGTGTCACACTGCATCCCATTGGTCAGGAGTTCCCCCTTGCTTGACACCCAAGAACTGTGAATAAATATTGCAGTGTTGCCCTGCCTGAAATAACAAGGAGAAGAAGGACTGCCCTCCTGGAAACCCTGATCTACACCCAAATTATTGCACGCTGAAGGACTGCACCTGCTGCACAAACTTGAACTACAGCCCTAAGGATTTACCTGGCTTCACAAGCATTAAGATGTGAAACTCCCTGAAAGCAACAGGTTAGAAGTGCTCGCCTGCACCATCTCCACCAAGAAGTCCCCAGTCTGGAGTGGGACTTGTGGACTTTTAAAGATTTGACCAGGTGCATTGTGGGAATTGTAGTTCCAACATCCCAAGGACCATCTCAGAGCTTCTATACCTTTGGATTGGTGTTTTGGACACTGTGAACCCACAAGAGGAACTTCAGGGAGAAGTCTCAGAAGTTAGGAGAAGTTTGGACAACTTTGATGAAAAGCTCCATAAGTGGACCGACCCATCATCAAGAGTCAAGCCACCATCGTTGAACTGTGTGACCCAGCCTGGATTTCAGGTTCATCCCGCTGAAACCTACAGAGCTCCAGTCGTCAATAAGACTTCCTGGAGTTAACCGGTGCCTCACGCTGAGCCAAGCCGCTGACATCGACGTGGATCCAGTCTTTTGAAGTGCCTTGCTCAACGACGAGAGGAAAAAGCTCCAAAAACATTTCTAAGTGCGAAGGCAAAATTTTGACATGGCCTCCCCCTTAGTGTATCCGACCAGGGCTCCATTGTGGTTGGCCACAAACTGTGACTTTGTCCTGATCAAGTGTGAACAGATGTTCCAAAGTGGTACTTTGGGCTTTTAAGCACTAGACAATGTTTATTACATATCTGCGGTACCCCACATTGTCTATTTCTCATTTTGGTGTCTATTTGTTCATAAAAATGTAACTTAATTTTTATAAATTTGCTTCTGCATTTTTATTGTGTATTGTGTCATGCTTATTTAATGTGTCGGTGTTGTTAAAGGCTTTACTCACCTGTCTCCTAACGTAAGCCTGCCTGCTCGTTGCCAGTTACCAAAGGTTGAACAAGGAATCTTTTATTGAGACCTTGATTGAACATTGTATTGTGTTTGTGGCCTTAATACTAGTGGTAGGTCCCTACTTATTACCACTATTATACCATTTCCCTACATTAGGTTTTCAGTAATTAAGTTAAGGTCTTTAAAAAAAACTCCAAATTAACTTATAACAAAAATAGATTTCTGAATTTTTTTAATTTGGACTAAAGCTGGTTTTTAGTCAATTTTTTGATTTTTCTAAATTGTTCTATCTCTATGTTGTCAAAGTTTTTGTGACCACATCTAGGGATATCATGGAGCAGGATCTGGACAATCTGTTTAATCTCACAGCAGCTGAGCTTAGGGTATAGGGAAGGACTGGGGGGCTAACTACTGCTAATACAATTAGAAATGCTGAGATGGTTACGTTCCTTAGGCCTGGGCAGGGACAGCTTCAGAAAATGAAGGGGTGGGGTCAATGGCCCCTCCAACAACCTCCAGGTGAAGGATGATAACAACTCATCCATTTCTTCCAGCACCAGTTCATACTTTCCGTGAGTGGACGGAAGGAGGCTCCAGCTCACCAGAACCAGAGCTGTCCCTTAGAGAGAGACAGCTTGAGGTTCGGTTAACAGCCATAGATTTCGAAAAGGAGAAGCTGGAACTAAAGAAAAAGTGAGCAAGAGAGAAGGAATGGTGGCAGCAAAAATTAAGAAGATGTTGGGATGACCAGAGGTGGTGGGTTTGCTCCCAGGCTTCTCAAGGGAATAATTCCCATGTATGTAGAGGTGGGCAAAATTGATAAATTACTGGCTGCATTTGAATGGACCCTTGAGATGTGAAGGGTCAACTCTAAATTTTGGGGTTCACTCCTGTGGTAGTTGATCCTAGGAGGTGGGAGGGATGGGCTCCATACTGTATTAAGGAATGAGGAAGAATCCTACTTATACTTAAAGAAATACATAGTCAGGAAATTTGGTCTGAGCCCACAACAGTACAGGGCGAAGTTCAGGGACACCCACAAGGTACATATACAATCTTGGGTGGACTTTGTGGACATTTCAGTGAAGGCAGTGGAGTGCTGGATTATTGGTTACCAGGTAAGTATGCATGATGGACTGTACAACGTAATTCTTAAGGAGCACATCCTGACTCATTGCGTACGCCAGTATCTAATAGACTCTAAACTTTCTGGTCCTAGAGAACTGGGCAAAACAGCTGATGAGTGAGTGACAACCATGTTTTTAACTAGCACCACGGGGGATACTCCAAAAAAAGGGGTCAAGCCAACAAAAGCAAAAGGGGGAGGTGGTAGGTCCACCACAAAGATTCCCTCAGTACCACAGAACCCTAAAAAAGGGCAGGGAAGACCCTACCCTAACGCTAATAAGCAGAGGCAGGGGGACCCAGTGCTGAAAAAGTACTTGGACACCAGGGTGTGTTTTGACTGTCATTAGTCAGGTCTCTGCAAGGGTGATCCTGCCTTTTCCAAGAGGTGCTTAGCACTAGGCTATACAGCATAGCCATAGAGGAGTACTCCTCAGATGAAGAGGTCCTCTTAGCATGTTATTGAGAGACAGGTTCAGATGGTAAGCTGGGGATCCCTGAGGGTGAATGTGGGCACTTCCACTCCATTCAGGGGAATGAGATCCTTACCATTGTCCTACGAGACACATGTGCCAGTCACACTATAGTGGGTGACAGGTAGGTGTCCACAGACATGTATGCGCCAGGAGAGACAAGAAGGGTAAGTGTAGCCCCAGGTGAGGTCACAACCAACCCTGTAGCCATAGTGCCCCTAGAGTGTGAGGGTACCCTTAGCTGGTATAAGAAGGTAGTCAGTGCAGATTGTCTCCTGGCCAATGACGTCCCAGATGGTCTAAAACCAAGTGGGATGGCCGCCCAGCCACCCTCCCAACCCAAAGTTCCACGGGACCCAGTGCCTATAGTTAGGAGTCTGGGGTCCCAAAAGAAAGGGAAAAAGATGATGAATGGCAAGCCACTCTTTAAGAGAGTTCTAGTTAGCCAAGGTTCATCTGTCCCTGTTGGACTTCGCCCCTTTTGCAGGGTCATCCCTGAACTTTTTGCCTTCCTCCTAGTATTTTTTCTGACATGGTGTTGGTGGTTTTAGGACTCTGGGCACTTTATCACTGCTGTCCAGTGTAAAGTGCATGTGCTCTCTATGGTAAAACGTGACAGGATTGGTTTACACCTGTTTGGATAATTTAATTTACCTATCAGTCCCCAGTAATGTGGTATCTCATACCCGGGGCCAGTAAATTAAATGCTACTGGTGGGCTTGCAGCTGGTTGCGCCACCCACGAAAGCAGCCTTTCAAACCTGTCTCAGGCCTCTGCCATTGCAGGGCCTGTGCGCACAGTTTACTGCTGCTGTGAAGTGGCACATAAAGTGGGTGCCACGTCTGTGACTCCCCTTTTACTACATATTAGTCACCCCTAAGTTAGGTCTTAGCTAGCCCTTTGGTCAGGTTGCAATATAGGTAAAAGGTAGGACATGTGCCTTAATTGTATGGCATGTCCTGGTAGTGACAAACAGCCATTTTGGTTTCTCACTGCTGTGAGGCTGCCCTCTCATAGAAATGCTTTGGGGATTTCCTGGTAAGTGTTTCAGTGGGAATCCCTGATCTGAGAGGAGTAGCGGGATCAAGTTTGGTATGTTTGGAATAGTGGTAATAAATGCTGCATATTGGTGTGTACAGATTTGTTATCACTATTTTAGAAATGCCACTTTTAGAAGTGGGCATTTATGTGTGCTATGTGTCTTTGTGCCTGCCTGATATGTATTGCATGTCTGGCTCTGGAATGACAGGAGCTGGGGAGGTGCAGTGGCTCCAGAGGGGCTGCGTGAGTGAGCGCTAGGCTGAATAGGCTGATCTGGGAGTAGTGGGAGGAGTAGCACCTGGACCTGAATAAGACTGTGCCTGCACTACACAATGCTGGCTCCACCCCCCTGTGGTGTGTCTGGGGCCAGAGCCCTACACTAACAATGAGGGTGTTTGTGCCCTATAAACAAATGTTGGAGTGTCCCCCAGAACTGGTTTGGACTGGGCGCAGAGCCCTAGGAACAAAGACATTTGTGGTATAAGTATTGGGGCTGTGACCCCATGAAAGTGTGCATACTGAACTGGAAGAAGAGGACTGGTGAGCACTGGGAGGAACCGCCACTAAGGACTTTCCCTCTGCTGGAGGACACTGTGAGCTGGTCTGCCTGGGCCCAGCTCTTCCCCTGGTGATTACTGGAAATACTGGAAAAAGCGCTGCCTGCTCCTGCTTTGTCTTCAGGTGGGAGACAGACCTAGTGCTTGTGAGTGCCACTGGCCAACACATGCTGAAACACGGATCAGCCTGGGGTGTGGGCTCCTACTGCCTTCGAGTGCTTCTTGGTTCTGCGCTCCCCAGGCCTGAAACGCGGGCTCCCTTGCTTAAAGTAAGGCAGGGGATGCCGCAGATGCCACGTTCGGATGGGAGCCTACTCCGCATTTGTGTGCCAGGGGAAAGTTGGCTCATCTTCTAAACACGGCTGCAGCAGCTGCTCCACAAACCAGACGTCAGGCAGGAGAGTGAGAATACACGCCGAGGGTCGGACGTGGCCGCAAAAGCAGGAAGCCATGCAAGGACGCCTGGTTGTAGGCGGGGCTCACGTGCTCGAGGAGAGCCCCGCGTGCTGTCGAGACTGGGGAAAGCGAGACTTGCAGTGAGGGAAGAACCGGAACCTCACGGGCTCCCCTCGGCTGTTTTCTACTCTTCCCCCGTGAGAGTAGGCGACGTGAAGGAGGAATTGTCCCGGCTCCCTTGTCATTCTACCACCGGATGGGAGTGCACTCAGCTCCCTGAGAAGTGGTGAGTGGGACTGAGCCTCAAGTCAGGTAGACCTGGGCCGCGGTGGTGAAGGGCCCTACCATTCCTCTAGCCTTCTTCTTTCCATGGCCTTCCTGGGCAAGCCCCGTAGGGGTCACGGATGGAGAAGGGTCATTGAGGAGGAGCCCACTTCAGCGGGCCACAGTGTCGGTGGAGACCATTTGGAGGACATTGTTTTGATAGTAGAGGGGTATGGGGGCATGGATTGCTCCCCCTGACTGAGCCTCTCTGTCTTGTTCTCGGTGGCTGCGCCCCACGTCATGGGCAACTGCCACTCACTTTTGGGAGCATTGCTTGGCAGGATAATACGTAGGGACACTAAGGGAGGTGATTTGCCCCCCCTGCAAAGTCTAGGCATATTGTGTGCACCTTACTAAGATTACTATGGTGCACTGCGAATAATATGTATGCATAATGTTTTATGCTATTGTGGTAATGTGTGCCCTCAGAACGGGGGTACAGTGACAAGCTTTTGCTAATGCCTAATATGGTTTGCTAAGTGCCCTATAGCCAGTAGGTACTGGTTGTTTTGTTTCCACTACCTGTGATTTGTGATATGACAGTGGCCTGATTATCCCTGTAATGTATATAATCCCCTGTAAAATCATACCTAGTGCCATGTGGCACAGTGTATATATGTGATTGCATTCTAATGTGTTTTATGAGTAATACAAATGCTATTTTTTATATAACCTTGTGTGGAGATTCTTTTGTGATGTGCCTAGTTTGTCGCTGCTGTGTGTGTGTTGCGCAAACGCTTTACACATTGCCTCTAGGATGAGCCTGACTGCTCTGCCAAGCTACCAAGGGGGTGAGCAGGGGTTATCTTCAGTGTGTAACACCCTTGCCCTGACTAGAGTGGTGGTTTCTACTTTGCTTAGGCGCTTGCCCCTGCCAAGCAGAAATCCCATTTCCAACAGTCCCAGTAAGAGAAAAACTCAAAGTTGGCCCTGGTGAGCCTTCACCTAACCACAAGGAAGTCCTGAGTACTAAGGCAGGTGAAAAGGAGGCGGGTGTCCCCCCTACCCTGACAGAAGAGAGAGTAGAAGGGTGTCTGCCACAGGATGTGGTAGACACCCACTCTAAACAGAAAGAAAAGATCCAGGAAGTTGCAGTTGCCCCTAAAGCAGCAAAGCCACATGCCAGTGGAGAGCCTAGGGTGCGGTTCTGTGTTCTGACAGCTGTCAGTAGCCTCTGATGGGTGTTGGCCTTCATGGAAGCACTCTACTTGGCATGGGAGGCAGTCCCCATGACTAAAAGTAAGTTAGGCCCCCTGACCTTGTTGGTCATGGTGGGGTTCAAGTGTTTGGTAGCCTCTGTGGGTAAGCTAGCAATTGCTCTAACAAAGTTAGGGACAAAGGAGGTGGGCACCTCAGTACCCAGACTAAAAAGGGAGGAAGAAAATGAAACAGCTGTGATGTGGTTTAAGTTTAAAATGGGTCCAGTTACTATTGAAATGGGTCTGCTTCCAGAGTAAGGAAGTGACCTTGGCAGGAGGGTGTAAGGCAGAATAGGTCCTGCAATTGTACAGCCTGGTTTGTTTACTTTCTTCATCACCTAACAGGCAAGATAAATTCTCCCAGGGTTGGACTGAGTATCCTGGGCTGTTAGCTGTGAGAGTGAGGGGGAGTTGTGTGATAATCCAAGACCTGTTTACAGTGTCCCCCCACTTCTTTCCCCCATTTTAACTGCTAGATGCTGGTGGTCTTACTCTGATTGTGCCCTGGGCTCTGCTCATCAGATCTGAATAAAAGTACATGGTCATTATGTATAATCGCAATTGGTACTGACAAACTAGCTGTAAGTCCCGAGTATGTGGTAGGGCATGTAGGTTTTGAGGCCCAGTAGACGTAATGAACCTAAGTGTGTACTGTTGTGGTGTCTGCTGTCATTTTAAAAGACAGCCCTGCCTTTCAGGCTGCTTTTTAATTAAAGGTAAGTGACAATTCATCTTTGGAATTACAGGTACTACCAAAGTCCTTACCTACCATATTTCTACATAGAAGTCACACCTAAGTCCCCTAGGTGCTCCAGGGGTTGACCAGGGCCTCGCATTGAGCCAAGCTGACAACGCCAACAAGGATCTGGCCTGAAGAAGTGCCTTGCTCGACAACGAGAGGAAAAAGCTCCAGAAAAAGTTGGGCTCAAGAAATTAGCATGAGAAATAAAAATCGAATGCCAAATCACAATGTGCCATTTAACAGATCCGTATAGGAAGAGGGGTTTTCCCACAGCTGAAATGGGCCAATACCATCAGACTCAAGTGTGGGATGCTAGGTGTTAAGCAGAAGATTCATATGGCCAGTTTTCAAACCAGAAAGAAAAGAAAATCCAAAGGAAAAAGATGAAATAATGAAATGAATCCATTAGTGAAAACAGGAACGAACTAAGGGTCTCATTATGATGGCGGGTGGACATCAATCCGACCGCCATCATAACAGTGATGGGACTGCCCACCAGAAGTGCGGCGGTCCCACCAGTGCAATTAGGATGCACCCACCAACCTTTTACCATTGCGGACGGTGCTGCTGGCTGCAGCACTGTCCGCAATGGTAAAAGACCATGCACAGCATTTCCCTGCACCACGTGGCAGGCACCACGCGGTGCCTGCCACTTGGTGCATGGAACTGCAGTGGGGTACCATGGGTACTCCCCAGTGCATCCCCCCAGTGGACACCCCCACAGAGGGGGCCCGCAACAGGCCCCCCAAAGCCAATCCCCGCCAACCTTTCCATGGCGACATCGCCACCCTGCTCCATCCGGCAGGCAATCAGAACTATTGCCACTGGCGGAAAAGCGGCGGACGGACTTTGCGTCTGCTGTGATTCCCGCCGCCATTCTAATTTGCCGGTGGGTAAATCTCATTGTGATAGCGGGAGTATCGCCACCACCGGGCTGGCAGTGCCTATACTCCTGCCATCATAATGAGCCCCTAAGTTCTGAAAATGTTGGCTGAAAATAGATACCTTTTGCTAATAGGTTGGTGCAATGTAACAAGCCGGCAACTCAGAATCAGAGATGACAATAGAAGAGGGAAGAGGGTCAAGCAATTTATTGTGTGAAGAAATGCAGATGCAGAATGAAATACAACTGTGAAAGTTTTTCTTACCTAGATATGACTCCTTCGAATGTATTCCACCTAGCATATTGTGATGAGATGTGTCAGGTTACCACTGAAATACTGTTGTAATTTAAAAAGAAATAGATCAACATGGTTTCTCTACATGCGTGGACTTCTGCAAATCAAAAGAAAATATGAGCAGCTGCACTTTGAGTGGCATTTGGCCCTAAAGTTAAGATCTTTACCATTTTCTATTTGAAGAACATTCCAAAGCCAACGTGTGATCAAAGGTAAAATGCTGTCTTTAATTGCTGAAATTGTTAATTGAGACAAGATTTAACAAAGCCAAAAGGTTTGGAATTTGAATAGTGCATGCACCAAAGGCACACAACACATGGACAAAAAATGCATATGCATACATACATCGCCCAAAACACCTGCAGACATTCATCAGACACATATTTACTGCTGCTCACTGACCAACAAACTCACAAGTATTAAGAAACAGAGGCCAACAGCAATAATACTGTGCTGTGAAGGGGAAAGTGTGAAGGACATCAGCAATGCAAACGAGAATGATCATTAGGGGCACAATGTGATGAACCTCAGGGAGCAAAAGGATGATGTGCAGACTGAGACAGGGGTTTTGGGTGAAGTGCCTCAGCAGGGCTTTGAGGATATTGAATCAGGGACATCTTGATGATGTGTTCCAAATGAGCATTACATGCCTCAGGGGACTACTCGGTGAAGTTTACCATGAGAGCATGGAGTGATGGGACTAGTGGAAGGAAGCTGTGCATCAGGCGAGCACTCAACTTTGTATATGTTGATTGGGTGTTGTGCATTCTCAGAGCACAGGATCTGTGCATTATGGTGGTGCTGGATAATGGGAAGGAGGAAATGCTGGGGGACGGATAGTGACAAGACAGAATTGTGTACAATAGAGGGAACACATCAACGTGAAGGGGGATACAGGGTGATGACTGAGTGGCCACAAGCACTTCTGTGTCAAGCATGAGCAACTCATCCAGTTTCGTTTCTTCAGGTTTTTGTTTTTTTCAGTTCTGGGACTTGGAGTGATTTCCTGTTCTAAACGGAGCACTGAGTGGGGACGAAAGACATGTTGTGACTTCTAACTCTTGACATTTTGGAACACAAACATGGGTATTGTTGGCCTCTCTTCCCGTTGTGTTTCTTCTGCTTGTGCTGTGGTTTCTGTAAGCAAATTATGGGGAGAGTCACTGTTTGAAGATGCTCATTTTCGAGCGAGTGGAAAACCAAGAAGTGGCACACATATGGCAACATGCAACACACGTAGAGTCGCACATGCAAGTGGCGAAATGTCACTATGACACAAGTCGGTCCTAGGGCTTTCACCAGCCGTATCTTGTATTCTGTATATGTAGCCTTTGCAGATATAATTGTAAAAGCAGAACTATAGATCCCAGAATGTAAGCTTTAAATAGGCTGAACATGAATAATATATGTATATCTGCACATGAATGAATACATGGAAACAACATACATTCCCTTTTTATTATGACACTTTGACTTTCTTTTGATGTGTTGATTTAAAGCTTTCTTTGGTTTTTCGGTGCCTTGCCTCCTGAGTATCAAATTGTGTTGAACATAGCTTTCACCTATTTTCATTAATATGCTCTTCCTAAACATGTTTTACATTTAGTCTTTATCGTTTAATGGAGACACAAGCTGCCCCATATAATACATACTTTTATTGATTAGTTCAAAAGGTAAGAGACGCTTATAATCTTTCTACTTACAGGTAATGTACTGCTAGACTCAATTGATTAACATAAAAAATACAAAACAGCATAGCAATCTATAGCTTAGAGAAAGAGCTAAGACTGGACGGCCTCTCTCGCTTAACCATTCAAAGTCACAGGTTCACCAGGCTGTCCTGGTGCCCTCTTGATATTGTGGGGCATATTTACAAGCCCCTATCACCACAGGAATGTCACTTTTTATGATGTTCCTGTGCCGATAGGGGCTTCACCTTATTTACAAGGCAGCGTTAAGCCACTGGCTTAACACTGCCTTGTAAATAAGGTCTCCTTTCACGGGTGCTGCTGTGGGCATTCCACCGCAAAACCCATTGATTCTGACACTGCCCCCTATTTACAAGGGAGGTGTAAATAGGAGGCAGTGCCAGAATTAAGACCAGTGAAAACCAAATCCTACCCTTGCTCAACAAGGAGAAATGGTTCATTTCACATCGTTTTTGCTGTTTTCATGTGTGCTGCACATAAACAATATATTTTTTTTAAATGCCCTTTTGCAACTTCTGTATGCTGCATTAAACAGCACACATATAAGTTACAAACTGGTATTGAAAGAGGGATCTTCCTGTACATAAACAATCTTCCCTTGCACGCAGACACACTGCACTTTGGTGCAAGGGTGCCTGCGTTGGCGCTAGGCTGCTAATGTTTATTGCCAGCGCAGGGTAAAACACAGGGCTGCAACATATTCCTCTAAAGTTGGAGCAGCCCTGCATTTTGTGAAGTGGCGAAGTGAGGCGTTTAGCCAGGAAGGCTAACGCCTCACTCTGCTACTTCCTTTGTAAATATGCCCTTTCGAGAATACCATATTGTGGTTTCCGGCCCTTATTGCTAGGCAGAATTAGCTGCATGCAGGCAGAACCGATTATATAGGAGCTCTAAGTGCATGATATTAGTAGAGGCCTCCAAAGAACTGAGGGTTGATATGTTAACTCCAAATGTTTAAGTGTTATGATTCAGCACACTCTGCCAATCTGCTACCATCACATTTCTTCCGGTCTAATTATTGAATTTGAAATTCTTTATCATGGTTTATATAATCTAGGGAGAGAAGAGTGAGTCACGGGAAGTAAATTAACAACCTGGAAGATTTAGCTTCAACACTGGATCAAATTCTTTGTTGGCAGTGGCACTGGAAAAATGAAGAACATTCGCACTAATTAAAATTTTTCTTTGAGTCCTGAGGAGACCTGCATGTAATCTTAGGTGAACCAAAACAGCATCAATGCGGTTCCATTTAGTGTAACATTTCGTGTAACCTGCGACAGTGTTTTTTAAGCGTAACATTAAATTGTAGAACATCAGGAAAGCTACTGACATTTGTGGGCAATGTTACGTATTTGGCTAAATGTGCTCAGTATAAATAATACAAACATACATACGTATATACAAGGCTCTAACTTGATTCATAGGTGTCCCTTGTTTAACTGCAGAGGCATAGGAAGGGTTTCTTTATGTGATAAATGTTGGCTTATTATAATTGTTTACAGTGTCTTAATGGGGAGTTGCTTTTATTCTTTCCTTGAAATTACTTAGCATGTTTTGTATCTATTACACTGGAAATCATACTTTTTACATTTTCTCAGTTTTGTGAGTTAAGTATGTTTTTTTTTTTTTTACATAGAATATCAATAGAAGTAAGTTCATTATGTGTGTTCTAATATATTAAAGTATGCTGCGTTATTCATCTATTATTATTGATTGGAGTTAGGAGGTGTTAGGAGGTGTTTTACAAAGAACACGACCAGTTACATTTTGTATGCAAGCAAGATACTTTTCCTGGAATCTTTGTAATACAAACGCAAATAAAACGAGGGCACAGTGCATTTTTAAGGGGAGAGGGTATGCCCACCTACATGGGACGATTTGCGACCCAGTGACCCCATCTACAGGGGCTCGTCAACAAATGCAAGGTAGGAGGAGGGCAGATGGCCTCCCTCCTCTGGGCAATTTTTACGCCAGGGACCCCATTACCCTGGGCCAACAAACAAAAGTTGGGTGCGCTGGTGCCCACACATGACACCCACCACACTATCATTGGGGCCATCCCATGGTCAAGGCTGGCTCTCTGCATGTTGCTGAAGTGTGGGCAGGGAAACTGATGAAAAGCCCTCTCCCAGTGCACAGCAGCATTTTTCAATCTCCTGCCCGCTGGCCAAGCGAGAGCAAACACAGGTCTGCCTGCCCATGCCAGTTGGGCAGCGACACCGCTATGTCCCTGGACATAGCCTATGAGCCGGCCCTGGGGGATGGGTCCCCAGGTCAATAATTGATCAGGGTGTGGGGGCCACGTGGCCCCACTCCCCTTTGCACATATAACTGAGTTCAAGGCGATGGAGTCCATGGGGCCAAAATCAGCCGGGGAAGGGTGGCTGCATGCTGCTCTCCCCCTTTACAATGTGGCAGGCCTCAGAAGATGGGGTCTCTGGTGTCAAAAACAACCGGAGAAGGGGGGCGCATGCACCCCTCTCCCAGAAAATGGAAGCGTGCACCAGGATATGGGGTCCCCGGGGCTAAAACCAGCCTGGGGAGGGGTGCCACATGCATCCCTTCCCCAAAATATAAATACATATTTGTTTATCCCGTATCCTGGCCCATCCAGAGGACTTTAAAAAACAAGTGAAGGAGACTCAATCAATCAATTAATCAGGTGTTTATAATGCGTACTACTCACCCATGAGGGTCTCAAGGTGCTGGGGGGCAGCTCTGTGTCAGTCAAAAAGTCAGGTCTCGAGGTCCTTCCTGAACGTGTGCAGGGTCGGGGAGCGTTTGATGTTCACAGGGAGTTCGTTCCAGGTCTTGGCTGCGATGTGAGAGAAGGCTCTTCCACCTGTTCTGTTTCTGCGGATGCGGGGGACCTCTGCCAGGGCGAGGTCAGCGGAGCGGAGGTTTCTCTTGGGTACGTGGAAGGATAATCTCTCGTTGAGGTATTTGGGTCTGGTGTTGCTAAGTGATTTGTAGGCGTGTGTGAGAAGTTTGAAGGTGACCCTCTTCTCGATGGGGAGCCAGTGAAGGTCTCATAGGTGTTGGGTCATGTGTTTGTGACGGGGAGTACCGAGGATGAGTCTGGCTGCGGCGTTCTGGATGGTTTGGAGTTTGTGTAGAAGGGTTCTGGAATGGCATGGTGAGCAAAAAAACGATGGCTTTAGGCCCAGATCTCTGTACTGGGGTGAATGTATGACATTGTTCTGCATTCTGTCCATCAACTGCTGTTTTTACAATTAAACAGTGGCACACATTTCTTTGTAGAGGCACATTCTGATGACAATCATGACTATAAATGCAAACACAAAGCACTAAAGAACCTGGAAGTTGAAGTACTAGAAGAAGAGGCCCTAAGAGCAACACCTTAACTTGAGTGATGCTTTCATGGCACTACTTTAAATTAGATCCTGGTCCCAACATGACGACCACCACAAAATGCTATGCTAGACTAAGGATATAGGATTAAGTTCCATTGGTAGATTATGAACACTCCTAGTAAAGTGGTACTACATCTACCTCTGGTATGTACATTAAATGCTACTAGTGGGCTGAAGCACTTATTTTGTCACCCATTGAAGCAGCCCTTCAAAACCTGTCTCATGCCTGCCATTACTATCAGTGTGCAGTTTCAACCTGCCAATTCAACCTGGCAAAGCAAACCTTTTGCCATCCCTAACCACTTTAGATAGGCCCTAAAAAATAGGTCTTAAGATAGACCCCAAACAGCCCAAATGGCAGTGTTCATTGTGTTTAAATGTTAGGGCACATGTTTTAGGTTTTCTTTGTTCTGATAGTGAAAAACTGCCAAATTGTTTTTTCACTATTATGAAGCCTACCCCTCCAATAGTATGACATTGAGTTTACCTTATTACATTTAATAAGTGATAGCATTGAGAGGTGTCATGGTTTGGTCTCAAATGGATTGTAATTTAAAAACCCTCTTTGATGGTAATGTCGAATTTTAGGTCACAATTCTGAAAATGCACTTTTAGAAAGTTGACAATTACTTGCCTAACCATTTGGTGCCTATAGCTTTGTACTGGGTCACACGACTGTGAATAGCTTGGCAGTTGGCCTTTGTGTATACCTCCCAGGCAGTGAGACAAAGGAGGACTATGTGTAGGCAGGATAGCCCAACCTGCCAAGGTGGGTGGGACAGAGCTGTTCCCTGTCCAAATTAAATTTCAAAAGGCTTCCTCCAGTGCACTCACAAAGGAACTACTCGGAGCCTGGGCAGGAGAAGGAAGGAACTTTTCAGTATCAGATGTGGGATAGCTTTGACGTTTCCCCCACTTCAAAGATTGATACCAGGTCTAAATACTGTACCCTTAGACCAACTCTTCAGTACACTCACGAACCCATGGAGGACATCTGAAAAACTGCCTTAGAATCCCAGAGGACTGCCCTGCTGCTTGAGGCTGGCTTTGTACTTCAGAGGACGGCCTGCTGCTACCTGAGGACTGCCCTGCTACTTGAGGATACTTTGTACCCTCAGAGGACTGACCCGCTGCTTGAGGCCTCCTTTACTGTTAAAACCCAGGACTACCAGAGTGCCTCCATGGGCTAGTTGGCTGGCCTCCTGTGTGAGTTACATGGACATAACAAGCTCCAGTGACCATGAGCCCTTACCTGTGCTGTAGTGAGTACAGCTGCCAAGTGGTGCTCCTCTGATCCTAGATCCTTTGTGGTTGTGCTGCAGGTGCTGCTCCTGACTAACTCCCAAATTTAGGACTTAGAATATTTTCCATCACAAAGTGAACTAACAGACAACCCTGACCTACCTGCTCGCCGTTCTGTTCAAGGTGCATTGCCAGTTGGCCTCATTATGTGGTAGCTCTTGCTAAGTTCTTCTCCACAGCAGTAAATCCTGTTATGGGAGACTTCTCACAGTGCGTGGGTGAGCCAAGACTGAGCCTAATCACCTCGTGTAACTGAACCGTGCTCCATCGCAGTCAGTCTTTTATTTTATTTTCGCCCAGACCTCATGCAACCAGACACCAATGGTTCTCGCTTTGATCTTTTAAGCACTATTATACACTTATAACTTTAGAATTTTTAATAATTCATAACTCTGGTACTGTTGATTGGATTTGATTTGTATTGGTATCATTTTATTTATTTAATGTTTCTCTACATTTCTAAATGTATGTGCGAATGTCTTGTGTTTTGTTTTCACTTTATTACTGTTTGTATGCTGCATAAATACATAAGATAGTGCCTCAAATTAAGGCTGACTGATTTGTGCCAAGCTGCCAGAGTGTTAACCCCTCGAGTGCGAGAATCGGCCAATGGCTCGCACTCGCACTGCCTCCCCAATGTGTCTGTCGGCCATTGACATACACTGTGGAGGCATATAAAGACCTCAGTGGTGCAGAACGCAAGGAGGATTCCTTTATTATATTTTTTAACTTACACTGCTCTGAAACATCTTCCCAAGCTGCCTGTGCGCTGATGTAATTACACTAAAGTGTAAGTAAAATGAGCCGATGTAGTCATTTTACTTTATCTGCATCAGTGGTCGGTGGGCATATCTCATCCCCCTGAGCCCTGATCAGGATGGGAGAGGTATCATTGGAAAGAGGGACGTCTCCCCATTTCAATGATATCATTGCCCAGTGGATCCCGATTCCCAACTTGGAGGTCAACACAGACGAGTGATCCCCAAGCAGGGATACACCCATTAGACACCAGGGATGGGGTGACTGACTCCTTAGTCAATGGCTTGTGCTCCTCCCTGCACATTTGATGGTAAGTCCCGCCCACTGGGAATGGTCTTGGAACACACACATATGTACATAGTGTGTGTGTATGTATTACCCAGTGGCAGTCACCAGTGGGTAGTTATAGTTAGGATCATGTTTCCATAGGAAATGCATTTTTTGTGTTGCCAATAACTTTGGTGCCGTTTGGTGAATCACAACAAAATGTTTAAAAAAACGGCTCTTTTTTGCCTAGTTTGTGCATGGAAAGTTTCAGATTGATGTGTCAAGTGGGGGCTGAGATGAAATGGGTACAAAAACACATTTTCCCATAGGGTTCTCAGACACAGCTACAGCCTAAACCACTGA
Organism: Triturus cristatus; assembly: GCF_964204655.1. Taxonomy (NCBI): domain Eukaryota; kingdom Metazoa; phylum Chordata; class Amphibia; order Caudata; family Salamandridae; genus Triturus; species Triturus cristatus. Next base: position 131,910,308 of record NC_140592.1, read on the forward strand.
AGGGATTTACACCAAATTTTGCAGTAAGATAGATCTAGGTCCAAAAGGAGTGATTTTTGTGTTTTGGTGCTAATCCATTCAGTAGTTTCTGAGCAATTTGTGCTCAGAAACTTTGTACATTTAGGCACCGCAGATCCCCACAGATCTCACACTGAGATATGATTGGCTGCCACCACCTCAACTAGGAAGTGGTGGCAGCCATCATAGGATTCTACACACAAGGTGGCATGGTGGGAACAACCCGAACCCCTTGTCCTGGTGGTCTAAAAATATTTTTTTTTAATTTAGCATCAACTTTAAGGAGGATCTGCGAATCCGTGGCAAAATTTTAAAAAAGAAATACAAGCGCCTCCCTGGATTCTGCAGCAACCACAGCACCGAGACCGCCCTCCTCGCTGCTACCGACGATATCCGCATGCTACTCGACCAGGGACACACTGCAGCCCTCATCCTTCTGGCAGTCTCCGTAGCCTTCAACACCGTCTCACTTCGCACACTTGCAGCCAGACTTCACAACCCAGGGATACAAGGAACCGCCCTCGACTGGATCCAATCCTTTCTCTCCAGCTGAACCCAGAGGATCAGACTCCCTCCCTTTCTCTCCGAACCATCTGATATCAACTGCGGAGTACCCCAAGAATCATCACTCAGCCCCACGCTTTTCCACATCTACATGGCCCCCCTCACCGCCATCGTCAGACAGGATGGGCTCAGCATTGTATCCTACGCCAATGACACCCAGCTCATCCTTTCACTCACGAAGAAGCCCGAAGACACCAGACTCTGCTTCCAGGAAGGAATGAAGAATGTGGCAGCCTGGATGAAGGACAGCTGTTTGAAGCTCAACTCTGAGAAGACCGAGGTCCTCATCCTCGGATCCTGCAACTCCACCTGGGACAACACGTGGTGGCCTGCCGCCCTCGGAAGCCCACCCACCCCCACAGACCACGCACGAAACCTCGGCATCATCCTCGACTCCTCCCTCTCCATGAACCACCAGATCAACGCCGTCGCCTCCTCCAGCTTCTTCTGCCTACGCATCCTCCTCAAGATTTTCAAATGGATCCCCCCTGACTGCAGAAGAACCATCACCCACACACTCATAACCAGCAGACTGGACTACGGCAATGCCCCCTTCTACACAACCCTTGTACGTGGGTCTCTTGGTCACTGTGACACTGGATTCAAGCTAGCCCGGCTGAAGAAGGGTGTCATACCCTGAAACTGGTCCCAAGATGCTTGTTTCCAGTCCAGGGAGGACCTGGCCTGGCAGTTCGGTCTGGACTGATCCCATGGGGCACAGGGTCAAGACTGATTTGCAAATAGCTGGGTCCAAACTGGGGTGGCGTAGTGGCCAAAAGATCGATGGATTGACCAGATCTTTTGACTGGGGAAGAATGTATGCATTGTCAGCATTCTATCTATCATTTGTTTGCTGTAACACTGTTTGATTGTAATCATTTGGCCCCTTGTACCCTTGAAAATAGTGGGGCGAGTGAAGGGCAACACCACTTCGCAAAAAAACTAAATAAAATACCTCCTCCCTCGAAAACCCCAAAGTAAACCACCACCGCTCCAAAAGCTAAAAATAAACCTCCACCCTTCAAAGGCCTAAAAAAAACACTACTCCCTCCTAAAGCAAAAAAAGACATTTTAAATAAATATAACTTACCCATGGGGCACGTCCTCCTTGGTTTTCCAATCTGCAGTCAAGCTCCCCTAACCAATCTAGATGCTGCTCTCATGCTATTAACCAGCATGACAGAAGTGCCTTGCTTTGATGGAGCATACTGGCTGAACACTCTTTCAGGCCCTATAGGCCTGTGCTTGGTCTACACCCACCTGTCTAAGACAGCTGAGTGGAGAGCTTCAAAGTGTGTATGTCACTCTTGCTGATGCAAGACAGCTGGCCAAAGTGGCATGCGCACTTTTAAGCATCCAGCCATCCACTGCTCCTGTCCTTTGCTTCCACTTGGCAGCAGAAGACAGGCTCTGTATGTCTATGGGCTCGGGGTCGGCTGGTAGCTGCAGTGCACACATCGGAAAAATAAAATGGTATTGAAATCTTTTCATTGCTGTTAGACTTGACATCTTTGGTGTGGTTTCCCATGACTTTTGCCTCTGCCTACTGCACTTTCAACTGTGTGCTGGATTTCATTTTTGCTGGCTTAGATGCTTTGAGTTCAAGTGCCCCCTGTGTAAATTGTGAGTATGATTAGTTATCCATGATTGGCATATTTGATCTACTCGTGAGTCCCTAGTAAAGTGCATTGAGTGTGCCAGGGCCTGTATATCAAATGCTACTAGTGGGCTTGCAGTACTGGGTGTCTCAGAATAGCCACTGCAGTGTCTTTTAAACTGCCATGGCGACCTGCAAGTGCACAAACTTGCTAAACCCTAACCTTCCCTTTTCTTACTTGGAAAGCACACTTCAGGTAGGCCCATGGTACCCCCATGGTCAGGGTACAGTGTACATGAAAGATAGGAAATGTGCTGGTGATCTTTACATGTCCTGATAGTGAAATACTGTGTATTTTGTTTTTCACTATTTAAAGGCTGTATGTCCTGTATGTTAACATGGGAGCTGCAATGTAACATCTTCCAAGTGTAACTTTCCATGGGACAAGATGGTGAAATGGAGTTTAAGCTCACTGTACTCAAAATGTAATAACATACCTTTTAGTAAAGGTGATTTTTAAGTTGTGTGTTTGAAAGGGCCTCTTTGTGTTTGTAAAGTCCTCTTTCAGAAAATTAGCATTTTCTTGTTTAACCATCCTGTGTGCCTCTGCCTGTTTGCATATTCTCCATCTGGTTTTGGAGTGACAGGAGCTGGGGATGTGCATTCACTCTAGACAGTCACAAGGGGGGGTTGAGTTGTGTCCTGCCTGGCCTGGGTGGCTCATATTCAGGCTGAAAAAACCTTGTTTGCATTTAGAGTGGTGGGAGGAGTTTCACTAGCGCCTGAATAGGCAGTGTCTCCTTTGCACAATGCTGTCTCTGCCTCCTGCGGTCAAGCTGGACCAGGGAGGCCAGAACTGGTTTGGACTGAGCACAAGGACAGTTGCCACAAAGAGAACAAAGAGAAAATGGGGTATAAGTAATGACCTAAAACCCTAGAACTTTAGATCCTGCCAAGAAGAAGAGCTGAAGAGCTGTGTGAGGAACGCTGCCTTTTCTGTGTGAGGTGTGGGTTGGCCTGCAGGCGCTGCTTCTGTCTGTGGACAGAGGAAAAGGACTAACTCTTTTTGCCCTTCTATGGTATCATACTTGTGAAGAATCCCCCAGGGCTTGTGTATGCTTGCCTCTTGTTGTGGAAGAGTCAGGGACATCAAAGTCTTCCTTGTCCTTTACCCTACAAATCTTTGACCAAGTTTCCGGGCTGAGGCACAGTAATTCCGTACTGTGTCATAAGGGTTGTGGAAGATCTCTGCTCGATGGGGTGGCCACTCGACAGCTGAGCCCAGTGCCAAGGACCCTCCTGCGGGCCTCTCAACAATTGCAGAAGCCAGGAGTCTCCTGTGTTGCCTGGCAACAATCAAGGAAGCCGCAGAGGTTCTGCAGCACCTGGAAGGTGAAACAATGTCGGTATCGGCTGACCCCCACCCAGCACGAGAATCAGCACCTGAGTGCCCTAGACCCTCTGAGTGGAGATCTAGGTACGGGGGTAAACAGATCCACTTCCTGTGTCAAGGAAGTAGGAGCCTCACCTCTGCTCGCATCAGGCAAGCTAGCTGCACCAGAGCGACGTGTACTCTAGCACGCTGACAGAAGAGAAAATCCACACGCCCTCTGCCTCTTTGCCGGGGGGGCACACCTTGAGTGCATTTGTTGGTCCCACCATAAACGGCAAGGGGGGCCGCATATGTTTCCCCCTGCTCTTATGAGATCTTTGGGATATTGGTTCTCTTGGCCTCAACTAGCCGAGCAGGAAGGAACCTTTGAAAAAAGTCCCGCTCGGCCTTTCCCCTCAAACTAAGGGAATCTTTGTGTTAGGCAGGCAGTTGGCCCGATAGCCTATGGGCCTGAGAACAGTGAGAACCAATTACCATATAGCATATTAGGAGCACAGGAACTCTGTGCCCTAGGTTTTTACTGGGGTTATGATAATCTGATTATGGTAATTCTTTTGGTTTTCTCTACTGCATTTCATGCCCTGATATCGGTATGAAAGTTATTTTGATCCATGTGAAGACAGGATAGCATGTATCATTTCCAGGATCTGCCAGTTATGTACAGTGGTGTTGTTTTTTGACATGTGCAACCTACAAGTATTTACTTTAATGCACTAACTGTGATGATTATGTCCAGTGTGCAGTTGGCAAAGTGTTTTATGATTTATGTGATTGTGGTCTATGTGTTTATATACAATATAAGAGATATTTTTATAAAACCTGGTGTGGAGTCTCTTCAGGGGTGTATTTATTGTGTAACTGATGTGTGTGTGTGTGTGTGTTGCGCAAACGCTTTACACACCAACTCTGGGATAAGCTTGACTGCTCTGCCAAGCTTCCAAGGGGGTGAGCAGGGGCTATCTTGGTTGTGTAATTCCCTTACCCTGACTAGAGTGGTGTGTTCTTCCTAGCCAACCAGAAACCCAGTATCTAACAATTGACATTTTATTTTTCCTGCATGGCTAGCAACAGGCTCCCCCGCCCTCATGCAGAAACAGCTGCTGGGGAATACTGATGTCATAGTGACTCCTACTCCTCACAGCCATTACTGCTGTACTTAAGGTTCACTTCACAACTCCTCCTGAACTTGTCTGAAGATTAATTAAATCCTGCCACATCAACTGCAGCAGCAACACTCCAGAAAGAGTATGATGGTGCTCAAGCATTCACTTGTTTTCACTCCTGCCTCTTCTTTTGCTAACAAGGAATGCTATGAGCAACATGCAGAGCTCAGGTGGCCAGGGACCAAAGGCCTGCCGAACTCACCCATGCCATTGCTTGGGAAATGTGGCAGTCCTGAACCGTCCTGAGGTCCGTGCCCTGTCTGTAACCACAGCTGCTCACCCACTGAATACTAATCAGTTCCGTGCCCCCTCGTGACTAGGGTATGCACCGTAGGGTAGAAGGAACTTTGAACACAGATTTTACCTCTCAGCTTCTTCTGCAGCAAACATAGGGGCATATCAGCAACACCCGGTGATAATTATCGCTCAGCGCTCTTAGCATGAGGATAATTATCGCCAGGTAACATGGATTTTTATCGCTGAGATAGCGTGCTATTAGCAACGCAGATCTCCTCAGCGATAAAAATCCTCACGCTAACTGCCTATCGTGAGATTATCGCTGGAAACCCAGCGATAATCTCACGCAATGTGGCGTTAGCTTGCTGATAGGGACTCACAAACTTAGCCATGATATCCACCCTCCATAGGATATCATGGCTAAGTCAGTCCTGAAGCAGGCGTAAAGAAAGTAGCGATAACAGGGGTTATCGCTTCTTTTCCTGACGCTATGCTTCATAGCGTGGGGCTTGATGATAGGAGAAATGTCGCTTAGCGACATTTCTCCCGTCATGTCAGGTCAGGAACGCCCACTTTGCATCTCATTAGAGATGCAAAGCTGGGCGTAAAGAATTCCCATAAAAAAAGCAAGGTTTCACGCGTTAGCGTTGCCTTGCTAATTAGGCGAAAAAATTATTTTTTATCGCCTGCTTGTAAATATGCCCCATATTTTGGTATTTAATGAGGAAAGGCTCAGTCCTTATGTTGCTTAAAGTACCCTCAATTGTACTTCAACACAATTTTGCCATTTACTTTGTAGTTTCGTGACCTCTTAAAGGCCTTTTGCCTGCTGTTTAATGCCAGTTCAATTCCGGACGTCATTTTAAAGGAAATTATTTTTATGATTCAGATGCCAAACATACAAAAAATAACAAAAATACACAAATAGATGATTATTGCAACATTGTGAGATTGCTCATATCACAGCCACTCTCGAATTGCATTGTATTACATGTACCTTCCTCCAAAAAAACAAAAAGCATAGGAGTACAAATAACAGGAATATATCATGTCAAAATGGCAGTTTTGATTGTGTATTTATCAAAACCTGTGTATTCCATCTTTCCAAAGCAACAATTCACTGAGTTATACATTTTCTCTCGAATAAGCAAATATTGTGTTTTGAGGAGAGTAGGTAAACTTATTCATCCTTTGAAGGGGTGGATAACAGGTAGATACCTAAAGAAAAAACAGATCTAACTATTAGACTAAAACAACATTATAAATGCTTCGCCCTCATTTTCACATTGAGAAAATGTCTGGCAAGAATTGGGCAGAATATCTTTCCATTCTTTTATCACAAATTATTTGTTGCCCATCATTAACCACAATCAATCACTGTCAGTGTTCACCAAACATTTATCATTATACTCCACAATAAAAAACACATTTTCTCTCACATTATTCCCCTTAACCATTGTGATCAATCACCATCTTTCCCATCCATCGTGAGTGTCAATCATCCATAACTCATACAGTATTTTCTTTGTTCCATATTGGCAATTTTGCATCAATCAATGTCATTCAGCTTCATTATTCCCGTTAGCATCATGAAATATTAGCCACGTTATTCAGTATTCTCCAACGTGCTCATGTCTTCTCTGCTTTCTCTTTGGGCCACAGCAGAAAGAACCGAGGAGCATATTATCAAGGGCCGGCAAGAAATATCGCAAAGCGCGCTTAGCGCTTGCATATTTATCGCCGGCTATCTCTGGAATTTATCACCCGGTTAGCGCGTTATCAACAACGCGCATCGCCGAGGGGATAATAATTCCAAAGATAGTTGGGATATCGCCATTTTCCATGGTGGAAAACGGCGATATCCTCGATGATAGGGCCTGTGGTCTTAGCCACACAATCCACCCCCCATGTTAGGTATGCCTTAGTCAGGAATTTAACAGACGTTAAATTCCTGCGTTAAGGCATACTTAACGCGATTTTATATATCGCTAACCCTCCTTGATAATATCGCGAAGCTGCCTTCGCGATATTATTCCATGTTGTTTTCACAGCCACGCCTCTTTTGCATCTCATTATCAATGTGAGGCGAGGCGTGTGAAAAAGGAGCGATACGTCAAGGAATCACACGCTAGCGTGCCCTTGATGATAATGCGATAATATTATCGCCACTTTTCGCCCGAAAACGGGCTCTAAAACGGCGATTATACTATCGTCGCCCCTTGATGATATGCCCCATAAGCTTTTACTTGCGTGGATTTGAGTTTCATTTACTTTTCTGAAAACACTGATATCCGTTTTCCCCATCACTTTATTGCATGTTCCTCAATGATAGTAAAAATGCAAACACTATAGAGTAGCAATACAGCAACATAAAAATAAGCCAATTAAAATAAAAGATCTTGCAAAAATAAATAGTTCGACAGCTCGCGCTACCTGAAAAACATCTAAAGTTACATAGGCAGCTTGTATGTGCTTGCCAAACCTCTTATATTCAGCGACTGGACATTCACCGCTAGGGGCACAGAATGGACAAGTTTCTAGTGCAGAAAGCAATGTACAAACAGTTTAGTTGTAAACAACGTGCTTCAAGAAACCGTCCAAGGTTAAACACTGGATACAAAAAAAGGGCCATATTCTCAAGGAGCTATTGCCGAGTTAATGACACTTTAGCACAGCCAAAGTTGCAATAAATTTACCGCCCCATTCACAAGCTGGTGCTAACAGCCCATATCACCAGTTTTACGGCGATAGCAGCCTCAAAAAACATCGCCACAGATGACCCCGGCAACTATCGCTAATGAGATGCAGAGTAGGCGTTCCCATGCAAAAAGCCGCGACAACACCACACCCCAAAATTCTCAACGACCAGTCTGATCTGCGATAAGATCACAAAACAGGTGATAAGGCGTGTTAGCACCAGGAAACTAACACCTGCTCCGACCTGGTGCAAAGTCGAACTACAACCTACACCATAAAAGGGAGCCCAGCCCACAGCCACACCTGAAGAACAACATATGCCATGGAGCCACTGAACATGCATGCCAGACACCCAAGAGGGCCACAACACCCACCACCACCACCCCCGGGACCCCCCCTGTCCGGCACCCCACGACCAAAGACATGCCACATCAACCACACAAAATCAAGTACCAAATAACCTGCATGATGTCGCACAATCACATCTGGTGACATGCACAAAAATGAGCATCGCACATTCACCTTCGAAGCAACAAATGATAATTTATTAAAATAAACACAGAACAGAAATGAAGACACGTGGCGGCTCCCCTCAGGACAATCCGTAGGTCACAGTCTGCAAGACAAAAATCATGATGAGAAGGTGTGTCCTACGCACATCAAGGGCCAGAGAGAGAGCAAAGGTGAGAGACAGAAAGAAAGAAAAAGAGAGATAGACGGACAGAGATGGGGAGAGAGAGACAGACGGACCGAGAGGGGGAGAGGGAGATAGACTGACCGAGAGGGGGAGAGAGATAGACGGATCGAGAGGGGGAGAGAGAGATAGACAGACAGAGAGGGGGAGAGAGAGATAGACAGACAGAGAGGGGGAGAAAGAGATAGATGGACGAGAGGGGAAGAGAGAAATAGACGGACCGAGAGGGGGAGTGAGAAATAGACGGACAGAGGGGGGGAGAGAGAGATAGACGGACAGAGAGGGGGAGAGAGAGATAGACAGAGAGGGGGAGAAAGAGATAGACGGACCGAGAGGGGAAGAGAGAGATAGACGGACCGAGAGGGGGAGTGAGAGATAGATGGGCAGAGGGGGGGAGAGAGAGATAGGCAGACCGAGAGGGGGAGAGAGAGATAGAGAAAAGAAGAGAGGGAGAGAGAGTGCCGACACCCAGGCAGCACTGCTCACCTGCTGCCACCAGTGTGTCTGCAACCACGTGCCAGTGTGTAGTGCAGTTCACCAGGTCCCACATCTGAGACAGACCCGTCATCTGAAACAGAGTCCAGATACCTGTATGGCAAAGTACATACAATTGCACGCGACATCATTGCCTGTCCGCCCCTGCGCACCCAGGTAGCTGCACCCCAGTCCCTCCCACCGCCCAGTGGTGCATGCCCAACCCTGCGCACCCAGACCTCACTGCTCACCTCCCGCCACCAGCGTGTAGAAAAGGGGGCCCACCACATGCCGCTGCAAGCCACAAGCCCGGGCCCGCCGGCATGGCACCCTGCACATCCTGCAGCCTCACTCCGCAGGCCACCAGGTCTCACATTTGGTGCTGGGTCTTGATTACTCCATGGCAGAGGACATACCAGTGCACCCGACATCATCACAGGATGCACACCCGCTCAGCCTCATAGGTGCCACTAACTCTGTGATCCAGGAGGTGATGCCATGTGGTGGTAGGCCCGCACTGCCAGCTGGCTCAGGCCTACACTGCGGTCCAGCAGGGCACACAAAGCCTGAGCCGTCCTGCACACCCACTCAGCACTTAAGGTGCCCTTACCTCAGTGCACCCAAAGTCACTGTCCCATGGCGGTGTGCCTGTACCGGCCGCAGTGTATCCGGTGCCACCAAGTCTGTGCCCCGCTAGTCATGGACCATCTATGATTGGGTTTCGTGGGGCGGAGGCAATCATGTCACCTCCGGGCCTGCGTAATGTGATGCACAGGCACCTGGGCCCCCATGCCTACATGCACACCACACGGATATACCCCGAGAGAGGTTGGAAATGGCCTTGTGCACGTGCGCCCGGCCCTATTTATTGGCAGGGTCACATGTGCTGTGATGAGTGTGCTGGATGGGTGTGGTGTGGGTGTAAACCAGCTGTGAGGGAGTGGCCGTGGCATTCTGACAACTAGACCTGTGAGCAGCAGATCACCAAAGGGGAGTCCTGGCATATGTGGCGTTGTTGTCCCCCCCGGGAGCATAAGCGTAGTGGGCTGGCCTGGTGTATGCCAGTCCAGCGTAAAGATTTGAACAATGACCCAGGGCACTGGGCATGGTTCTGTACGGGGCTGGACATGGAAGTAACAAATGTGTCTGTCGCTGTTGTTGCGTTGGCGCCACCCGGACGACAATCAGCAATGTGTCACCCTGCAACCCAAGTCCAACGACACGAGCCACATGGACGTAAGAGGACTACTACATTCGTCCATACTACCACACTTGAAAGACCATAGAGACGACACATCTGTGTGATTCGGAATATTTAATGCACATTCAGTGGAGTGTTGCATCTGGAGCAGTACTGGGCCATGCAAACCCCACTCTAGAATGTTTGCCCATGGAGGACCAGCCAGAGTCATTCAGGGAATGACAAGTCCTAAGGAAGCGGAAGAGTTCAGTCTGCAGTCTGTTAGATGTGTCATTGGCGATCAAACTGAATATGGCAGTCCATTGCGAGGTCCAAGGTGAGTGTTGCAGAGTGTATCGGGGACAGTGGAAGGTGATGATGCAGAGGGCAGAACCAATCTGAAACCGAACATATGGTGGAAATGAATGCTACAGTTTTCTCCGTACCAGTAAGGCGGTTTCAGCCGCATCTTCGTCCTCTGCTGTTTCATGTGCCTCAGGTGTGGGTTGTGCTGGCCTTTCTCCAGCACGGTGTGGCAGTGACACCTGAGGGGCTGGAGGTGGAATATCTGCTGCACTGTATGGCACTGACACATTGGAAGGGAATGAAGGGAATGAATGAATGAAGGGAATGAATGAATGAATACATTTTATTGCTGGTTACTTAAAACCATAACATTAAACCTTAGCATAAAACAGAATTATAAAAATATCAACATTTTAAAAGAAGGCAATAATTAAAATCCGTGGACGTCAAGCAGACTTGCATTTGACTGGGTCTCCATGTGGTGGAGCCGTCAGCAGTAATCGAGTCTGTTTGATAAATTTACCAAACGAGGCCATATGTTTTACTGTGTTCAATGTGTACAGTTGGTGAATCGCCTCCTTGGCTGTACGGGTGCCCAGTTGTAATAGGATTGGCCGTAGATAGAGACTGCGAGCTGTACGCAAGGCCGGGCAACAAAGTAAAAGATGGGCCAGAGACTCGTGTTTGTAGTCGCAGAGCCGGCAACCCTTGGTCGCCTGTGTTCTCGGTTTGGTGTTGTATATTTCTTGAAGAGGCAGAGGGTGTAATCTGGATGCTAAGATCCTAGATAAGGCTGCTCTGCCCATGGCCTGCGTAAGGTGATGTTTAGGATTGAACCCTTTTTGTGGCAGGGTTTGGCTTTCGTGCATGCCTTTTTTGTCCAACTGGTCCAGGTCTAGAGCGCGAGAGTGGATGCGTACTTGTTTTTTAAGTGTGCATTTGATGGCGGAGTACTTAATGATCTTGGGGTTCCAGTTCTCCAAGGCTAGTTTGAGCTGGTCTGCTCCGGCTGCGAGGGCAGTTGACCATGGATTCCCAGGTTCACAGAAGTTATGTTTTAAAACCGCCTTCATAGATTTCTCTTGGGCCGCTGTAGTAAGAAAGTAATATTTGCACAGAAAGGCCATCTCTTCCACCGTTTGTTGATTCAAAGAGAATTCTAGGCGCACTAGTGTGTTTCGGGTGCACGCAGGTAGATGAAACAGCCTTTTGTGGGCACTGCAATGTATTTTTTCTAGTTCTTTCGTTAGTTTTCCAGGGAATGCTAATTGAGCGTAAGTGAGGGTGGGCATTAGTTTTGCGCGTAAAACTCTTCGGATGGCCGTCGTGGTTGGGGTGTGCAAAGTAGCTTGTAATTTGCAGAGGGCGTAAGCAATACATTTCCCTTTCATTTGAATTTTGTGCAGTTGAGCACTCGGGCGCCCTGATTCAGTGAGCCAGACGCCCAGGTAATTGTATTTTTGTGCGCTTTCCAGTGTCAGCTGGCCAAGGCTCCATCTTGCTAATTTCTTTTTCGGGTGATGGCCGAAGATGACAACTTTAGATTTGGATTGGTTGGCCACCAGCTTGTGGGCCACGTTGTAGATTGCCAGAGCCGACAGTGCTTTTTGTAGACCTATTTTGGTGTGGTCTAGAAGTACCAGGTCGTCGGCGTATTGAATAAGCTGTATCTTGATGTCCCCGATCCTCGGCGTGGCCAATGCTGCTCCTGTCAAGGCTTGGCCCATATCAGCGGTGTACAGATTGAACAGAAGCGGTGCTAGAACGCACCCTTGCTTTAAACCCCGATCTGTTTTTATTTTCTCTGTTGCTGAGGTATTGGAGAGTTTAATTCTGACCCACGTTTTATGATATAATGATTGTATTGCTTTCAGCAGTGCGGGGTTGATGTTCCAAAGTACCAGCTTCTTCCAAAGGATTGTTCGATCTACACCATCGAACGCTGCTGAGTAATCAATAAAGCAGGTGAAGAGAGGGAGACCTTTGCGGATAACTGCTTGATGGGCCGGATAAGAAAGGGCTATTATGTTATCAATCGTCGATGCCCCAGATCTGAACCCTGTTTGAAAGAATGGTAAGAGACCTTCGGAACTTGCCCAGTGGGTTAACTCTACCAAGATGGAGCTAGCGTAGGCCTTGCCCTCGATGTCCAGGAGAGCAATCATGCGATAGTTGTTCGGATTGGATTTTGGACCTTTCTTGTGAATCGGATGAAGAAGCGACCCTCTCCAGGAGTCTGGCACATCCCCCAGAAGCCGGCATTCTGCATAGAGGAGCGTCAGAGTCTCGGACCAGAATTCTATGTTTGCCCTAATCAGGGAGCCAGGCAGGCCGTTAGGACCCGGGGCTCCATTGTGTCTGATTTTTTTAAAGATTCTGGTGACTAAAGCTGTCTCAAGGTCAACTTTGAATTTGGCGGAAGAGTCTGGTTCGCCAATCCCAGTGTAGTCGTCATTTAAGTGGAGAGTATGTTGGTCGTCTTGGTATAATGTCTCTACGTGACTGACCCAGGAACATGCATCAAGTGAGTTTTCTCTGTGGATGTGACCTTGGGCGAGGGTGTTTAAATAGCTCCAGAACTCTTGGGTTTTACAAGGTTTTAACAGTTCAAAAATCCGCAGCCATTGGGCATCTGAGTGATCGCGCTTTGCAGCCCACACCGTTTTTGAGTGACTTTTTGCGGCTGTTGTTAATCGCGTTTTGTCTTGGGCAGAGCCGGTTTTTCTGTGTGTTCTACATAAGGCATTTAGTTTTCGGGCGCTTTCTTTGATAGCCGTGTTGGTTCCTGGTTTGTGGGGTACATACATTCAGACACAACCTGCTGAGTTGTCGCGGAGCACAAGGGCTAGATCCGGGGCTAATCTGTCCCATTCTTTTATAACACCCCCAGGGTTGGGACTTGATGGCCAGCCTTCCCATGCTTGTTTCCAGACCTCGAACTTGGTGGCAGGCACAGGCCCCCATTTGATACTTCTCGGAAGGTTATACAGTTCTTCGCCAGTAGAGGTCCCGAGGCAATTCGTCCTAGGGCAGATTTCCAGTGTGAGGTTCAAGGTAATTGTTAGCGCGGCGTGATCGCTTTCATTGCGTGGGTGAACTATGTAGTTTGACAGTAGAGGTTGTAGATTTTCACTTAAAATGATATAGTCAATCGTTGTGTGGTTGTTGAAAGTAGGGGCTACGGCGACCATTGGATGAGTTTTTACGTGGACCACGTGAGCAGTAGCCAGGTTATATGATTTAATTAAAGCGTTGAAAGCGTTTGTTGCCCCGGAGAGGTGGCTTTGGGTGGCCCCTATGTTGTGAGTGTTAAAGTCACCAAGGATGATGGAGTCCAGTAGGGGGTATTGCAAAAGTAAGGCTTCTAGCTGGCTTATCAGCAGTGACCTAGAGTCCGTGGCCCCCTGCCCATGGGGGTTATGGTAGACACTGATTAAGAGGATGGGAAGTGGGCCATTGGTTGAATGAAGCCCTTTCAGAATACCCGCCAGGAACAGGTGTGAGGTAAAAGGTGTTTCAGTGAATTCAATACGCAGCGAGTGCTTGATGTATATCGTTATCCCTCCTGAGGGTCTTCCGAATATATTGGCTTTTATAGCTGGTTTGCAGAATTCGGCGTACCCCTTTAAGGATATGGGTTTAACTGCCCAAGTTTCTTGGGTACAGATTATGTCGGCGCCTTCTAAGAAGTCCACTGCCGCTTGATTCTGAACTAATTTGGTTATCCCTGCAACATTCCAGGACATGATGTTTAAGCTGCTAATGGTCGGTGGTCATGTAGGGTGCTTTTTGGGAGGGCGACTGTTAGGTGCTGGGTTTTAGAGCATGCGGCAACCAGGACCAATCTTTGCTGAGGTTTCCCATTACGCAGCAGAAGCGTTTGCCCTGTCCCAAGTTAGTTGTGATTTTAATTGGGGTTTCATTGGCGGGGCTGGGTATCGTCACCCCTTTGGATCCAAGAAGGACGGAGACTACTTGCGGTGCTGGTTCCCGCGCAGCACTTGTGCCCTCCTGCCGCCATGTGTTCCCCTCTGAAGAAGCCAGACGAGTCTCCATGCCGCAGATTTTCAATATCGATGGATATTTTTCTAAAGATTGAGTCTTTATTTTTATGCCCCAGCTGTCCAGTAGCGTATGGTGATTTTTCATAATCTCTGCCGGAATTGGGCTAGTAAAGGTTAGCTCAGTGGATTCGTTGGTCTCATTGGGGCCTCGAGGTAGGAAAGAGACGCTCTCGATGTCTGTTGTTTTTATCTTTTCCAGGCCGGGGATATTTGCACAGAGTTTCAGAAGATTGCTGCGATTGGGGGTGTCCCATTTGCCTTGTGAGACGTACTCTGGGTATAGCAAAATGTTCCATTCCTGTTGTTTTATATGGATCTGAATCTGGGTCCCAGTTGCCTGGGTTGGGGCAATGCGTTACAACAAACAAATGATGGACGGAATGCTGACAATGCAGACATTCTCCCCCAGTCAAGAGATCTGGGTTAAATCCATCGTTCTTTTGCCCACTACGCCACCCCAGTTCAGACATGGCCATATGCAAATCAGTCTTGACCCTGTGCCTCATGGGAACAGTCCAGCCCGAACTGCCAAGCCATGTCTTCCCTGGACCGGAATCAAGCATCCTAGGACCGGTTTCTGGCTATCAGCCGTCATCAGCCAGGATAGCTTGACTCCAGTGGCGTAGTGAGCACGGGTCCCACGTCTGGGAATACCCATCCCACTTAGGGCGAAAAGCGTTACAACAAACAAATGATGGACGGAATGCTGACAATGCAGACATTCTCCCCCAGTAAAGAGATCTGGGTTAAATCCATCGTTCTTTTGCCCAGTACGCCACCCCAGTTCAGACATGGCCATATGCAAATCAGTCTTGACCCTGTGCCTCATGGGAACAGTCCAGCCCGAACTGCCAAGCCATGTCTTCCCTGGACCGGAATCAAGCATCCTAGGACCGGTTTCTGGCTATCAGCCGTCATCAGCCAGGATAGCTTGACTCCAGTGGCGTAGTGAGCACGGGTCCCACGTCTGGGAATACCCATCCCACTTAGGGCGAAAAGCGTTACAACAAACAAATGATGGACGGAATGCTGACAATGCAGACATTCTCCCCCAGTCAAGAGATCTGGGTTAAATCCATCGTTCTTTTGCCCACTACGCCACCCCAGTTCAGACATGGCCATATGTAAATCAGTCTTGACCCTGTGCCTCATGGGAACAGTCCAGCCTGAACTGCCAAGCCATGTCTTCCCTGGACCGGAATCAAGCATCCTAGGACAAAATGCAAAAGACCTAAGCAGACATAAGAAAAAAATCAGCTTAATAATTGAGGATTCAAGAATAACGAGTTTAATACATGTCACTTGTTATGTTCCTCAAAAATATTAATGCAACATTTCAAAATGTATCACGTCGAAAGAATAAATACTTATTGTTCAGTGTGCTTTAAAATAGAATAGAAAATGAAACAAAACAAAACATAGCATGCCAAGAAACAATGCAACACAGTAATGAATATTTGACCTTTGTTACTTGAGTTAAATAAGCAGGCAGGCAGCAGCAAAAATGTACAAATAAAAACAAAAACAAAACACATTCTTAAATGTGTCAATATACCTGACATTACTCGATTTTTGAGTATGCTTTTAAATATTATGAAAGCAATTTGCTGTGCATTTCCAATTTCTACTATAAAATTCAAAAAAGACCACTACAGCAAAATGTTGTTCTTTTGTCCTATATTAAAGGGTACTGAAGACATTACTAGAGATTCCCATTCTGCACCTTTTTCCTATTGAGATTAATACTAGTCTGCTGTTGAAGAATAGTACATTCTGACAGTTTTTATTTCAGTTTCTTCATTTATCAATGAATGCCTTAAACAAATGCATTATTGTTCCAACGAAACTTGTTGAAACAGCTGGGAGAATCAATCATCGGTTGAAATGTGGCAGTAACAGAACTCTCGCAATAGAGGGAAAAACACATGGACTCATTTTAGAAACCGATTGCAAAGACATTTGGTTTTTCAACTAAATCACTGTTATAAATTGTGTTGTTGGCTGGCTGGGGCTGAGTGCTAGTCAAGAGCAGCCTCGATCCTAGTCAGGGTAAGAGGCGGCAACCCCCAAGTTAACCTGTGCCCGCCCTCTGGTAGCTTGGCACAGAGCAGTCATGCTTTACTTTAAACATAATGTGGAAAGTATTTGTGCAACACTTCAACAGTAAAACTGTGAAATATAGAGCCGACTTTATTAAGTAAAACACAACCAAAATGACAAAGATCCAATAAGTAGAACTTGAGTTATGCATTTTTAAAGAATAGACTGTAAAATAGCGCTTTGAAACAGGAAGCACCAACCGGGGACATTTGGTCGCACCGGACCGGGACAAAGTCAAAAGTTCAGGCCGACCGCGATGAAACGCAGGCCAGTTACAATGACCCAGTTATTCCCACTGAACCAAAGTACCTTAATCCTGGTTGCGGAGCTCTTGTGTCGATCCACGTCGAAGATGCGTAGTGCAGCCAAGGTAGTGCGTTGGTTCCGAGGTGCTGCAAGTCTGCGGTGTGAGATCCTGATGCATCAATGTAGAGTATCCTGTCAACAGGGCTTGCAATGCAAAGTCAAGTGTCAAGGATGCGAGGCACAGCAGGGACGAAGCGTCAGTTCCGATGAGCAGTGAAACTGCGATGCAGAGATCTGGCGTCACGGATGCCGTCATAAAGTGGCTTGCAGCGCCGGTTCCAATGGAGATGCATTGGTCCCAGATGCTAGAGGCTGTGGTGATGCAAGTCTTTTGTAATGGGTTTAATCCACAGAACAGTGGCAATACATCCTTTCTGCTTCAAGATGTGTCGCTCAGCCAAGGAGATACATCAGTTCTGCTCGGGAATGCGTTGATCAGCAGAGTATGCATCAGTTCTGCTGGAGCAGCACCTTAGACCTACTTCCAAGGGTCCAGTACTGGGGATACAACTTGAATGAGCAGGCTCACAGATGGTAGATTCTAGGTGCAGAAGCAGGTTGGTTGGAAGTATTTTATGTCCTTGAGACTTCAGATCAGGAGGCCAGCTAGCCTGCCCTTGGAGTCACTCTGGGTTCACTTGATGCAGTTTCATTCCCCTCACCCAGGCCAGAGGGCAGCAGGTCAGCACAGCACGGCAGGAGTTCAGCAAAACAGCAGTCCAGCAGTGTGCATTCCTTTCAGTAGCACAGGATCCCTTCTTCCTGGCAGAATCTGAACAGATTCAGTTCAAAAGTGCACTAAAGTGGTGTGTCTGAGGTCCAGTACTTATATCCAGATGGGCCTTTGAAGTGGGGAAGACTTCAAAGACATGCATTTGAATTGTACAGAGGTCTTCCCTTCCTGTCATGGCTCCCGACTCATTACAGCCTATTCCAGTGTAAGTGAGGCTGGTTCCAGCTCCTCCCTCCCATCCTGCCAGGATGGCCCATCAAGTCACAACCAAGCTCCCAATGTGTGTGGCTGTCTAGTGGTAATACACAAAGCCCAACGGACATTCACCCCAGAAATGTAATCAGAGACAGGCAGCAGGCACCAAATGGTTAAAGTAAAAAAAAGCCATCTTTCTAAAAGTAGCATTTGCAGAATTACAATTTAAAATATGACTTCACCATAAGTTTGGATTTTAAATTTGGATTCCAGAGACTCCAGAGGTGTAGGGTTTAACTCTACCCAACTGGGGATTACACTTATAAAATATAATAAAGTAATCCCAATATTATCCTAAGGAAGAGATAGCCCTTGCAGCAGTGAAAACAAATATGAGAGTTTTCCCCATCAGGTCATGTAAAACTTAAACGTACATGTCCTGCCTTTTAAGTTACTCCGTGCCTTTTGGGCTGTCCAGGGCCTACATTAGTAGTGATTTATGTGTCTAAAAAAGGTATGGTCTGGGCATGGCAAGAGGTTTATATTGCCAGGTCAAAATGGCAATATAAACTGTACCCACTAGGCTCTGCAATGGCAGGGCTGAGCCATGTTTAGAGGGCTTCTTATGGGTGGCACAATAAGTGCTGCAGGCCCACAAGTAGCATTTAACTTATAGGACCTGGGCACATGTATGGCACTTTACTAGGAACAGATTTGTGAATTAAATCTGGCAATTGGGGAAGAGCCAATGTTAACATGGTTTAGGGAGAGAGTACATGTACCTTAGCACTGGTTAGCAGTGATAAAGTGCTCAAAGTCCTATGGCCAGCAAAAATGAGGCCAGGAAGAGTAGAAGAGGAAGGCAAAAGTTGGGGGAAACCACCCTATGGCTGTGAGGTCTAACAGTCACTCACTTACTCACTCACTCATTGAAATAACCACAAATATCTAGCAGTGCGAGTTCAAATCAGCTTCCTCATCGCAAGGAATTACAATCACACTTTCTATTTCTTTGATGACGAGGGCACCTATTCACAAACTGCACTTTGTACTACGTTTAGTAGTGCCACAGAAGTACTACTTATGTACTACAAAATGCTAGTCACTAACCAAAATGCTGATATCTGCTTCTGACACTCCTACTTCTATCTTTTTTATTCAGAGATCTCCTCCCTGGATGTAGATTTCTCCAAACAGATACACATATGCTTTTGTACTAAATGTGTGAAGGATGGGGGAGTGGATGGACAATCAATGTGTAAACTGTCTGTGAAGACAGGGGATGCTTCACTGATGTGACTCCACCTTTCCTGGGACCACATTCAACAACCACATCTTCAGTCTGTGACATCTAGCATATTCCTCCATTGCTGGGGATTTTGGTTGCATGTGGCACATTGGTTAAAAACAACATATCTCTCTAAGGCTACATGTGAACCATTTGGGCTGGCAGCTCAAGCACACTCATTAACCACTACAACACAATACACAAATCTTCTCATGACACACTTTGCATGATATATTACATTTAAAATATAAACCCCTTTTAAGGAATTTTACATGTCTTTAATGCAGGTGATGCCAGGTATGCCCCCACTCTCCATCTCCTCCCACTTTGAAGACGTCCAACCACACTACATCAACAAAGATACAATGGGTCATACTTTCATACATGAGACATTAATAAATGCACTGTAGTCTGTTATGTGTTGCACAACATTGCCATATAGCAGGGCTAATACATTCGTTCTTAACCCACATCGACACTCACATCCAGGTATATTGAGTACTTAACTCATTTCTTGAGGTACTAGTTTGGTTGCTGCATTTATCTGGTTGGGCAGTCTCTTGTCAATGATGATTGGTTTACTCCCTCCCGATCCATATATACCATCCTGAGACAACACAGTTATATGTACTCAATGTCAATCCCAATCATGCTATGCTCTGCTTAAAAGAAAATATCACTTCATTCTCTGTTACATTCAAACACTTTCCATTAGCAACATTTCAGTATAAGCTCTCACGTAGTACACTTATGCTTTAGACTATACTTACTCAAAACTTACTTTGACCGATACAGTTTGTATACACACTATTTCATTTACAATTTTTGAGATCCTTCCCTGCTTGCGGAGTCCCTGACATGCATGGAAACATCTCAGTCTCACGGATGGTCTAGACAACTCTGCAGTTGGGAAGGAGCTACCTGCCTATCACCACAGATAGGAAATTAAATACAGGGAAAATTAGGCATTCTTTAACCACTGAAACAAACATTTGGGCAGCCTGATATTCCTGAGAACTTGGGCACAAAATAATTACAAGAACAATGCTTCTTTAGAGAAGCTCCAAGCCTGTGTATCCTAGGCAAGCAACATGCACAATTTATAATACTGTTTTGTGATTATGATTTTTGACAAAGTGAACAAGAAGTCCTGATGATGACACCATTGAAAATGCCTTTATAGTGATTGAAACGTTGACACATTTTTGTGTTGGCTTTAACTGATGTAGACTGTGGTCCATTGAAGTTATGTTCACATTGTTATTCTTTGCTTCTAAAATTAGGAGGATGTTATCTGCTTTCATGTACACTTACTCACTTCTTATTCACTTTTGTCACAAATCACAAATCACATCACTGTTTTCTATAGCACCTACTTGTTACATTGCTATTTTGGCTGTGAACATTAATTAAATTTCAGTTTTACAGTTTTATAAGTTTGCACATGTTTCCTGACTAGGAAGTACAGGCGTACAGCTTCCCCCAAGGGAACCATTGTTCTTGTTGTAACCATTCTTTCACCACAGCATCCTCCTACTCCATCATACTACTCCTTTCTTTAATAAAAGCTCCAAAATGTCTGAGAGACAAGATGAGAGCCCCTTCTCCCCTTCGTCTATGAATATAACATTTTTTCGGAGGGGGTCCTCCAAAGGTACCCTTAGTCTATGATGGTCCTGAGGCACAACTGAGCAATGAAGAGTGGGACCCAATTTGGGGAGACATTGCCACAGATTGAAGTGTAGTGAATGTCCACATCTGGCAGGGGAAGGGAAGCTGCCAGTGATTTGAGGCTCTTCATGGATGTGCCTGTATAAGTCAAGGGCATTCTGAGTTTGCCCTCCGAGCCACATTCTTAGCAACCCTCAATTACACCACTTTATAGAAGGGTCGTTCGAGCAGCCTATCTGACCCTCCACTCTCAGCTGAAGAGGTTGGGCAGCAGGCAGGTGGTAAGTGTTTTCTTTGTGTATTCACTTGTGCATGATTTTTGAGAGCGATGTGCAGACGTATTCATCTGAGCTTTTTTCTTACATTCCATGTGAAACTTGTGGTTTTTGTGTTATAAAAGGACTGTAAGTTTGCAAATACTAACATGTGTCTATTGCTATACTTTTGATTTCATTTACTAATCATCCTGTCTGGCTATAATGGGAATGCTCTTCGAATTTTATATTTTTGGGCAACATAACAGGTTAGACACAGCTTCTGCATTTGGGATTTGTTACATTTCTATTTTGTCAAAGATAGTTTATGTGATGCTGGCATTGCGTACTTTTTCCTAAATTTCACACCACCATATTTATTTACATTGAAACAATGTCTAAATTCTCACAATTTAAAAAGAATAAAACAAATTGCATTAAACTCATCTATACAACATAATCCTTTAAAATGCTTTTTTGTCTTGTAGAAATAACCTTTAAGCTAAGACAAACAATTTGTTGAAGATGCTCGAAAGCATCTTTAAAACTTTAACCACAGGCTTATGAAAGAAGCAACCCTCTTTCACCAAACTTTTCTTCTCTTTCAATGCCTAATCCTAAAAAAAAATTAGGAATTATATTTTATTGCTAGTTTTAAAAATCTTCGAAATGTGTATATAAATATGGGCGTGATATAAGTTTGGTCAAGACTATATGGTGTCCGTGTTTGAATTTAGAGATTATTCATTTTAAATAAAATTAATTTAATATGCAGTATTAAATACATGAATTCAAAATGTCTACTTTTTTTGCTGCATTCATTAAACCAGGACCTGGGCCAAAGAATATGATCCTCAACTGTGAGCAAGGAACAAGTGCTACCTACTAACAGAGAGTAGTAGGAAGCCCTCTACAAGCAAGGGAAGTGTGTACTCCTGGAGACAAAGAAGATCATTCATAAAAGCACTCTGGGTAGAGGCTGTAAATCCAACTGCAGGGTGGAATATGTGGACATTTACCCCTAGAATGAGGCAGGAATTGGAGCTCCTCCTGGCCTTGAGCAACACCAACCTGGGATGTCCAAATATTAGGCCAAACACCATCTGGGCCTGCACTCACCCCCTGCTTAACTACAGAAGCACCTATATCATTGGGGCCTTCATTTGTACCTCCTACATAATCATCATCTCCACCATCAAGTGCCCGTCCAGAACAATACTAGCAGTCAAGGAACTCATTTACCCCGACACACCTCACACTAGTCTTTGGAGACTCCCAATTAATCCTAATTGTTATTATTTCTGCAACACCTAAACCTTTTGCTCTATCTGTAGGTCGTCCTCCAAGTATTGGCTGTGGGGCAGCTATGTACAATTTCAAGGTCCTATTATTGCAGGAAACCCTTCAGACATTATCAGGACACAAAAAAATCAAAGAGTGAAAGAAGAAGTTGGCCCATGGTGCTTTCCTTATAGTATCTTTATGGGGATCAGCAATACTTCATCTAGACTCACTGTTGTATACTATAAACCTAACCTTTCATAATTGCCATCTAAGAGTGACACTAATCAAAGCTTAACCACAGGTGATTGGGAACAATTTTTGGGGTCAGCACCCTTTTCTGATGTTCACAATCATTTTTATAAAACTAATGCATATGATGTTTGCGACCACCTACTTAAAAAAATAACCACAATGGGAACACTATTATGGCAGTACACTATTTATGCAGGATGGCCAGTAGGTAGCACCACTGGCCATCCCTTCCTGCACATAAACAATCATTCATGACATTTCTATGTGTGCTGCACAATGCAGGACACATAGAAAAACAGCAAAAATGAGGAGAAATAAAACATTTCTCTTCATTTCGACATGTTAAGGCCAGGTTTTTCCCTGGTGGTAATTTTGGTGCTGTCTCCTATTTACGCCACCCTTGTATATTGGAGGCAGTGTCAAAATCAATGGATATTGTAGTGGAACGTCCATTGCCCACCCTTTTCACGCTAAAAATAGCACGAAAGGGGATCTTATTTACACGCTGCCTTGTTAATAAAGGGAAGCCCCTATCGCCACAGGAATGTCGATAAAAATGACGATCCTGTGGCGATTGGGGCTTGTAAATATGTCCCTTTGTGCCTAATCAAAATGATGATGCAGCACACGGAAATACATTAACTGACTATTGTTTAATACAAACACAGAAACGAACAAAAAAAACTTTAAAGCAGCAAGCCAAAAACAAGGCATATTTTCAACATTATAAACAGGACATTTATTTTCATATTTATTATGTCATATGACTATTTGCACAGCTGGATAGTGGCCAGTGCTGTGAATCACAACTTCAACCATTTAGAAGATTACACATTCTTGGACATATTGTTTTAATATTACCACTATCCTATAGTCTTAAAAATCTCGAAACCGAGGACTGGCAAAAAGTATCATACATGACATGGGTACATTTTCAGCAATACAGGTGGGAGTGCATGTCTTCATTTCAGTTATACGTCAATAGTTGCACCCCTGTGAGCTATGTGTTTTAAGAGTCAATTTAAATAAGGCACAGATTTACTATCCCTCTAAACAAATCACTCAATTGCATTACAAACAGTTGCTAAAAACGTCCTTTGAGGTCATCCAAAATAATAGGATAATTTATTCAGCCTTTGAATTTTAGTGATTGTAGTTCTGGAAAGAGAAAACTACCTAGGATAAACCGCACATGCCTGTCGTGTGACTATTTAAATCCTCCATGCCATCAATCAGTGCTCACCTACTACACATTGGTTCTGGCTTGACTTGTAAATCAATTGTGTCTCTATTGTCAATCAGGCCATGCCACCTGCTGTTCATCACCTTGCCCCCCTTAGTGGGCCTAGTTCTTACACCCTGAGCTGTGCATTACCATTTGTCTTGATTTACAATACCTCATGCAAAGGGTTCAGACAGTTTTTCTGCCCCTCTAGGAGGCATATTTCGAAGTTTATCCCAAATCCTCTAACAAGGCAGTGGAATGTACCACTATACACCAGGGATTACTTTTGGTTATTATGCATTGGTTTGGGAGAAGCCCATATTTCATTCCACTGGACCTATTCATCCCAGGAGTCCAAATAATCTGTTTGCCCCCATCAAGGCAGAGTAAATCCTCAATCTAGCTTCCCTGGGTCTCAAGGCACCACTAGACACCAGGGATTAAGTGATCACATCCAACTGATGGCAACAATCGTATGATGTTCCATTTCCACCTTTCTCTCAAGAAAAAGTGTGCCATGTGCATGTGGTAGGAATAGGCCAAAATGACGACCCTATAATGACATAACATTGACTTCATACAAAGTCAAAGTTTTGCTCAGTTCCTATCTGGTATGATTCACCCACTCAAAACTGTTTGGGACTCAAAGAAGTGTGGAAAGTCTTTGTAAAATGCCTGCCTGCAACATCCTCCTAGCAGACACACAGGCACCATAATCAAACTCCTTTTCTGGGGAAAGTTCCTTTGAAGGGTCAACTTGTAAATAATTTCATGTGATTACCATTAAGTTAATTACTATGGCAGACCCAACAGTGCTGGATGGCACAAGAATTCCTTATTCCTTCCAGGCCGCTTACCGTGGATGGGGAAAAGAGCATTTTGCACAGACCTAGCTGGGACCCAAGTTTCTAGTTTTGTCAAATGTTTGGGGTTGATAAGTTATTAAAATGGCCTGTCAATACAGTCTACAAATACCGCAGCTACCCACATCCCTAGAACAATTGGAATCTGAAAGAAAAATCTTGATCTTTCCACACAGCATTATGGAGCCTTTCCTATCCTAGGAGATTAGCCCACCAACACAAATGGGGAACCATTTTTAGTGGAAGATGTGGGAACCCTGGATGGCAGGATGTTTTTGGATGCAGCAGATTCTGGAAAGTTTTCCCTCTGCATATGTGGAAATTCAGTGATTTGAGCCAAAGGTTACTGTTTGTAGGGTATGGTGGATAAGACAAAGTAGTCGGATCTGCACGACCCACACCACATGGGACTTCCTTGACTGTATAGTTTACAAAAATGTTAGGGTTTGGTAGGTTAGCCTGTGTGCCTGATAATGCCAGACCCAAATATCACAGCTGCGCACATTCTCAGAATGACTAAAATTCAAAAATTAAATGTTGGTGTTTCTGTGTGGTATTTTTGCACCTTACTTCTTCGGGGCAATAGACCCATCAACTCAAGTGGGATACCATTTTGATCAAGAGGCACATGAGAATCCTAGGTGTTAGGACTTTTTGAGATCCAAGCAGCTTCTGGAAATTTCCCACAAGCAATTATGCAGGAAATTCAGCGATTTCATCAAAAATGTACATTTCCTGAGCATTTTTTGTATCGAAAAACAGTGGATTCAACACCAGCCACACCATTCAGGATCCTTAAGGATTCCAGCTTTCAAAAATTTCTAGGGCCCTGATTTACTACACCGGAAATTAACTATACCAAGGGGTACGTTATTTATCGGGTGTGTCTATTATGAGTTTGTGGGGAATAACATGTAGATTTAGGTGTTTAATGTCCTACAATTTGCATGGTATGGTGAATAACATACATATTTCTCCCCGTTGAATTTCAGAAGGTATGACCTTCCAAAATGTAATGAAGCTTGAGGAATTTAATGCATCCGATAACTATCGGATGTGTTCAATAACACTCAACTCATAATTCTGACCCATGAGTAAACAAAGGTTTACGAACGGGTCAGAACTATCTGACCCACTCATAATCAGGCTGTAGGAATGATAAGTTACCCTGCGTTCCAGCAAACCCCAAGTCTAATAACACACAGCTACCTACATTCAGAATGATTTCAATATGATGAAAAATACATTGCATTTTGGGGCCTTTCCTTTTCTGAGAAATAGGCCCACGATCACAAGTGGAGAATAGGTTTTATTGGAAGAAATGTGGAAACACTGTGTCATTGAACTTTTTGGGATTGCAGCAGATTCCATATAATTCCCACACAGAAATGTGGGGAAATTCAGTGAATCCGTGATTTCGGACAACATTTGATGTTTGCATTACATTCTTTGTAAGAAAATATGGAGGGATTCACACAAGTCACTACATGTGAGATTCCCCTTATTGTCTAGTTTTCCAAATGTTTAGATTGTCTAGGTTAACATGGGTACCTGCCAACCTCGGGCCATAATCCCACATCTACTCTAACTCAAGGATCAATTAAATTCAAATAATTAATCTTTACATTGCCATGCTGTGTTTTAGTGCCTTTCCTGCCCTGTAGATAGCCCCATTCAAGCATGTGGGATACTTCTTTCATCTAGAGTAGTGTGGGAAGCCAGAATAAGGCAGCTGTCATGAGTATGTTTCAAATTTCTGCATGTTTTAAACTTACAGATGTAAGTCAGTGTGCAAAACATGAACTCATGCTGTCAAACATCATCTGAATCACATAATATTATGATTAGTCAAAAATTCGGAGGGGTGGAAATAACACCTATTCCTACCCTCAGATTCTTCGGCACATTTAAAAACATTCATACCATTTTACTATTTATTACATGAGACTTTACAATGTGACGCATGATCGAAATGTAATGAAAAATGTCTTATAACTTATAGTTCGATTATTTGCTCTGGGTAGTGCTGTTTTTAGTGCTGTTTTTATAGACATCTGACAAACACTATGAACCTCACTGATGATGAGAAGAATCTGGCAGATGAAAAAAAAAATACTTTTGTTTATTAGCCATTAGGCCAAAATATATCAGGTGAGACTATTGTCACCTATTTCTAGTTTTGTTTCTACTTGCATTCACTATTTTCTGATTATAACAATGAATTTCTTCAGGAAAACCATCGACAATCTACCTATATTACCCTTTGCAGAATTCGGTCTATTTTCAGAAATGTATGCTTGTCACAAATGTAAGACCTCTCACAAATATCAATAAAAAGGCTCAACACCAGCAGAAAGTCTAAACTGAACACTCTGTGAGCTGTGTCATATAATGTGAGCGGTGGAAGAGTCAAGTTAAAATACAGTGTCCGCAAATGTTTTAGGCTGACTGATGTTTTAAGCAGTTGAAGAGCTGCATTGTCACTACTTTTCCATCTTAGGCAATGGTAAATGGGTGGGTCTAAAAGGAACTTTAAAGGCATGTGCTACTTTTAGCAGGATCTATAGTAGAATTTCTTGCCATATAGTCAACTTAAATAATGAAATAACTTATATAAAGCAACATAATAGCACAATTAAACATAACAACACACATTACACCACAATATTCAAAATAGAATGGACCACATGACATCAGCACGAAAATGCATTCTTTTCACACATTACCACCTTCAGAATCCTCTTTTCATAATTTTTCAAAAAACAAGATGGTGGTAAAGGGTATTTCCAATCCTCGCTTTATGTGATACAGCACCATGTCTTAATTTAGAGCATCTGATGTCACTTTATGTGGTTCAGCACATGAAGCTTCACTCATAATTGTTGCACTCTGCATTAAGAGCACAAGAAAAAAACTTTAATCAAGTAAGCGTTGCAGTGGTTTTCCAGGCCTATATCTTTGATGAGGAATACCCCTTAAAGATATATTCTAGGAAGATTTACTGTGATAAATTTTGAACGTTGCAATTCAGTTCTTCCAATTCGATAGCCTAGGTTTTTGTTTTTATAGATTATAGAGTATTTGACTTTTTACTGTGGGTGAGACTCACTATATGTGTCCCACTCATGCTGATCACATGATAATGGACTGTGCGTGTCTACTACTAGTGTCATTCTTTTAAGATAGGACCGTTGCGACACAGCTAGGGTAAAGGGCACTCAGCTGATTACATGTGAACACCTGTACACATGTATCTGAACACATGTGCAGGCTGTGCATGAGAGACCACTGTTGTTAACAGTCTGGTAACTGTGCACAGGTATCCTGGCACAGGCGGGACTCTGCAGTATTAGATACTGACCTGGGATAGGCCGAATATTGTTAGTGTATACTAACAGGAAACGTTAGTGTGATTTACTGTTTTGTCTCTAGTGACACTTCATTACACACATAAGGGAAATCTGCCTTAGAGTGTGGTTTCTCTTCCCTTTGGACTACAAAGTCTAGTGACATATCAAAATGGGGCGTAACCCATCCAAGAAAATCAAATCTGCAAGATCCAAAAATACATCTGTACAACTTATGGGTCATCCAGATTTGTCATATTTCCCTGGCTCAGCTCAGGATAAGAGCCCAGGTCTTTTCTTACCCCCGCTATGCCAGGTTAGTTGAATTTCTCTCCGGCAGCAGGAACAAAGGTCTCCCCACACAAAGGGGGCAGTTAACAGTGCTTCACTCAGCTCCTGATGAGGAAAGTGGTGGAGCTAAATAATCTGCATCAATCAATGAGCTGTCACACTGTACCATGGATGAGCCTGCACAAGCCCACTGAACAAAGGAGGGGGCCCAGACCTATGGAGCCAACCCAGGATGGGGTTCCCCTTTGAAGATTTTTTGTGAAAGGCCCTGGTAGTGATGTCAGTGAGTGGCAGAGCTGAGAACCCCATAGGAGATATGACTAGTGACTCCTGGATGACACCTTTTTGAACACTCCCAGGATGCTGTGCAAGAGGTTTGGGATGGGGTGGAAAGGTGATATGGCACCCTAGGATTGACTATGGGTGCCTGGCTTCTGGATCCTCCTACTCCATTTCAAGAACCCTTGCACAAGAGGGAGACTCTCTCTTAATTGGTGTCGTTTTGCTCTGTGCTGCTGGAACCTGCGGCTGCCATGGACAACTGGAAGGAGGAGCTCCCTGATGCCCAGAAAGGAGTAAGGACTCTGCCCCAGCTGACCCTAGCACCAGTAGGTCTCACCAAGGGCCAGTGAGGCTGGCCCTCTTGCACCCCCTAATGACCAATTTGGGGAAAGCCCTGTACGTCTGCACGCAGGGACCAAGACAAGGAGGAAGGCTGGTGAAGAGAGCCACTAGCACCAGCTCCCAATATGCTAAACCGCTCTGTAGGTGAGGAGGGCTACTGAAACAGGATTAAAATGAGAGTGGGATCAGCCAGATTGACCGAATGGTCCAGTTATGCCATTTGTAAGATTTTCAACCTGTGACCCCATTCGGCAAGGGAGCTCATGGAGTTCCACTGCCATTCCTGAAATATCCTCCGGTATAGGCCTGGCCCCAAGGGTCAATACAGGATGGTGCTCTTTATTTTTATCAAGATGGGCGTGAAAGGGGCTCTCTCCCCAGACTCTCCCATGTCCCGGGAACCCCATTCCAAGGGCCTTGTCTTCAGAGGAAAGGGGCCAGGACACCATTCCCAACCCCTGTTAAACATATGAAAGGGAGACCACTGTTGTGTCCAACCAGTAGTGGTGTGCTTTCCCCATTATACGTGTCTGTGTCTGAGGGCAGCGGGTGGCCACCACCAGTTCAGAGTTCCCTGTCCAGAGGACTGGGCAGGGAAGGAGAAGTTGCTGTCTCCTGTGAGTGCACGCAGAATAGAGGGTCACGTGACAGCCATTAAGGAAGTAAGGGGTGGACTCCCCCACCTGCCCTCAATGTTTGGAGGCCTGGTGGTGACCAGGTAAGGCTGGGCTGCATGAGGCCATGTGGCAAGGATAAATTCAGCAACACCTTCCGACGCTGCGGGAGAGCCACTCATCAAATACTCACCGCTCCAGGCTGTAGCCCCCCATATTGACCTGTGGGGCTTCTGCATTTGCATTTTGTCTCCTCTTGTGGTGGCCCAAGGACAGCAGCGGCACCACCATTGTTAGCATGGAAAAGGCTGCAGAAGTGCAGCAGCTTCCCCCAAAGGAGATCCTCACAGGATTGAACCAAATGCAGGGGCCGGGAAAGCAGGGCCTCACAGAGATTCTTCATATAATTTTCAAAGCACTCCCAAGGCTGGAGTTTCTGCTCTACAGCTGGGAGTGCAGCACCCTCTGGGAGCTTGTTCTATGCCTGCAGTTATTGTGGCTTGAAAGTGTCTAAAGAAATCTACAAGTTCTACAGTGCCCTCTAGGGGCTACTTTTATTGTTGTATTTAATGTAAGGAAAAAGCAATGCCCTCTGTGTTTAGGATTACATTCTATCTGGCTGAAAGTATATAAAAAGCACACATACACAGCTCATTCTCTTTATTGGTATATTAATGCTGACAGTGTTTACTTATCAAAGTGCATATGCTTTATTAACATTATTAAGTGCATGTACACATGATTATTATGGATGATTGCATTTACATAAGAAGTGATGATGTCTTTAACATGTTGTTTGTTGATCTTGAACATGCAGGGGTCAAAGGTGATT
The DNA here is from genome assembly GCF_964204655.1 of Triturus cristatus. NCBI lineage: Eukaryota > Metazoa > Chordata > Amphibia > Caudata > Salamandridae > Triturus > Triturus cristatus. The sequence goes on from NC_140592.1 coordinate 131,940,574, forward strand.
ATGCAATGGCATCTATGGTATTTTCCATTTGCCTGATGTGCATATTCGTAAATAAATGTGTAGTATTTAGTAGTGTGTGTATGTGTGTGTGTGTGTATTAAACATACGTTTTCTTTTTCTAAAGAAAAAGCACTGACTGGACAATCATTTATTGAGTGCTTTAATGTGTGCCAGTGAACGGTGATTATTAGCCCACACCACCTCCAAGTTTGCCTTGAGAAAGTCAAGCACTGCAATGGGGTGCTTTGTTCCCAGTAGCAAGAAATTGTGGACCTATTACTTGTGCAGCCCTCACAACTAATAACCCAATTTCCTACACTGAAAAAAACCATCATTGGCAGGCGAGAGGCGACGACCCAGCTAATAACGCTGATGTTAAAAGAGGCAATGCTCTAATTTTCTTCGGTGCACTAGAAATGGGAATTTGCAGCATCTAACCTGTAATGGCTACTCAACAGTGATTACTCGCAATTGCAAAGAAATTGGATCTCAACTTTTGCATGACAGCATTGTGAAAACAACATTTTTCTTTACGTTGGCAGAAAATTGCGTAGCAAACTAAAATGATTTTGTGTGCCAGCATATCCTGTATTTTTTATCCAAGCAATCTAGGATTGCCAAAATATTTCTGTGAAAAACAAATGTTTTAAAACTAACTTTTTCATTTACATTTAATATCTAGGTGTCATATTCCACTCCATTCCACAGTCCACTCCGGGGTACCAATGGATCCCTCCCCTCATCACATCTACAACATGGGAGTGCCATAGATCAGCAAATTCCTCACAACATCATCAACTCCTCTGTCAAATTAGCCACCTTGCATGAAAACTGGAAACATGCAGCCCTCCTCAAAACTATTGGCCGACCTCATCGAGCGGAGCAACTTCTGACCCATCTCCCTGCTCCCATACCCAGTCAAAGTGACAGAGAAGGCTATCAACAAACAACTCACCAACCACCTTAAACCCCACAAGTTGCTTGACCACACCCACTCAGCTTTTCGGAGCAACCACATCTCAGAATTAGCACTGATCATGGCCACAGATGAAATCCGCAAAATACTGGACCGTGGAATGGATCTCCAACTACCTCCTCCACTGTCTCCAGACCATCCAGAATGCCACAGCAAGAATCATCGTAGACCTCCCATGATGCACCCACATCACACCACATCTCAGAGAGCTCCACTTGCTCCCCATACATAAATGGTGCCAATTCAAACTCCTCAGGCATGCATACAAGGGATTACACAACATAAGACCAATATATCTTAAAAAAACAACTTCCCTTCTACCAATCCATCAGACACCTGTGCTCAGCCTCACTCTTAATCACATAAACAACCCTGTATCCGCAAAAGTAGAACAGGAGATGTAGCTTTCTCTTACATTGCTTTGAAAACCTGGAATGACCTCACTCTACATATCAGGGCCTCCTCCTCGCTCCTTGAATTACAGTGGAAGCTGAAGACCTGGCTCTTCAAATAATACCCCAAGGCTGACTCACTCACTTCACCCTTAGCCTCATGCCTATACACCTGCTTCAGTACCTGAATACCCTCATAAACCACGCTGTACAAATCTACATAACATAACATAACACATTACAATAAGCCTAATATTTGATGCGGGCATAACCTGATTCCAGGCTGGATCAACACACCAAATAATGGGAATTACAAGGTCGAAGAGGAGAGTCTAAAATATGGACCAGTGAATTCCAGGTTATATTCTGGGGTGGGCAGCACTGCGATTTAGTGCTGGTAGAGTGAGCAGCGCTGAAAATCAGTGCAAGCTGCACCATGCGTTGCACAAGAGTGCACACCCATTCAAATTGATTTTGCTGCTGCTCAAGTAGAAAATCTACACGAGCTGCAGGAAATCTACTCGAACGGCAGCCCTTTGACCATGACTGCTCGCAAACACCGGTGACTGAAGGGGTTATTAAATTAAGCTATGAGATGCCAAATATCGCTTCCATTCGCCAGCTCGCATATTGTGGATTTTTGGCCAGAACTGCATTCATGAATAATGCAGAGAGCCCAAAATCTCACCAATTCCGTTGGTGGAGCAGAATATCCCGCCCACATCCTTGGTAAAATTCCCCATGCGATTCCTGAACCCAGGCTCCAAATAAACACATTTCTCTTTGTCATTTAGCATCTACTTTGACCAGGTGGTAAATGGTGTCCAGATGAGTGCTGTGGGTTGACAGCCGGAAGCTGGGTGAGAGGGTAGATGGAAGCCCAACAGGGCAAGGAGTGTTATCTACTCCCGCTGAGGGCAGGAGAGGGTGGGTGAGAGCCATTCGATTTCTTCGCTCGAATAGTAATTTGTGATTTCACAATCACCTGGTGTGTCACTGAACCACTTAAAACTAAGTCCGGTGTCCCTGGACGAATGGTTACTTGATCCAGAATCACTGGCCACTTGTAGAGGAATTTCACTTTGGGCAATTCGCAGTGAGAATCCTCGTCTACTTTCAGGTCCAGCTAAACAATGTATTAATTCTGCCCATAGTTTGACAATTCCTTATCATGACCTGTTTGCCATGCATAGTGGCCCCAGGTTTGCATAGTTTGCAATGTCTATCTCTTCTCCAAGTCCTCAGATTGTGGCATGACATTCATCTTTGAGCATTATTTTTGCACAACCCACAGTTTTTGTGGCCCGAACTACTTCCACCTATTCCATTTACGAGCCTCAATAATCCGCTACATTTTCTCTTCCTTGACTCTTCAGCATTTAGGTCACTAAAGACAGGCTCGACCATATCATAGCCACCAAATATATGTCAGTTTGCCGATTTGTAATTAGCACAATTGATGAGCTGTTCGGGCAATTACTCTCTACGAACAGAATCTATTCCCTTATATTAGTTCAAGGTGGCGCCAGTATTTTATTGACGGCAGAATATTCTGTGCTAAATTGCATAGTGTTGAATCAATGTCCTGCAAAATACACAAAAACAATATTAATAGTTTTCAGTAAAGCCTCACATCAGACATCCTGATCGAAAAACCTAAAGCATCAATGAATCGTTAGGAGGATGTGAAGCAATTATGCAAAACTGAAATCATGAAATCACGATAGCACTATTGTAAAGAGACGAGGAGTTATTGAAAGGGAAAGGGGATAATTTAGTTTGCATCTGAAATGGTCAGTGTTGAAAGAAAACCTGTGTTTTCATTGATTGTTTATTTATATATTTATTTTGGGGGGAAATTGTTACGGTGCAACGCCCATTAGCTTTCCTGTCTAGCTTTCACAAAAAGAGCACAAAAACGGAGAGTCAGTAAGCATTGTTTCCCTAGTAAATGATTTAAGTCGGTACTGTTCTCGTCTGCTAGTCCATTCTTATGAGAGGTCTGTAATTTCTAATATGGCCAACATCATTGGGAGAACTTCAGGTCAGTCATTTCTCATTTGACCTACTTGAGCTTGTAAAATTTCCAGCTAAAAAACAGCTCACACATTAGGAAACCCATGCAGGAAGTGGTGCAGAAACACATAATTTCATGTATTTTTCACTTATCACGTGCATTTTAGCAATGCCCTGGGTCCAAATTCCGGAATTACTGATACCTGTGGCACAGGATTATGATCGATGGTGTGAGAAGGCTAATGCGGTAATATTGTGTCCCTTATAATGGAGTCTTAGGCCCAGATTGACAAAGGTTTATCATTGGGTTAGCTTTACTTTTGTAATGCTGACCCGACGCTAAACCTATTTGGGGATTAACAGAGCAACTCTAATTGATATTAGTGTAGGTTAGTCTAGAAAAATAACGCAAAGCAGCGCAAAACGCGGCTTTGTGTTAATTTACATGAAGGGGGCATTACATGGGTGGTACATGGGCTTTCCCATGCAACCACCCATGCTTTTTTATGCTAAACCCTAACTTCTCACATCAGTAGACAGGGCTTAGCACCAAAAATTATTGCTGCTCACAAGCAGGCGTTAAAAAGAGAAAGTTTTCATTTCTCTATTTATCGACTTTGCATGCGTGCTGCACTGTGCAGCACAAATACAAAGTAGGAAAAGCTTTGAAGTGTGTCCAGGTAGAATATCTCGTACAGAAAGGGTACCCTTCCTGTACAAAACCTATGCTAGACTCAGGCAGGCACCCTAGAACTATGGCGCTAAGGTGTGTGCCTGGTGCACGGCAGCTGGAATCAGTGGCGGCTTTAGGGAGAGGGGAGGAGAGTACCATATCTCTGTGAATATGGCACTCTCCTGCTCTCTCCCTGTCATGTAATGCACCATAGCCTCCTTGGGTGCTGTGCTACATTCCGTGACAGTATCAGAATTTGGGCCTGAGACTGCAATTTAAAGCCTACACCAGGGATGTCATTTCTGCCTATCCCCTTGACCTCTCTGATATCTGTCACTACTTTCTGCCCCCTGAGACAACCACCTTTGTGCTTTCCTAGTTCCAATTACTGTTATTTTCTGCTACTCCCCTTTCCAAATTTCCTACTTGGTGCATCATTCTTTACTCATGGCTGTAGCAGTTCACAAACCCTCTCTCACCGGTCTAACTCTCTCTTTTACTTCATAGACGTCCATGCCTTGTATTTCTTGTGATCGTCTCTTCGTATTGCCACTCCCCAAAGCCTCTCACCTGACACCTCAGCCCAGCTCTCTATATCACTTGTCATCTCATCCCAAACCTCAATATCTCCATTTTCTACTCCTGTGTCACACAGTGACCCACATGCCATTGCCATTCACCTAGCCTCCCACTGCATCATTGTAATTTCACCCATCACAATCTGTCTCCCAATCTCTTCAACTGATCTCTTTAACTGTCCATCTCAAAAAGTTAACACTATTCAGCATAATTGACTGACAGGTGGTTCTATCTGCTTAATCTACGTCTTTGCTTATTTTTTCTTTCTTCACAGTACTCTCCCCAGCCATTTCAAGAATTTACCCCTTTAAATGCTTTGTATGCCATTCATCCTCACCGTATCCCACCTACTGCAGTCTTTGAATAAGATCTGTCAGCATTTCTACCATACTTTCCAACATGTCATGTAGGGTTATATATTTTTAACAAACCTTTTTTAGCAATATTCAACAAGTTCAATACAGGCATCTTCAAAAACCTGAAACTACCTAGAAATTGCTTTGGGTAATGCTGCTTGCCTGTTAGCCCTGCAGGTAAACAGCATATTGGTATACATGCCTTGAATTTGGACATGATCTTCCTAACAATACTCTCTGTCAAATACCTTATCAAGGCGACACTGAACTAGTGGTGATAGTAATTTTGGGAAGATTGTAACATTGTGTTGGATTTGGCCCTTTAGGCATGGTTACCCCCAGATTGTTTGATTTTTGTTTCTCACCTTGTTTTTGTTGGCATTAGGATTCTGTGCACTTTCCCCCAGCTAACAAGTGGTAAATTGCTTGCGCATTACACCTAATTTGCTCCGTCAATTTACTTGTAAGTACCTAGTAAATGGTACTAAACATGCCAGAGACTGCAAACTAAATTCTACTAGTAGGGCAGCAGCACTCCTTGTACCACCCACCAAAGTAGTCTTTGTGCAGCTTCAAACTACCCTTTTCTCCTGCCAAAATAAATCTTTGGCAGGCCTAAACCTTCCTTTTTAACATTTATAATTCACTCTAAGTTAGGCCCTAAAGGCTCATATGGTGGCATACATGTGTGCTTAAGTTTTACATATCTTAGTGGGGAAAAACCCTAAAATCATTTTTCACTGTTTTAAGGCCTATTTCTCCCATTGACTAATACTAGGTTACCTTATTACATTTAATAGGTGCTAATTTCAGATAGGGAGCAGGTAGAGAATTTATATTTACACTCAAACAAATCGTAATATAAAATCCACTTTAAAAGTAAAGTCAGATTTTTAAGCAACAATTCTGAAAATGCCACCTTTGAAAGGTATATATTGAAAAATTGAGAGATCCTGTTGGGGTAATGAGGGGTGGGATCATTTAATGTAAGAAATGCAAAGGGGACCCCTCACACCATGGATGCATCAACTATTCTAACAGTTCCGTACCTCTCAATGCAAAAGCTTGTTGGCGATTTTACTCGACTTCTTATTTTTTATTTAGATATCCTCTTACCAACTCTAAATATGTCCATAGAACTACAAACATTTGTGATAACACTACTAAAGGATATCAACAGTATTGAAAAGGAAAAGAAATATATAAAGCATAATCTGTCCAAAGAAGAACATGAAGCCCTCCTGAGATTGAAATCAAACCAGGACATAATAATTAAACCAGCAGATAAAGGAGGCGCCATAGTCATCATGGACCGGAACCAATACGAACATGAAATACTGAGGCAACTGCAGTATGAAGAACACTATAAAAAGATTCAAGAGGATCCAAGTCTCATGATTATGAGGAAAATAGAGGAGCTCCTGAAGGAAGTAACATATGAGGGATGGGTCTCTAAAAAAAAGAAGAGGAGTACTCATACAATAAGAATCCCCACACCTCATTGATATAAATCCTCCCCAAAATTCACAAAGATTCAGGGTGGCCAATTATTTCAGAAGTAAATTTGATTCTTGAACGTCCCACAAGTGTATTGATATATTCCTCAAGCCCTTGATAACCTAATACTACCTAAGAACCTAAAAACAAGTCACTTTTTGTGTACAGCCAAGTTATGTCATTTATATGAGATTTCCATTTTTAATTTTGTGGTCTTAAGTTACAATTTATGTAATTTGTTGTCTTGTACTTCCTCATTAATATAATTTCAGAAATGGACCAGTCCACAGAAAATATAATTTCTCTGTCCCAGAGTGTACTGTTTTCTTGTCTCCTTTTCCTTTTCTTTTCGACTATGAACATTCAATGCCATTTGGAATTTTGACTTTTAAATGAAAGTAAGTGTGGTACATCAGTGAGAAGATATCTTTATTAAAACATTTAAGTAACGTCTGCAACAAGTTTTAGCATTGAGGGGTACAGAACCATTACATAGCCTTCTTGAAATTGTTGATAGATCTATAGTGTGAGGGGTCCCCTTTTCACTTCTTACCTTTGGAAAAAAGTTGCATTTTTGTGTCCAAATCAATTGTGCGCTTCTGCCAGTAAGGAGGCTCACATGACTGTGGCCGTCTCTCCAGTGATGGGCTGTAGGTTCCTTCAAGAAATGGGGACAAAGGGGGGCTAGGTGAGGACAGGATGGGCCATCCTGCCAAGATGGTGAGGAGTAGCTGGACCCAGTCCCACTTATACTTTAAATGAAGGACAGGGGAACTTTACAGAACTTGTTTCAAGGGGCCCAGGGGTCGTCCCCCATACAAAGGCTGGCACTAGGAATAAAAGGTAGCAATCTTAGACCCCCTGTGGAAGACTCAGAAGAAGGATGGCCCTGTTGCTAGAACTGTCCTCCTGCCTGAGGAAGGAAGACTCAACCTGCTCCCTTGAATGTAGGACCATCAGAGTGACTCTAAGTGCTTGCTGGCTTACCTCCAGTGTGAGCTACAGTGACTCAACAAGCTTTGGAGACCTGCCTGGCATCTTCCCAGCTGACCAGTAACAATTTGATCTGACTGACAGCTGCTGTTGCCCTCCCGGTCCCGGACCCATTTTTTGGGGCTACAGTGGACTCCTCCTATTCAACTAACCCACCTAATCCTAAAAGCTGGGACTTCTCCTCAACCTCATCCTCTTGGGCTCATCTGAGCTCCAGAAAAACTACCATATCCAAAGCTATAAATCTACATCAGACGTGACGTCAACCAGCACCCCTTCTCAGTGCAAAAAATTGGCTTTTACCTCTTGGAGCTTTTTCCTGTCTTCGTTGACGGACACACTAAGACTACTTCGTCCAACGGCTCCATGGGGTGCCTTGACTCACTGAGACTCTACCATCTTGACATTTTTCTACGTCCCTGTTGGACTTGGCCCTTTTTTGCAGGGTTATCCTCAAACTTTTTGATTCTTCCACCTTTTTTTTCCTGACCTGTTGTTGTTGGTTTTAGGACTCTGGGCACTTTACATCTGCTAATCAGTGCTAAAGTGCATATGCTCTTTGTGTGAATTGTGAACATGATTGGTTCTCCCTGATTGGTATATTTTGATTTACTGGTCAGCCCTTAGTAATGTGCACTGGGTGTGCCGGGGCTGGTAAATCAAATACTACTATTGGGCCTGCAGCACTGATTGCGCTATCCACATGAGTGGCCCTGAAAAGATGTTGCAAGCCTGCCACTGCAGTGCCTGTGCGCAGTTTGCTAACTGCCACCTCGACTTGGCAAGTGCACCCACTTGGAAAATGGCGCCCTCCAACGAGGAATGAGCGGACTCAATAAGCACTCCTGGCATCTTTGTTGCCGCTTTTCGAATTTTCATCCACTTAAAAAAATAATCGATGTTATTCGGTTCTTCCAAATTCTTTTATTTTGTTTTTACATCTTTATTTTATGCTTCTCTTTTCAAAAATTTGATTCATATGATTCCTCTCATATGCATATCAATTGTGAGGTAAGTTATCTCATTACACCGATACCCCAATGCATTTCGGGCATCAGCCCTTCGTCAGGGAGATAGGTCCTGTCTTAATGCCGATATGCTATTCCTCTTTCCTCTTCTCAATAAACCTCATTACACAGATTAACTTTTCACTAGAAAAACTCATGAAAATAGGGTGTGCAACCGTAATATAGACATTCCTTTGCAAGTGTACCCACTTGCCAGGCCCTAACCTTCCCTTTTCTTACATATAGGACACACCTATGGTAGGCCAAGGTACTCCCCCCGTCAGGGTGCAGTGTATGTGAAAGGTAAACATGTACTCATGTGTGTAACATGTCATGATAGTGAACTACTACCAATTCTGTTTTTCACTATTGAAAGGCTATCTTGCCCCATAGGACGGAATGGGGAATGCTTTGTAACATTTTACAAGCATATCTTCCCATAGGTATAAGATGGGAAAATAAAGTTTAGGCTCTCTGAACTCAGAATTTAATAACACATCTTTTACAGAAGATGGTTTTTTAACTGTGTGGTTGAAAATGCCACTTTTAGAAAGTAGGCATTTTCTTGTTTAACAATTCTGTGTGCCTCTGACAGGGGCTGAGGAGGTGCATTCTCTCAGACAGCCACCGGGGGGTTGATGTGTGTCCTGCCTTTCTTGAATTAGTCAGGGCTGGGCTGAATAGACCTGGGCTGCATTCAAAGTAGGGGGAGGAGTTCTCACTAGCACCTGAATTGGCCCGGCCTGCATTTAAAGTGGTGGGAGGATATTTCCCTTGCACCTGAATAGGGCCTGACTGCCTTACACAAAGCTGTCTCCACCTCCTGCCGGGCAGCTGCACCAAAGAGGACAGAACTGGTTTGGACTGGGCTCAGAGACCCTTTGCAGAAAGAGAGCAAAGACATTTTGGGGTATAAATATTAGACATAAAACCCCTGAACTTTAGGATACTTCTGGAATCAAGAGGAACCTTTGCAAAGGAGAAGAGCTGGAAAACTGAGGAGAAGTACTGCCTTGCTGTGTGTCTGGGGTTGGCCTGCAGTTGCTGTTTCTGCCAAGGAAAGGAGAAGGACTTTGCTGTGTGATGTGTCCCCTGCTTGAGGAAAGTCTACAAGGGCTTGAGTAAAGCTTGCCTCCTGTTTTGAAGTCTCAGGAACACAAAGACTTCACCCCCAGCTCCCCTGAACTCCTTGACGGGAGTTATGACTTGCCAGGAGTGCCTGGGGCTGTGTGTGGCCTCTGGAGGTTGTTTCTGCTACTGGGAGCTGGAAAGCAACGCAACAACAAGAAAATCGATGCATCTCTCTTCTTGAGACAGTTTTTCCGATGCAAAGCCTTGGTGCTAGAAGAATCTCCCCGCACCATTGCTGCTGAAATTGACACAGTACCTGTCGCAGCTGCAAGAATCGACACATCGAGGGATTGCAACTGAAGAAATCAACGCAGCGCTGCTCAACGCCGCCGCATCGTTCGCCGACGCATCCCGGATTTCCACGCATCGTCCCTGTGCGGCAAGTTTTCCCCAACGCATCACCAGAGGATCGGAGTCATCTCAGAATCGATGCATCAGTTCCCCCTACAGACTGAACCCGAAGCACCGCATCACATCCACGAAGGTCTCAGGAATCAAAGCACCTCTGTTTTTCGACGAATCCCATCGCAGCGGCTGCTTGGCTTGGTGAATTTTGTCACAACCACAGGTACTTTACAAGAAATCATGCATCCATAGTTTTCTATGGACTCAGTTGCTAAAACCTTTTGAAAGTCATTTTTCTTAACACTTGTATGTTGGATTTTTGTCGTTTTGGTCTTGTTAAGTTTAAATAAAGATACTTTATTTTTTTTAACCGGTGTGGTGTCCATTTGTGGTGTTATCACTGTGTTACTGTGAGTGTTGGTACAAATACTTTACCCATTGCCTTTGGGATAAGCTTGTGCCAGGCTACCGAGGGGTTGAGCAGGGGTTATCTAAAGTGTGTATCCCCTTTACACTGACTAGAAGCAAGGGTCCCTATTTGGACAAAGGTACCTACCTCTGACAACTAGAGACCCCCATTTCTAACAGTCCCAAAATGTTTCTAAGTCTGTAACAAGACATTTCTGGTTTCTGTATGTGACTGCAGTCCATCATGGTCAGTCTTTATCTGTGACTTTGTCCACAATTGTTCAACCAGATACCCAGGGTTGGCACTTTGCTCTTTGTGGCCCTATTTTCCTTTAAAAACTATTCCCCAGTTCAACTGATTGGATTTAATTTGTTTTGCTGTAAAAAAATATTATTTTTTATTTATTTTTCTACATTGGGCTGTGATTTGTCTTGTGTTGTATTTTCACTTTTGAGTGTTGCATAAATACCCCTTACATTACTTCTAAAAAGCCTAACTGATTTTGTGTCAAGCAATTACACATTGAGCACAAGTTATGTATGGCTTTTTGTGGTTCGCCCTGGCAAAGACTGTGTTTAATAATTGAGAGGGGCTTCCAACCTTCTCAACTAATAGCCCATTTTCTTACACAATGGTTAACATAATTTTATGAGACACTGTCATGTTTTATGGTGGAACAAACCAGCAGCCTTTGCTTGTCTTTTTCAAGTGTGCATATGTTGGTGAATTGAAAACAGTGAGACAATTAGCCCTTTATCTTCCTTGTGATATATCTGACTTTCTAACAAATGACAGGATTCTCACAAGGCTAATTTTAGCTTCATTCACATTAATATCAGCTGTATATAGTGCTGTTATGCCTCCGTGCAAAATGCACTGGTAGCAATCTATCATGTTCTTTCAATATTTACACTTTATGATTTTTTATTTGAGTTTTAAGATCCTTTAAATGCCCATGGTAAGACTGTATAATGACAATGATATTGTATTAGTCAGTATTGTGTTCTCTGGTAGGTCCATATAATCCATGAAATTAGCATTACGCTGATATTGCACCTCAATTTCTGCTCCTTTGGACACATCCAGAACTAGTTGTCTAACTGTTCTCCTTCATTAAAGTATGAAAATGTATCCAAAGAGTGACAACAGATATAGCCAAGTCTCTAAACTACCTGTCTGACAAACAAAAGATGGCCTACCTCTTGGACATCATTGGCTACTAGGTGCTTGAGCTAGCTTATGCAAATGACTCAATGCCAAGACTGGGAGCTGCTTATACTGATACAAAGAGATTAAGTCAGGCTTAGAAAAAACCTAATATTGTTATATGATCAGTGTTCCCATCACCCCAGGTTGAACTGCAATGAATCATGACAAGGATGAAGAAGGCCGATTCATCTTTGTTAGGCTTTTAGCATGTATGCTGCATGATATAATTTATTAATGTTCATGGGCCATCATTTGTGAATTATAGAATGGAGAGGAAAAGGAAATGAACAGTTTTAAATAAGTAGATATAGAATGGGATAAGTAGTACATCTAAAAGATGCTAAGGGGGGGATAAAGGAGATGTCAATTTATAAGTAGATCCATGTTGAGGGTAGAGTCAAGACAGATAAAAAACAACATGACTGTTCGGAATTCAAATGATCAAGTACATATTTGAGTAGAAAAAATAGAGAGGATGACTGATGAGTTTAAAGATACTCATGTCCATAACAACACAGAAATGTAATACAGAAATAGCCCCGCTCCCTGCAACCTCTGGTTCCCATCAATGCACGGACCCCAGGGCTACCGAGGATCAGCACCAGGAGAGAAGCCAGGACTACACCACAATAAAGATACAATTCGCCCCCATGCACCTGCACCTGAGCAGGAGGCTGCAGACAGCGGCAGTGCTCAAATGGATCTTCTCCTTCCTTGCTCTAGCTCAGTGCTCCTCAGCGACTACTGGTAGCTGGCCCTATTTCACAGGCCCTGGCTCTACCTGGACAGGGTCATGTCTTCTTCTGGAGGTCGCAGGTCAAGATGGATTAGGAACTGGAGGCTTTGGTCTCATTTCAGAGACTACTTGCCCCTCACGTTGGTAAAAACTGTTGACTTGGACCCGAAGCACAACTACATTTTTGGATTCCATCCCCACGGCATACTGGTCGCTGGCGCCTTTGGCAACTTCTGCACTGAGGCCACTGGCTTCTCACAACTCTTCATTGGCCTAACGTCACACCTGCTGATGCTACCCTTCTGGTTCAAGGTGCCCTTCTTCAGGGACTAAATCATGGGTGGAGGATTGGTGTCTTCAGATAAATCAAGTACTGCTTATCTTCTGAGTCAGAAAGGTGGAGGGCAGGTGGCCATGGCTCCAGTGGGTTGAACCCCGGAGTCTCTCGATGCTCGCCCAGGGGCCCTGAGCCTCCAGATCCTCAGCCGGAAGGGCTTCATCAAGATGGCAATGGTGCATGGGGCACACCTCGTTCCAGTGTTCTCTTTTGGGGAGAATGAGCTCTTCAACCAGGTGGAGAACCCTCGTGGCTTGCTGATCAGGACAATACAGGAAGGGCTGCAGAAGAAGATGGGTGTGGCACTGCCACTCTTCCATGCCCATGGTGTCTTCCAGTCCAGCTTTGGTCTCCTGTCCTTCTGGCATCCCATCCATACTGTTGTTGGGGAGCCCATCATGGTGGACAATACTCCGAGAGCAAACATCTCAACCTGATCTAAGGACAGATTTTTCAACCTCAAATGGAGGATTAAGTGGCATTTACTACATCGCATGTCTTTCAAAGACTATTGGGGGAGAAGGGTTTACACAGGCAATCCCGTCAGCAGGTGAAGCCCTTCACAGATGCCTGCATTGCTGGGTGATTTTCTTACAGGGGAAAGGTATACTCCATGTTTCTGCCGATGCAGCCCGGGGTAGTACGGTTCACTTGATTCATGGCTGGGTTGGATGGTGAAATGTTGTGTTATATCATATGTTGGCAAATTAATGAGACTAAGTACTTTCTATTGCAAGAAGGTGGCCTCGGTGTTCTGTGAACGGAGAGGAGGCCTGTGTATGCTACCAATAAAGAAATACAGAAATAGGAGCCAACATCTAATGAAAAAGAAGAAAGCTTACGGATAAGAGAAACTGTTTTTATGAAATTTGAACTTGAAACTTAAAGAAAATTCAATATTATGTTAGAGTAATTCGAGATGAGTAAAGAAGAAAGGTCAAACAGATTGAAGTTTGAGAAAAAAACAAGGCGTTATGAGTGGAAGATAAAGAATCAATGATATAAGTGTTACAAGTACAAATTCAAGCTTCAGAAAATAGGGAAATTGGGATTTAAGTAAAGAAATAGACAAGTGTTTTATTACACAGTCTATTCTATATTTTTAGAGGACATTCCATGATGACATCCCTGGGCACATTTTCACCCACATCATAATATTTCTGTTTTTCCTCACTGCTGACCATGAAATGTCATCTTAAATACAATGTCCCTCACACTTAGGCTCTTTCTAATGTGAGAGAGGTGACACAGAAATATTCCACTTTGCAGACATGCCCCTTGTTGGTCTAGGTTGCTTTTTTTCTCAGTTGCTTAATTTCTCTCTATAATTGCAGCTACTTATGTTCCTTACTTTAGCTAATAGGGTTTTTGATTTAGAGAAGTGAAGATCCTTCTTAAGTAGTTACCACAATTCCTGTCAGGATCAACCACAAAAGACACTAAATTAACATGTGCTTAACACTCTGGTAGCTTGGCACAAAAGCAGTCAGGCATAGCTTAGAGGCAATGAGAAAAAAATGTATGCAGCACACAACCAGTAATAAAGTGAAAATACAACACAGGACAAATCCCACACCAATTTAGAAATATAGAGTCAAATATATTAAATAGTTTTAGACCAAAACAACAATAAATTAAATCAGTGGAACTGGAAATATGCAATTTGAAAGATGTAGGAATGCATAGTGTCTAAAATGCACAAAGTGCCACTCATGTGCGCCTGGGTATGCTAGGCAGGGGAAACTCACATGTTCAGACCTACCACACTGGCGGGAGGGTCACATGCAGGAGCTAGGTTTTTCCCACTAAAAGGTTACTTTCTTGAAGATTGACATGAAGATGGACTCTTTGTGGTGGAGGAGGCAGCAAGGAGAGCATTGTGGACAGTCATCGCTGTTGTGCACAGAGCAATTCTGATGTTGTGGATAGTCGTCACTGTAGCACAAAGATCCTGTGTGGCATCGCAGACCAGCGTTGTTGGAGCTTCTTGTTTGCTGTCACCGGGGACTGTAGATCAAAGTGCAGATCTCAGTTTGCCGGTCATCACTGCCAGTCATGGTAGCTCGGAGATTCACATTGGCAGTCGACTTGAGCAGCAGTATCTCGGCATGAACAGGCTTGTTTGTGGACCTGAAGAGGTCAAAACTTCAGGATTTCTCTCTTTCTTCACAGAAGTAGCTCAACTGATGCCAGACAAGAGTCCAGAACCTGGGGAGCCACGTCTTTGGGATCTGTAGCTCGCACCATCAGAGGCCAGCAGGGCTCAGGCAGGTCCAGAGGCAGGTCCAGTGCAGCAGGTCAGCTGAGAAGCTGCAGGGAGCTATCTATCTTGTTGTGTCCCAGTAGCTTAGTACAGGTAAGCCACCTGACCTTTGGAGTCACTCTGGTAGTCCTGGGATGAAGAAGCAAGGCAGCGCTCAATCATCAGTGTTGTCCTCTGGTGTACACGGCAGTCCTTCTGAGGGCCCTCCACAGGTCCAAGAGTGAACTGAAGATTTGGGTCTGCGCTTCCTATTTTAATACCTGGTGCCAACTTTGAAGTGGGAGAAACCTACAGACTCCCTTCCACATCTGATTGTGGAAATTATTTCCTTCCTTGATCTGGTTCCAATGGGTCTAGAGTGAAAAAAGTATGGTGTGAAGTTCTGTGCGAGTGTTTGGTGGCAGCCCCTTTGAAATGTAAGTATGGCAGGAAACAGCTATTCCCCTCCAATCCTGGCTGGAGGCCCATTCTGCCAACAGCTTCTCCCCTTCGTCTCACTGTCTTGAAGGAATACACAAAGGCTATCTGCCAACTACACCCAGTCATATGACCCAGTACACAGGCTGCATGCATTAAATGGTTAGGACAAACAAATGCCAACTTTCTAAAAGTGGCATTTCAGAATTGTGACTTCAAATCCAACATTATCATTAAAGAGGATTTTAAAAATTGCAAGTGTTTTGAGACCAAACATGACATTTCTACTTGTCAAATGATAGCACTTATTAAAAGTAATAAGGCAACCCAATGTTAACCTTGTGGGAGAGGTAGGCATCACAGTAGTGAAAAAAAGTGTAAAAATATTTTGCTACCAGAACAGGTAAAACTTAGCAGTGCATGCCTAGCTGTGTAAATACACTGTGTGGGTTGGGTAGGGCCTAACCTAGGGGTGACATATGTATTAAAGGAAAGGTTTAGGCTTGGCAAAGGATTTATTTTGCCTGGTCGAATTCACAGTTTAAAATTGTACACACGCTGCAATGTTTTAGGATAGGCTACTTCAGTGGGTGGCATGATAAGCGCTGCAGACTCACGAGCACCATTTGCAGGCCCTGGGTACATGTAGTACTACTTTACTATGGTCTTATGAGTAAATGAAATATGGCAATTGGGTGTAAGCCAATTTTAGTATGTTTTCAGGAGTGAGTACACATGCTTTGTCACTGGTTAGCAGTGGTACATTGCACAGTCCTAAAGCCAAATAAAACACATTTCAGCAACAGGAGGTGAGCAGGAATACGGTATTAGTGAAGACCACCATCAGACAAGTCAGATCTAACACTTACACTGTATTTTTTCCACATTATTAAATCCATCATTGTTGATGAAACTTACCTGTTACACTATTTTTAGTTGAGGCATTTATTACCGAAATTATATACTGCACTTGGAGTTCATTTGTGATTCATTTACTACATTCACAGACCCCCACTCACAGATTTTTCATACAATGCAGGGCAGCAACTACATTTGCCACACTGTGTTGTGCAATGAAAAAACAGGGCAGTGTCATATCTACTAAAATTGGCCTTCCGCCGCCGTCAGCCCCTTTGCTGGCAATACTAACATGACTGGTTTGCGTGATTCGCAGCCTCGCATTATGGTGCAGGGTGAGTGTGCTGTGTGTGGAATAGGGGTTGTATTGAAAGCATAGCCTTCTAGAGCTCATTCCAATGCATTGACAAATCCAGAAGGACCCCACATATTAGATGTGTGCTGTGCACTGTATAACACATGCAATGCTTGCGTTTTTGAGAAATTAACACATTTAGTTTCGTTTGTGCCAACTTCATGTGAGCATTAGTTTTTGATGTAAAGCCTGATCTGAATATTTTGGGAAAAGCCTGCTTTGCATCAAAACTGTGATTCTTTGCACTGACCCTCTGAGTAAACCCAGCTTGATGCAAAGCAGCACAACGTAATTTTTGCACAGAGAAAAGGGCACCTACCCACACAGAGCAAAGCACCTTTTGTGCTGGATGGTAACTGCCTCGCGTACCTTAGTGGTGCTTTGGGTCGCTTTGCAATAACGCAAAGTCTTCGTAAATCTGGGCACAGTGCACAATCGTATTATACTACATGGTAAGGATATTACAGGTCACCTTGGGGTTCCATAATATTATAAAGAAACTCTATCTTCCTCCTTCCTCTATAAGGTGGTGGAACTCCTCTGTGACTTGTAATATCTTCATAATGTACAGCAGGGGGTTCTTTATCCCATATATGTTTTTGATCGTTTCCATTAGTGTTGTTTGTGTAAATTACTGCTTTTGAGAATGTGGTTAATGCATGTTCTTTCCGAAGAGACGGGGATGTTTAATAGCTGCAGACCTTCGAGTATACACAATTCAAGATCAATTCAAGATCAATTTACATAACGTTTGGAATGCCAACTTAGGCATTCCAAACGCTATGTAAATTGATCTACACGAATTGCATATTAAAAATATATTTGGCAACTGCTATATATAGCTTGCTGTAAATAGCTTACTCTAATGTTGTCATATGCATTTTCTAATGAACACTCTTCATCCAATTTATAGATTTATAAATCTATCTAATTATTTAACTTTTTAGGTTAGAATCTATCTTCCCATCGAAGCCACCGGATTGTTACCAGCAGAGAAGAGTGTTCTTTGTCCATCAGGAACTAAAGATAATGTTGGTGTGGACTTCGGTGATGCTGCTTCTGCACGCTGGCTATCTCAGAGGTAAAAAATTCAATTATTTCCACCCACAGCCTGTCAAAAGAGACAGCTCAACAAGGGAGCATAAGAAATATTACTAGCAAGGAAACATGCCGTATTATCAACCTGCCTGTTGTGCTGTTAGAGTCATTCCGCGGAAACATCCAGAGATGCTGCCAAGCTGTTTTAGACCAAGAATCACCAGCGCACAGCTAACAATGACTGAACAGAGAGCAGAGCGTAACATTAATGAATGGGCAGCATACGTTCAAGTGCACAACCAGAAGTAGGCTGCATTTACCATTCAAAAACAAAATAAAAGGACAATTAAATTAGAATGGAGAGTGCTTATCATATCATGGAATCCACCTTCACACTCCGGGTAAAATGCGGCATCATTTTTTCAGCAATCATGTTCAAATTTCTGTCTGTTTAGTGTATCTTCCATATAGCCAAGAATGTCCCTATATATATATATATAGGGTGTATAGGCATTTGCAGTATCAGTTAGATGAACTAGTGTAACAAATATTGAGTCCTAACATAATGTGGACCTGGTGCCATATTACCAATGTGCCCCAGGTGCGGAACGGGCGTTTGTGTCTGCTTTGTGCCCCCCAGGGGCACTTTGGTATCACAGAGGGGGCCGCAGACACTTGTGCGTCCCCTTCAGCAATACCAATAGCGCTGATGCACATAAAGCGCCAGTGCTATCATCAGAGGGTGTTTCCTAATTTGCATGTGGGCATGAGGGAATCCCATTGTCCACAAGAACACCATCCGCATCACGACCAACTCCGAAGACACCCTCACAGCCGCCGAACACCTGCACTTCCAGATCCACACTGACCCCAAGACCACCCTCAGAGGCACCCTCATCTACAGACCCCCAGGACCTCGCACACAATTCAGCGAAGACATCGCCGACTTCATCAGCCCTCACGCCCTCCCCTCTGCTGACTACATCCTCCTCGGGGACCTCAACTTCCACCTGGAGAACAACAACGACCGCAACACCACCACCCTGCTGGACAACCTCGCCAACCTCGGACTCAAGCAACTGGTGACCACCCCCACCCACTACGCCAGCCACACGCTCGACCCCGTCTTCTCCTCCAGCAAGGACATCACCTTCAGCCACGCCACCGGACTCCACTGGACAGACCACAGCTGCGTCCACTTCAGCTTCAGAAGGACCACGACTCACCACCACCCGCAACTGGTCCCCCGCAGAAGCTGGAACAAGATCACTGCCGACCAGCTCACCACATCCCTGAGCCAGAACCCCCCCACCAGATCAGCGAACCCCAACCAAGCCGCCAACAACCTCACAAAATGGATCAGCAACTGCGCAGACGACCTCGCTCCACTGAAGACCCCCCCACCAGACCCGGCACCAAGAAAGCATCTTGGTTTACCGACGAACTCAAGAGCTCCAAGAAGAACTGCCGGGCCCTCGAGAAAGCCTTGCGCAGAGACCCAACTACAGACAACATGACCACCCTCAAGCTCGCCACTCGAAGACATCACCAGCTGATCCACGCCACCAAGAAATCCGCATTCAAGGAACGACTGGACAACAACGCCCGCAACAGCAAGGAACTCTTCAACATCGTCAAAGAGCTCTCGAACCCCAGCGCCGGAAACAACGACATCACGCCCTCGCAAGACCTCTGCAACTCGCTCGCCTCGTTCTTCCACAGCAAGATCGCAGACATTCACAACAGTTTCAGCACACAGCCAACGCACCCTACGACCGGAACAACGCCCCCCACCACCACCTTCCGTGCCTGGACCCCAGTCAACACCGAAGACACCATCCGCACGATGAACTCCATCCACTCAGGATCTCCAACCGACCCCTGCCCTCACCACGTCTTCAACAAGGCTGACTCCGTCATCGCACCCCACCTGCGGGACATCATCAACGCCTCCTTCGACACCGCCACCTTCCCAGAGAGCTGGAAGCACGCCAAACTCAGCGCCCTACTGAAGAAACCATCAGCGGACCCCACCGACCTCAAAAACTACCGCCCCATCTCGCTCCTTCCTTTTCCGGCCAAAGTCATCGAGAAAACCGTCAACAGACAACTGGCCGCCTTCCTCGAGAAGAACGGATCCCTCGACCACTCGCAGTCCGGCTTCCGGGCCAACCACAGCACCGAGACCGCCCTCATCACAGCCACCGACGACACCCGAGCTTTGCTCGACAACGGGGAAACAACGGCCCTCATCCTCCTGGACCTCTCCGCGGCGTTCGACACGGTCTGCCACCGCACCCTAGTGCAGCGCCTCAACAACATCGGTATCCAGGAGAAGGCACTGGAATGGATCATCTCCTTCCTCGCCGGAAGAACACAGAGAGTCCGCCTACCCCCGTTCAGATCCGAGGCCACCGAAGTCATCTGCGGCGTACCACAAGGATCATCACTCAGCCCCACCCTCTTCAACGTCTACATGAGCCCCCTCGCAGCCATCGCACGCCAACACAACCTCAACATCATCTCCTACGCTGACGACACCCAGCTGATCCTCTCCCTCACCAACGACCCCGCCACCGCCAGAACCAACCTACACGAAGGGATGAAAGACGTAGCCGAGTGGATGGCGAACAGCCGCCTGAAACTGAACTCAGATAAGACGGAAGTCCTCATCCTGGGATCATCACCCTCCACCTGGGAGGACTCCTGGTGGCCCCCTGCCCTTGGCAGCGCACCCAAACCAACAGACCACGCACGCAACCTGGGCTTCGTCCTGGACTCCTCCCTCTCCATGACCAGACAAGTCAACGCCGTCTCCGCATCATGCTTCAACATCCTACGCATGCTACGTAAGATCTTCCGGTGGATCCCCACCGAAACCAGGAAGACGGTCACCCAGGCCCTCATCACCAGCCGACTGGACTACGGCAACTCCCTCTACGCCGGAACCACAGCCAAACTCCAGAAACGACTCCAGCGCATCCAGAACGCCTCAGCACGCCTCATCCTGGACATTCCCCGACACAGCCACATCTCCGTACACTTGAGAAACCTGCACTGGCTCCCCGTCAGCAAGAGAATCACGTTCCGACTCCTCACCCACGCACACAAAGCTCTCCACAACCAAGGCCCAAGATACCTCAACGACCGCTTGACCTTCTACACTCCCACCCGCCAGCTTCGATCAACCAGCCACGCCCTCGCCGCCGTCCCCCGCATCCGAAGAGCCACAACAGGAAGAAGATCCTTCTCCTACCTGGCTGCCAAGACATGGAACTCCCTCCCCATCCACCTCCGCCTGACCCAAGACCACCTCTCCTTCAGGAAGCAACTCAAGACCTGGCTGTTCGAGCAGTAGCGGACCCCCCTCCCCCAAGCGCCTTGAGACCCTCCGGGTGAGTAGCGAGCTATACAAATGCTTGATTGATTGATTGCCTCTATGCCCGAGCCGTATTCCAGACACAGGCGCAGATGCATAGAAGCTGTCAGGATTCTCACTGACAGTGCACCACCTAAAAAGTTGCACATTGTTAGTGCGCCCCCTGATGCAGCTCTCTGGAGGGGACTAGAGAGGTCCCATTGACCCCCCAGACATCCCCTTGCAACGAGATCTCTAATCCCCTTTAAATGTGCAGGCAGGCTGCCTCCTGCACTGTGAAACACGGAGCGGCTTCGAAGTAACCTCTCCAGTTTTCAGGTAAATGCACTGTATGTATATTACGGTCCCGGGCATTTCGCTAGCTCTCAGTGTGTCAATCACAAGCCACGCCTTGTGTAAATTGCCCATGCCAGCCTGTGGCCAAACAGCACTTGTGTGCACAAAGAGGTCTCATATATTTATTTGGTTCAAAAACAACCAAGAGCCCTGAAGAATAGTTACTTGTCTTACATGTACCAGGAATACTGGTGTCCTTTGTTTGTATTCATCAACAAACGAGCCCATTGCTGCTGTTTGCCTGTTGATAAATTTCTAGGTTCTCAAGAGGTGCCTTTGAAAAGGAAACAAGGGGGGTCGGGGGGGTAAAGAATAAAAACACTCACCCTACATATGGATGTGGAATTCTGTGAAAATAAAAATTTACTAAAGGTGATGATGATGGAATGAGAGGAAAGCCAAGTGAACTTGAAACAATGTTGCACTGATACCAGCTCTAAAAGTAATACTTGAGTAGTTGTGGTAGAAAAGCCAAAAGTTTTATCTGAAATTTATAGTTAATTATGGTTCAAAAACATGTTCTGAAGCCTGATTTCCAAGTAGCACCGCCGCATCGGTGGTTTTTCTTTCTCAGGAGACGTTGTAGTAGCCGATGAGTGTCAGTCAACCCAGAGATGGTGAGAATGTAGAATATTATTCATCTTGTGAAGGTTGCCCTCTATGCTAATGGTCAAAAGAGAACAAGGAAGATCTAAAGCACATTTTTAGGTCTCGCCTAACGTTGCAGCGCAAATGTCATGCCATCGCTTTGCGAGGCATGCAGTATATACTGTAGTGTGGAAGCTTCGTGGAAGCTCCGCCTACCCTCTGCCCATTGGCTTTTGTCTTAAATGCTGCCTTCCGATTGGTTTGAGGATTGTTAGTCCCTCCTCATTCATCATTTGTATCCTTCCACGGCTATTGGCCCCTTTACTCCTGACACTATTTTCTTCCCTGTCTCCCCACCCCACCGCCCCCTCCCTCAGTCTGTGACTTCTCACCCTCCCCCACCCCTCACTCCCGGTCGTGTTTTCTTGCCTGCCGACACTCCCGTTTTCATCTTTATTATTGCTACCTTGAAATATGCGAGTTCAAGATGCGTGCTGTACAAAAACTTCTCACGTTTAATTAACTAGATTTTAATGTTACTCTAATATAATAAGACTCTAGCCAACATTCGGGGTATGCATGGCAACTGACACCTCTTAGTTCACAAATGGCATTGTTGTCTGGCGGTAGGAGCGGCAGTGTTTTAACTCATGCTTAAAACGAGAACTTTTAATAACTTCCTCTCAATTCAGTGCTATAATCTTGTGTACTGAGGTGACGCACTAAAGAAATGCACTTTTTTTAATTCTGAAGAGACATTATCGCACATTTACATCATGTTTACTGTATGATTAACATGGCGATCATTTTCACGGCTCGCCCACTGGCTCGTACTTGCTTGGCTCGTCCCCGGCTGGCTCTACCTGTTAATTAATACATTGGCTCGCGCACCTCTAACAAAGAGAGATGAATGGATAGATGACAGTGAGCACAGGTAGATGGTAGAGAAATAGACTGGTGCAGGCAAACAGACAAAGTCAGTCTCCATTGCCTCACGTCAGTGTCATCACTTTCAGTAACCTGGAAATCTGCCGGCAACTCCCTCATGCCCCAACCTCATCCCCCTGACTTATTCTTAGCACAAGTGGCGGATTCTGAGCTGTGCCCTGCTGGTGCAGAGGAGCACTGCAGAGTCTGTAGAAGCGCTGGAAACCCTATCCTCTCCGGGCAGGCACCTAAGCCTTCCAGGTGCCTTCACACTCAGGATAAATGAATACATTGTGTTCTGTGCTTTAGTCGCCCCTCTGTGAGCACTGTCTGGTAGATGAAGCTCTGTGTTAATAAACACATTCAGAGAGGTGGTTGTGTACAAACAAACAACAGCCACAATACCGTACATTTTGAACATGTAGTTAAATACCTGCTCATCGAGTACCTCATTGGCCGATCATTCCATGGCACTACCAAAATTACATTTGGACACATTTGCTCAACTGTAAAACACTCCCTTCTATGGGTCATTTAACAACTCGGGGCTTTGGGGTTAGGTAACCTACTTTGGATGCTGTGTAAAAGAGTAAATACAAAAATGAATGCAATGAAACTAAGCAACCAGTACTGTCTAAAACACTGTGAAATCTGACACGCATTCTGTCATTTTGTTTAGATAATGTCGATTTTCTCATAGATGCGAGTAAAGTACTCTTAATATCTTAATGAAATCTGCACACTTTTAACTAATAGCACCGGGCGACCTTTGACAACTAGGCAATGAATACATTTTCATGTACCCCCGAAGCCCCCCTGCCCTCCGCCCCCTTGGTAAACTTCATTGCCTCCCAGTGTTTCGAAGATAACCAAGACGCAGGAGAGTGAGTCAAATAGTCTAGAAAATGAAAGAGAAGCCGGGATTCAGATTCACATGCTCCGATCCCGATCGCGTTGGTTAGTCTAGAAGCACTACTTTTATTAATGAGTTTTGCATTAGTAAAGCACCACGGTGTGCATGTGTGGCAACACTTCACCCATGACGTACGTGTCAAGCAATTGTTGACACAATCCACACTTTGCGTCTTTTTCAATATATTTATTATGAACTGCAGGACCTTTCCAAGGGATTTTGCACACTACATACATTCACTCCAAAAATAAAACGTGTAGGTAAAAAACATTGCCATTTACAATGTCAATAGCTCTAACTCACAAATGTGAGACCTCTTTGCATTGCAAATGCTTGTTTTCCTTAGCTAATATAGCAAGGATAAATAATCTGCTATTGAGGGATTGGGGTGCTTTTTAAGGGGTATCAGGTTGGGCAGGGGTGCTTCTTAAAGATTATCAAGTTTCCCCAGCCGGATGTGGCACAGTAAAAGGCAATGTTGAGGTTTGTGTACTCTTTTAGGTTTTGTAGATGAGGTCCTAGCAGAAGAAACCAGGGGCTGCAATACAACCCATTGCTGATTGATGCCATGGGGAGTCCTTTGTCATAACTTGGTGCAAAAACCATTTCCCTCTGCTTTCTGCTTTCTGAAAGCAGATTTGTGGAATTGGTCATATTAGTGCATATTTGTTGTGTTGATTTTTGTTGTACTTTTTAGAATGCTTTGTTTTTGTGCTGCATTACAGCAACGTAATGGTCTGTTTTGTGCCATCTTATGTTTTAATTGTACTGTTATGATGATTTGAGTATGCTATTGTGCTGTTTACTTTAGATACGACAAGACATGCTGCTACATTTCCAGCCCAAAAAGACATGCTTCTTTAACGTTCCTGTGACAAGCAACCATCTACCACTATCTAAGGTAGTAAACGAGCACAGCTCCAACTCTTCTACTATGTAAGGCACCAGTCAACCGAAATCTGTGATGGAGACCATGGACCATATCACAAAGTGAGCACTGGTTGCGCAAAGTTAGGACTCAGTCTCTGCCAGAGATTTAGTCTGACCGGTGTCTTGAGTAGTTGAAGAGATGATGCAGTGCTATTTAACCTCCTTAAGCAGTGAACAGCACATGAACATTCAGGGCATATGCTGCTTTTAACTGCTTTTAGCTTGAAATATAGCAGCATGTGTTGCTATCTCTAAAGTGAACAACAGAGCTTTATACAATAACATACACAAAGTACCATAACAAAATAAATATAGGATAATAGGGAGCATGACAACAAAACAGCCAAAACAAAGCACAACACAAAAACTGCAGAACAGCACAATAAAATCACACTGCAGTAATACAGCACAAAAACACAGCAGCACTAAAAACAACAGAGCACATGACTACAACAACAAAATATGACAGAACCAATATGCAAAAACGTCCGTGTCACCCATCATCACTTCCAGAACCCAATTTTCATAGTATGGTGGTAAAAGATGTTTGGACAAGCTTCATCCCAATGTATCACCTAAGACATAATATGACGCCTGTCAAACATGCTTTGAAAGGTTTAAAATTAGCACTAGCAATTCTCACTTCACATGATGGGACCCCAGGACTAAGTTAGCACTTTCGGTTTTCAGTTTAGTTTGATATAACCACTGAACTCTCGTTGTCAATAAGTTAACAGAACAAATAATAAATAATGCTGTCCTACTCAAGCACGTACATATAACACTGCATGAGCGGTTACCCGGTACAGACAGAGAGAAAGACTGTTGATAAGGTCTTTCTGCTTTACATCCCTGTTAAGATCCATGATGCTCTCACATATACAAACATGCATGCTCACACAACACCAACACACACACACACACTCACAAATGTATGTAAGCATTTGAATATACAAAGACATACATACACAGAAATGCATTCATGCACACACCCCTAGGCACACACACACCGTCATCAGCACAGCTAGCATGCTTCATTTACAATGTCACAATGCAATCATCTAGGGCTTGGCCTCCCATTTGTGATGGGGATGATTTATGGGTTTGTTGATTCGGGGCATGGGGAGATGGTTATGTGAAATGCTTGTTTAATTGGATCATCATTCACATCTTCGGACAGATCCTCTGATCAGATGGCTGTTGTGTTATGTTGTACTGTCTCATTTAGTGCACACAATTGATTAAGTAAAGAGCATCCGTGCTCCCACATAATAATCAAAGGGCAGACATGTATGATGTGCAGAATCCTTTAATTACTTAGTCGTGCATAGTTCTGTCTCATAGTATACATTTTCACTTACGTTGTGAGCATGATTTATATTTACATTTACCAGATATTCATACAAACCTGATGATGTTTACGATATCCTGTGACGTGAGTAGGGGTATTGATAACCACATTAGGTAATTTACTTGGCGTGTCTTTATAATGATCCAAAGAAAGGGCTCTGCTAATGATTCCAGAATTGTTATGAAGATTATCATCTCTGGATGTATGCACTGACCCACTAGTGTCCATTAATCAATCAATCAATCAATCAATCAATCAAACAGGGCATTTGTAAAGCGCACTACATACCCGCGAGGGTCTCACGGCGCTGGGAGGGGGGGTCGGGGGGGGGGGGAGCTGCTACTGTTCGAAGAGCCAGGTCTTTATTTATTGCCTGTACATAAGAACAGTTGCAGCAGTCGGAGGCATCAGGCTTAGAGTAACTGAACGCTTGATTATAATTGGGACCTGTTTTTCAGGACCAATAAGTCATTTATCTCAACCTTACATAGCTTATTGATCATGTCACTGGGCAGCCCCTTGGTGTCTGCTGCCTTGAGTCTCTGTCACTGATCCTACTGCTAATAGTGCATGAAAGACCATGGACCACCATGCTTGCCTTCTTCTGTGTCTTTTTTTATTTTTTACATTTTATATATCAGCTTGCAATTCACAATATACAGAGTTCCAGAAAACGAACCCAGCGTTCATACAATGTCAATATACAGCGCAAGCAATTTTCAAAATACAAGCAAAAAACACCGCCCTACCCCCCTCCCAACTTCTCCCACAGGGCAATTGCTGTTTGACAGACATGTTTACAACTTTCATAGTGCAGTTTTGGCAACACTTTCAGATAGCCTCTAGTACATTTTGTTTTTTCCACGTACACATGTAGTCATTGTGCTTGATGCAAGTCCGGTTTCACAAGTAGATACATGGAGAGCTGCGCCCAAACTTCTTTAGGCCTAGAGGCCTCAGGCAGCTCCTCTGCATAGACCCCCATTTGCTATTCACAATATACTAAGGGGCATGTTTACAAGCCCCTTGCGCCTCTTTTGCGTCAATTTTCCCATGTTAAAAGTGACGCAATAGTGGCGCAAGGGGCTTGTAAATCTGCCCCTAAGTCTCGAACCCATTTCTGAATAGAGGGACCAGCTCTTGCGCCCCAATATAGTGCGACTGCACGCTTAGCAAACCGGGTTGATATTGCCACGATGCGCCTATTACAGGGTTTAAGCTTTTTTACCAGCAGACATACTTCAGGAGTGCATGCGACTCTCTCAAGGACAACCTCAGTGAGCACCTCTGCAACACGCCTCCAGAAAGCATATATTATGGCACGGCCCCATGCGAGATGTATGGAATCTGCGGCATCCTGCCCACAGCGTAAACATCTCGCACTATTTCTCAACCCAAATTTCTGTAACTGACTTGGTGTATAGTACAATTGGTGTAGATATTTGAAATTGATAATGCGGAGATTGTAGTTCACTGAGCAAAGGGGATTCAAGCAGCTCATTTTCTCTCAAAGAGGCATTATATAACCTTGTAATCGGACCCTTTCTTTCCTCCACCACAAGCGCAGCTTGTAGAGCCTTCAGTGTTTTCGGCTCTGTGGGAAAGTTAGGGTAAATACACCTAATCGCCTGACGCACCCTTACAAATGTAAAGCCAAGCATTACACTATAGCCTTGTCCTGCTTGAAATTCCTCAAGTGGTTTGAACACCCCACTCCGATACAAATCTCCAAGCTTTGTGAGTCCAGCCGCCCGCAATCCTCGCACGGCTGCTTGCTCCTGGGCCGTAGAGATATCAGGGTGTGCAGCGATCGGTAGTGCTGGGGCGTACATATTCTCCAACCGAGCATGCTTAGCAAGAGCCTTCCATGCCAAAGCAGTACATTTAACAGAGTTTAATTTGGTCCTCTTGGCTCCCCCCCTCCGACAGCACCGTCACGGTGAGTGGAGTTGGATGTACAGTATACGCCTCAATCGCAGTACCAGCAATGCGCAAACTGCGTTTGGGCACATAAATAGTATAACCGCAAGTCAGGAGCTTCAAAGCCACCCCGGTCAAATGACCGCGTTAGCGTGCTCAAGCTGCATCTTGGCCATGTGCCAGCTCACATAAGTGTCAATAAAGCCACCTGGAGTGTTTTAAAAGGTGCCATGTTGAGCCGCATAGGGATATTTACAAATAGGTATAAAAGTTTGGGCAATATTGTCATTTTCACCACTGCAATTCTATCTGCCACTGAGAGGGGCATGCAAGTCCATTGCGCAGTTTGCTCAGTGATTTGGGTGATGGCCCGTCCGTAATTCATGGATATTATCACTCCCGAGACCCTATGTAACCATATTCCCAGATATTTCACCGGGTCAGTAGACCATGATAGTGGGAAATCCAACACAACCTCCTTGGTACCATCAGTCAATGGAAAGACTGTGTATTTCGCCCAGTTGATCCCTAGACCTGAACATCTCTCAAATACCACATACTCTCTCAGCAGCGCCGGAAGATACGTGGCGGGTTCACGCTCGTAGAGCATCATATCATCGGCATATGAGACCACTAGTGGTCTCTGTCTGAACTGCAATGCGGCATTAGCATGCTTTTGACGGATTTTGCAGGCTATGGGCTCAAGTGCCAGAGAAAATAGCATTGGGGATAGGGGACGTCCCTGTCTAGTGCTCCTCTTAATTGCAAAAGCCTCTGATATCTGCCCATTTTTCCGCAATCAGGCCAATGGCTAAGCATATAATAGTTTGACCCATTTAAGGAAAAATGTCGGCATGCCCATCCTTTGCAGTACAGTAAACATATATCCCCATTGTAGGGAGTCAAATGCTTTTGCTGCATCTAACAGCAAAGCCACCTCCTGAAAATCTGACTCCAAGTAATGCAGTGCTGCAAGACAGTTTGCAAGTTATGAGCCGTGTATCTCTTGGGCACGAACCCTGACTGATCCAAAAGTATTAGTTTGGGCACCGGCGGCAGCAGGCTACTTGCAATTATTTTCGCTAGAATTTTAGCATCTATGTTTATCAGGGACAGAGGCCTCTAGGACTCGCATTTATTAACCTCTTTCTCAGATTTCAACAGGGTGACAATAAGCAAATCTTTTAGTGTTGGTGGCAGTATTCCCATATAGTACGCTTTGGCGTAGACATCTAATAATCCTAGCGCTAGCTCATCTATGCAAGCCTAATAAAACTCACTTGGGAGCCCATCAAGGCCAGCTGATTTGCATGTGAGGAGGGACATTATAGCTGCCTTCACATCCTCCACATCAAAGGGTTGCGTCAAATATTCTCTCTGACCCTCCGAAAGCCACCCGAGTGCAATGTCCTCCAGATATGCGCAGATCTCAGCCTCATGAATCTGTGGCCTATCCCCATAAAGATCTGAGTAAAAATCAAGAAGAATCCTACTGATCTCTGGTGTAGACCATCGCGCAATGCTTTTTGTACCTATGCAGCCCAAAACAAAGATAGCATCTCTGTGCGCGTCCCCCCTAGGCAGGACCATACATATCAACACAGATCCCTACACAGAGCGAACCCTATGCATTCACATTACTGCTCTTCATTGTCTGGGTCATTTGATGATTCACACCGCTGCCTTTTCAATGTTTTTGCGTGCTCAAGTGTAGCTTTTGGAGTGGTAAATATAATGAAGGCCTCCTCTTGGCTAATTCTAAGGCGAGCGGGATTCAGCATGGCATATGGAATACCTGTAGTAGTTTCTTTAAAGTTCCGAATTCTCTCCTTGCGTCCTGTACTGCTACCGTAAAGTCTGGGTAAAAAGCCAGTGTATTTCCCTGGAAATTTATGGCGCCCTTTTCTCTCACCATTTGTAGAATAGAGTCTCGGTCCCTGTAATTCAATAGTCTGGCAATAATGGGACGTGGCATTGCTCCAGGGACCAGCCACGGAGCCAACAAGCGGTACACATTCTTCACAATCAGCAAAGTAGACAGATTTTCCACACCAAAAATATCTCTAATCAATGTCTCTACAAAAGTCTCCATTTTACCTGTATTGGTTGATTCAAGCAGGCCAGTAATTCATAGGTTGTTCCTTCTGGACCTAACCTCTAAGACTTTGTTCTTTGCCTGAATTAGCGCCAAGACCTTTTCCATAATTGAGGATTTACTGGAGATTGTTTTGAGTTGGTGCTCAGTGTTGGAGACCCTCTGCTCAACCTCTTCAATTCTGGTATTTTGTTTTTCTAGTTTTGCAGACATGTGATCCATTCGTAAATTTAAAGCGTCAATATTTCAATCTATTGACTGTAGACTATGCTGCATTGCTAGTAGTGTTGTTTCCAGGGATGGGGCAGCTTCCCCTTGGGCATCAGGCTCCAAGTCAGACGAGGCCTTTGACTGTGGCCTGCTAGGTTTCCGCACCTGGAATGTGAGGTGGGGTTGCGATTTATCAGATTTCCCCATTTTCTTATCCCACACACTTACATGCCACAGCCTAATAATGCACTCCTTTTCCTATTTTCAGATGATTCTGCACTCTATGCGTCGTTTTCGCAGACAGTTCCACGTCTACAACTCACTGTGCAGACGGTGTGTTGTAGGATTACCCCCTTTCCTGCTTTTCCTTTTTGTTGTTCTTTGTGCCTTGTCCGCCCTGTTCGCTAGCATCTATTTTAAGTTGCAGCCTATTGTCTTGCCAGTACCGGTTATTGAACGGGCATAACCCTCTTTATGTATATATATATTTTTTCCTTATCCGTTGCCGCCGCTCACTGCCAGTTATGTTGCACCCCCGGTCTGGAATTTGTCTTTCACCCACGCCAGAGCAGAGGAATGATCATCTTCAGGTTTACCAGGTACTTTCATCTAGCACGTGCAGTATTCAAAACTTGCATCTCCACAATTCTGGTGCGCATCTATATGAGGGGGAACACCCTGGGTTCAGAGTCTTCGCTCTAAGCACTCTGCAACGCAACCTGTTGGTTTCAGTTGGAGGATTCTGTTTCCGCGTCATTATTATGAGCCACCATCAAGCCTCCAGTCCGCCTCGCTGCCAGGCCCTATACACTCTGGCGTGTCCATAGGCCGTGGCCACATGTCCGGACCCACACCCACATCCGCAGACATGGGCCCAGGCCCGTCCGCAAGCCCACTCACTGCACTCACCCTGGGCCGCAATGCTTACTCTTGGTGCCTGGCAGGGGCCTCACCAGGTGGGCAGCTGGTCCAATCTGTGCCTCTTCTTGCCTCCTTCAATTGTGGCACCACAAGCTTCACCCTGCAATGCAGTCGCGCCTACTCAAAACCAGGCTGTGCCGGTCAGCTCTGGGTACTACTCCTCCCAGCGATACGTAGCTGTGGGCCGCAGGTCGACCCATGATCGCCCGCTCATTTGCCGAAGACTGGATCCGCCAGTTTTCCAATGCTCTCTCTGGTGCTTTTCTCCCAGCAGGCAGCCCTTCAGCAATATATACATACGGTGCCGCCCAAATGGAAATGGCCGTCACTTTACTCTTGCGGGATCAGCAACCTTCACCTCAGGATTCTTGCGTTGTTTCAGTCAGCAGCAGCCACAAAATGCCTCAAAACTGTTCAGGGCTGCATATATTGGGAATGAGTCCCTTTTTTCAGTATGGATGCACCATATCCCGGGCGGATAGTTGAAGGATTGTGAATCGGCCGGCGGAGCTGCACTAATGCACAGCCATCTTGCCGTGCGCCCTCTAGAGACCCCTTCTTCAGTGTCTTAAGATGAAAAAGAGAACAATAATTGTTCTGGACATTCATGCTATGAAAAAACTCTAAGGACATTTCTGCACCATGCCCCTGGAGATATATAAAGGTATTTCACTTAACACACTTCCCATCTAGCCATGGTACAGGTACTCCAACATACTTGCTTCTGCTTGGTTCAGAGTCCAG
This sequence comes from Triturus cristatus, assembly GCF_964204655.1. Taxonomy (NCBI): domain Eukaryota; kingdom Metazoa; phylum Chordata; class Amphibia; order Caudata; family Salamandridae; genus Triturus; species Triturus cristatus. The sequence goes on from NC_140592.1 coordinate 131,972,475, forward strand.
TTTTATCAGTCCTGGGATTGAATCTTTAGTAAATAGCTCTGCAGTGTTACCTTTAGGGGACCCTCAAATATTTAGAACACGTGAGGGAAGAGATGCAGAGAAATACCAGATTTGTAAAGGGGAGGACATATTACTATGGTGTCAATAGCACCAGAGCAGTTGCATTTAGGTGAGTCTTTCCAAAGACATATTTTATCTTCTTCTTAATGACTTTTGCACTGTTCGATGAATCTACACAAACCCTCTAAAAACAACACTTAATCTACTCTGGCTGCTTCATGGAACATTTCACTCTTATCTGTAAAGAGGGGTTTAAGAAAAAGGCGAGTTCCCAAAACATTGAATTCCCAATTTAATTCCCAAAGTAAAGTTTGCCCTTCGTACACAGAAAAAATGGCTTAACAAAATTATATCCAATTTGGTAGTTAGAACGTTTTGCTCTTAGATGTAAGTCCATTCAGAGTGTTTTGATACATTAGCATTTAAAATGCTGTTTGGGCGGGCGAAAATGGATTACCTACTAGAAAAAGTTAGCGATATCTGGACCGCATTTGTCCAGATAGGCTCTGTTTAGCCACCTTAAAGGGAGTTAGTCAATAGGAATTGCCTAGCCACAACCTGAAGTATAGGTTGTGGCAGCCATTGCAGGACTCAGGGACATGGTCCATGCTTCAGGAAAATGAGTTACAAAAGCATACAAGTGGGTGGGTGCACACACCCTGATCCCCAGGGGCCATATGCAGTGTGGGGTGGGTGCCAGAGGAGGGCTGGGCAGTGACCCTTGCTGCAAGGCCATTCCCGGTGGTCATCCCCAGCTGTGGATGGCATAAGGCCTTGCATAACAGGGTTAGGCACTCATGAAGGATTGGGGTCTGGGACTATTTAGAATATGATTAAAAAACATTCACTGAGAAAAAGCAAAGGTAAATGTGATGTTTACAGTTAGGTGTTGAAATGAGACAAGAAATAATGTTAATTATCTATTACTTGCTTCCCCATCATGCACTGCTTATGACCTTGCATAATACATCTCATGACATGTTAAATGACTCACTAATGATATGACTCATTAGATTTAGAGTACAATGTTGTTCAAATTAGTAAAGAGTACCTTAGACATCAAGGTAATATTTGAGGTCATATGAAGGAAGTGCATGATGGCTGAGCAAGTTCTAGTTAAATGACTAACCTATAACTGGTGTATTTCATGATTTCTACGTTTTTTTTATTTTATTTCTTTTCAGCACAATACAGTAATGCCACTTTAACCTTTGTTTTTGTTCAGTGAATACATCTAGGTTTTCCATAAGTCACTTCTTTAGTTCTCATCGATTTTACCTTTAACCCCAGGTTACCACTGCAATGCTGAAATAGCAGAAATCTTCATTTGGAATGTGAGCATTAATAATGACAGATAACAATGAGCTGAAACACAACTGAACGAGATTAATTTCATTATTTTCATTAGTACGGACAATCACTGTGATTCGCAGCAAAGCAACAACAAGGAATAAAACCAAAAGCGATAGAATGTTTTTGATTTTCAATTAAGCAAGGGTCCCTAATTAAATGCTGCATTTCATGCAGGGGCGTCTCCTCCGTGTGGCCGGAAGAGCATCGCCCCACTGCTTTCTCGCAGTGCAAGAAGCAGAAACAATAAATGGTATTATAAATACCATTTTATGTTTCTACTCCTCACACTGCGAGAAAGCAGAAGGGTCTGCTCGAGGGCACGGGAGGAGTGGCTAGCCCAGTGCTGCAGGCCCTGACTGTTTGGTTTGCCCTCTGGGACCAACCAAACCAGTCATGCGCACTCTCCCTTTTCTCCATGTAGGCTGCGGGAAATGGCCTCCACATAGACGCCTGTGTGGTCGGCATCCCAACCAATCACAACACTGCCATTGCAGCATTGTGATTGGTTTAGGGGAGGGGAGGGAGGCTGCCTACTTACTGTTCCTGCAGAGGCAGGAAAGCAGGAGCCGAAGCTGGAGCTTAGAAAACGCGGTACCTGGGAAAGGTAAGGTCTTTTATGTTTTATTATTATCATCCCCCCTCCCTGCTCAACCCCCCTTCCCTCACAACCACTCGCCCATCCCCCCCACCATGCACGATCCATCGCCTGCCACCCCACCTGTGAGCCCTGCCATCCGCGGCTGATTTCATGCTGAAAAAAATTGCAACTGCCTTCCTTCATCCAGCTGCCAGTGACACAATAAAGTAGGTGTATTTTGAGTGTCTACAGGACAGACACAGATTTGATCAAGACACAGGCAATATACTGTTTGATGCAAAACAATGCTGCAGTTTTATTCACACCAGAGAATTTCTGAAGACTTCCTCACAGACATTTACGGAGTACTGTATTCATCAGTAGTCAAACTTGACAGAGATTATCATAAGATGCGGAGCAGAGGATGTTTTCAGAATGCTAAACAAATCTCACCAGGCAATATGTGTATCTGTATACTAACTCTGGATTCTCAAAGTTTTCTATGTACAGTGCCGAGGAGTTAGGAGGACAGTCAAGAGTATATTGAAAGGTCATTGATTTTGTCCAGTATTCAACAATGAGGTGAAAGAGGTTCTTGAGAAACCGACAACAATATTTTTTGTTTTTTGGAAATATAGTTGAATGAAAGCTAATTGAAAAACATTTACAGTGAAAGGGTAGTGTTAGACCTTGCCTTTTTGGTGTTTTTTCCCTCTCTTTTTTACTTCTGACCTCCTGTTTTTGACAGTGTGATGCATTCAGTTTTTTGTTGTGTTTAGGACTGTGATCACTTTACCATTGCTGACAAGTGCTAAAGTGCACGTTCTCCCTGTACAAAATGAATCTGTAAGTGGTTAATGATTGGCATATTTGATTTACTAGGAAGTCCCTAGTAAAGTGCACCAGGTGTGTCCAGGGCCTGTAAATCGAAAGTGGAGCTGCAGCACTGATTGTGCCACCCACATGAGTAGCCATACAAACATGACTCATACCTTCCACTGCAGTGTCTATGTATGCAGTTTTAAACTTCCATGTCGACCTGGAAAGTGCACCAACTTGTCAGGCCCAAACTTTCCCATTTACTAAATATAAGGCACCCTTAAGATAGGCCCAAGGAAGTCCCATGGGCAGGTTGAAGTGCATCTAAAAGGTAGATCATGTACTGGTGCATTTTACATGTCCTGATAGTGAAATACTGCTAATTTCGCTTTTCACTATTGCAAGGACTGTCTCCCAAGGGCTTGTGAGTACGTGTCTCCTGTTAAGAAATCTCAGGGCCATCAAAGATTTAAACTACCAGTTCCTGGGCTCTTCTGCTGAGAGCCTTGCTGCCAAGTGGTCCAAATCCAGTTTCATGGCCCTTGGAAGAAGAATCTGGTGAACCTAAGAAGAAAATCCATGCATCGACTCTCAGCACCCATTTTTTCTGACCCAGCACTACTGTGTGCCTGAAAATGTAAGGCCTGATTCACAGAACTAATCTGAGACAAAATCCTAAACTTACTAATTTTGGTATTCACAGAAGGCACTTACTACTTTTGGTATTCACAGAATGCACTTACTATTTGTGGTTAAACTTACTACTTTTGGTTAAACTTACTACTTTTGGTTAAACTTACTACTTTTGGTATTCACAGAAGGCATTTAGTAGTAGTAAAGTTAGTTTACTACTACTAAATGCCTTCTGTGATGCCTTCACAGAACTAATCTGAGACAAAATCCTAAACTTACTACTTTTTGTATTCACAGAAGGCATTTACTACTTTTGGAATTCACAGAATGCACTTACTACTTTTGGTTAAACTTACTACTTTTGGTTAAACATACTACTTTTGGTATTCACAGAAGGCATTTAGTAGTAGTAAAGTTAGTTTACTACTAAGTCAGAGACTGCTCTGTGCCGAGCTACCAAGGGGGTGAGCGCAGGGTAATTTGGAGTTTGCTTGTGCCTTACCTTCACAAGGATTGACAAGGATTGTGGTTGCTGCTTGACCAGGGTTTACCCCCCAGTCAACCCAAAACCGAATTGGACATGTGTCTTTGCAGTGCCATAGAGTAATTTTGTGTGACACTACCACCCCACATAATAATTTAAGACCAATAACATTTTCAATTCTCCTTGATTGGTTTAGTAAGATTTTTCCGAAATCATCCTTATTCCTACTGCTGGAATGTCTTAAAACATACCTGTAACAATGGAGTTTGAGATTGCCAGCCTGGAAAGCTCCACAGTGGTTGAGCTTGACATATGTTCCCCAGTTGATGGCAGCCAAAGAAGAGCAAGGGGATGAGGATGGCATGGAAGATCAGGAGCAAGACCAGGACAACAACCCTGGAAAACAGTCTTCAAGGGAGGGGGAGAACTGATCCCCTGAATTGGATCCCCCTGCCAGAGGAGGAAGTAGTGTCTCTTTGCATGGCCTTTTCCATGAGAAGCTGGCAGACAGGAAGGCATAGAGTGAGTTCCAATTGCAAGTAGTCAAATTAAAAAAGGTGACAGAGTTAGCACTGGAGAGAATGGCTCAGAAAAGAACCCTTAGAGAGCTGGAGCTCACAGCAAAGAAAACGGAATCCGGCAATAGTGGCAGCAATTTTACAGTGTCTAAAGGAGACAGAAAGCTTTTCATTCCCAAGGAATTGGTGGCCAGTAATGTGGTGGGAGATGACAATGACAAATGTTTTTCTGCCTATGATGTAGCCCTGAGGGTTCACAAGATTACAGAAGAGCATTGGTGGGTGGGTTTGTGGAAATACATGCCTTCTGTGGGGCAGGACACACATCTCACTTTGGAGGTTGGGGACCAAACCAGATACACTGCCATGAAACCCATTTTGATAGCTGAGTGTGGAATGACCCCTGAAAAGAGTAGTCAAAGGCTCAGGGACGGTCTGAAGCTACTAAACCAGTCCTGGGTAGATTTTGTGGATTACTCCAGCAAGGCACTGATGGTTAAGTCCAGGCAGTAAAGGTAATGATTACAATGGGGTGTACAATCTGATCATGAGAGAGCATGTGCTCAGTATTTGTTTTCCAGAGCTGCACCAGCATCTAGTTGACAGCAATCTGACTAACTTCAGGTAGCTCACTGAGGCGACAGACCTCTAGGAAAGCACCAGAGTATCCAAATAGGTATCTGGGGAGACTCCCACAAGGGTGGTCAGGGGTCCCACCAGAAGAGAGAGGACATAAAAATAAAGAGTTCTCTAAAGGCCCTAAAATAATTCCCAAGGTAGTAGTGGTAGCCATTCCCAGTCTGCGCCTAAGAAAAAGGGGTTCTCTGACAAACAGACAGGGAGGTCTGTACCCCAATGCACCAAGTGCTATAAGTATGAGCTCTCCAAGGGCGACTCCAAATGTCCCAAGAGGGCACAGTCCCCCACTGTTGGGCAGATACCTGGGTTGGTGATGTAGCTGTCAGGGAGGAGGTAGTCTCTGTTAGGTTTGAGAAGCTGACAGAGGTGAACCTAGTTTCCCTGGGGGCTAAGGAGATGGTGCCCAGAGCCCAAACACCTGCCAATACTTCAAAGTACAAGCAGTGGGTCTCCATCGAAGGCAATGGGTTAAGTAAACACACAGGAGTCACCATAAGTACTGTAAAGTATCATCTGGTGTCTTCAGAGAAAGTCTTCCCTAACATTCCACCAAGGCATAGTTGTTGGCAATTGTTAGACCTGGCATCTCTTGGCGTGATTACCCCTGACTTTTTGCCCCTATCTCCTTTGTTTTTAGATGCCTTGGGTGCTTTGCCACTGATGATCAGTGTCAAAGTGCAGAGGTTCCCTGTTTAAAGTATAATGGTAATTGCTTGTCCATTATTGGTATAGTTGCCTTATTAGTAAAGTCCCTAGTGATGTGCACTGTGTGTGCCAGGGCTCGTAATGCAGAGGTGCGCAGAGAAGGGAACTCAGGCCTGCAGTGTAGGGCCTGCGCGCAATTTGCTAAGTTAGCATGTTGTCCTGACAAGTGCAACCACTTGTCAGGCCTTACTTTCCATTTGCATACACAGGGGGTACCCCTATGGTGGGTCCCAGGCAACCCCTGGGCAGGACGCAGTGTAGGTAAAAGGCAGGACATATGCTGAGGTGTGTGCTATGTTCTGACAGTGAAAAGTACTCCATTTCGTTTTCACTGGTGAAAGGCCATTCTGCCCATAGGACAGAATGGGGAGGCTGGGTGTTGTGTTTGTTAGTCTAGTTTCCCATAGATTTAAAATGGAGAGGTGAAGTCTAGTATGTATGAACTCACAGTGTCATAACGCATCTTTCTATAAAGGTGGTTTTGTCACTGTGTGTTCAGAAACCACTCTTTTAGAAAGTGGCTGAGTTTTGTGCTTTAAGCATATCTGTGTGTCTCTGCTGAATGTGGATTGACGGTCTGGATCTGTGAGATGCGAGGAGCTGGGAGAGGTCTTGACCCAGGGAGGGCTTGAGATGGCATCAGGCTGCCCTGCATCTGGAGAGCAGGGGGAGGAGAAGCCCGGGAGGTGAAAAAGCCTGAGCTGGTGCTATAAGACAATTGACCCAGCTCCAGCTGAGTGGTTAAGGATCCAGGACCCCAGTATCAAAGAGAGAAAGGTGACACTGGGAGGGAGACACCCTGAACTGATGTAGGGAGGGGTCAGGAATCCCTGAGCACAAAGAATTTCAAAGACATGAAGGGGTATAAACTAAGAGAACTGAAGCCCCTAGAATTTGGTATAGTTTTGAATAGCGAAATGGACAGCAAAGGCTTTGACCACTTTCATGGTCAAGAAGAACCTCTGCCAAGGAAGAAGTTGCTGAAGGGAATGCTGGAATGGACTGAACCTTGCTTTGTGATCTGGGGCTGGCCTGCAGTTTGTTGCTTTTACTAAGGAAGAGACTGAAGGGACATTGCAGTGGGTGGGGTCCCCCTTCTTGAACAGGATTGTGTTTTGTGCTGTGTCCTTCCTGAACCCCAAGGGCCCAAGGTGAGCTGGCTCCCTGTTTGGAAACACAGGAACATAAAAGTTTCTGGAGAAGTCCCAAGCAATGCGGTGTGCGTGGGCTTTTGCAGCTTGAGACCCTCAGAAGCTGAGCCTTGTGATCGTGGGCACATCGGAGTAAACTGAGTCTCGGATGCGCAGAGTGCGTGTTGTGGTGCAGCCGAGGCGTTGGTGAAGAGCACCTGGTCGTTGTGTGCACCGGGAGAAGAGTGAGACTCAGACGTGCAGAGTACGTGTCGTGGCGCAGCTGAGGCGTTGGTGAAGAGCGCCTGGTCGTTGCATGCACCAGGAGAAGAGTGAGACTGGGATGCACTGAGTGTGTGTTGTGGTGCAGCCGAGGCGTTGGGGAAGAACGCCTGGTCATTGTGTGCACCTGGAGAAGAGTGAGACTCGGACGCGCAGGGTGCATGTTGTGGTGCAAGCCGACACGTTGGTGAAGAGCACCTGGTCATCGTGTGCACCAGGAGAAGAGGTGAGACTCGGACATGCAGGGTGCGTGACTTGGTACAAGTCTAGGCGTTGGTGAGGAGCGCCTGGTCATCGTGGGCACCAAAGAAGAGGCGAGTCTTGGACGCGCGGAGTGCGTGTTGTGGTGCAACCCGAGGCGCAGGTTAGGAGTGCCTGGCTCGGGTGTGCACCGAAATATAAGCAAGTCTCCACAGTGCGGGTCTCGGTGTTCACTGAGTCCACCGGAAGGAGGGCCAGGTCATCGGGCCCTCGGAGTTATACAGTAGCAGCCCAGATCGGAAGCCCCGAGCAGCCGAGCCGCCTGCCCGAGCTCGCCGTGCCCATCGACGGAGTTCTGTATCAAGGCCCAAGCTGCTGAAGGAGGAGAGGAGAGTGGGGTCGCACCCACGGGTAACATGGATTGCCACCTGGGATGGGGTGCGAGCTCGGAGGGACACTCTCTTGGCCTTTGAATTCTGTCAGCTGCATGAGCCTGTTGCTTTGGCTCAGATCGAGGCGCGTGCTGGCCCAAGGAGGGGCAGTACTGGGGCCGGAGTGAAAAGTGGTACTTTTGTGTCATCATTGACCGTGTTGGGGGCAGTTGTTAACGGAGCACCTAGAGTGTCATATTACACTTTGCCTTATCACTGCTAACGAACTGTTGAACTGTCGTATGACGCCTGACCTCATTTGTGCCTGACGAACTACGTGCTGGGTGCGCTACGCACTGCGTTATTTTTCCTTTACAGCGTGCATGATTATAACGTGGCTCATTGCATTATTCTTTGATTGCACAGTACATGATTGTACCATAACGCATTGCTTTGTTTCTTCCTTGCACAGGGCATGCTGGTAGTGATAGGCATTGCATTATTCCTTCTATTGCAAAGTACATGACTGTGGCGCCACGTATGGCATTGTTTCTCTAGTGTACGGTTCAGGGGTTTATCGTTATGCATTGCAGTATTTCTTTTCTTTTGCAACGTGTGTGATTCTAGCAATATAACTTGCCTAACCTTTTGGAAACAGTTAGAAGTAAATGTAACTGTTGGTTAGAAGCGGTGGTTGGGATTAGAACCGACCAACCCACCGGAAGGAATACTACCCATCCTTATATATTGGTTTTGTATCATGTGGTCATATCATATATCCGCTTATATAAAGATTATACTCATTTTATAAAAACTTGTGTGGAGTCTATTTATGGTGACATTATTGGATTGCTGTGAGTGTGGTTGCACATACTGTACACTCGTGCTTTGGAGATAAGCCTGGCTGCTCTTGCCAAGCTACTAAGGGGGTGAGCAGGGCTATCTCAGACGGTGTCCTTACTTAGCCTAACGTTGAAACAAGGGGTCCGGATCTCCCACCAGGTGACCGCGGTGTGGGACAGGTACTCCCGCCTCCAGCATTTGGTGACGGCAGTGAGGGATAAGGACCCCTACTTCCAACAGCAATCATGACAGCCATCTACCAGTGGCTCTGTTTTTCTTTGAGGTTCCCTTCAGGTTCTCTCAAAGGAGCTGTGAGCCGTGCCATGCCTGTAGATTGACTGCTGGGCAACGAGCTGGAGCATACTATCTGGAGGAAAGTAGAGCTGAGGTCTCACTTAGAGATGTTGAGATTGCCTGAATGGGTCTGTACGACTAAATGGCTGTCCGAGAAGGGAGTCAAGGGTGTCTGGAGCCTGGAACAATGGCCCGACAGCTGCCGAGAAGGAAAGGGGCAAGGATTGCGGAAAACCAACCCCTACAGTTCCCACAGTTGAGGTACACAGGGTACCTGAAGAGGACTCTCCCAAGCCCACCAGGGAGGACATTGCCACCCTGGGAGACCTACCTAATCTTGATATTTTGCAAGTTAAGGGCAGGTGCAGAGTGAGTGCCCCACTCTAGAGGGCCTAAGGCTTCAGGCTGAGGCCCAAGCAGCAGCTGACATCTCTGAATATTACCTGATCTAGTGGGAGAACAACCTCCTACATAGTGAGCCTATGGCTTCTGGATCTGGGGCAGCCCATGTGCTGGTGGCCTTCCAGTTCTCCCAGTGTTACAGGGCCTTCCTAGTGGGTTTGGCTCATAACATATCCCTGGCAGAACATCTGGGCCAAGACAAGACATTTGGCAGGCTTGTTGCCCACTTTTATTGTTCCTGTATGAAGACAGTCTCAGATGCATTCTGTAGGTTTTGTCCCACCTGCCAGGCCAGTGGGAAGGCAAGGAAAAAGCTCAAAGCTCCCCTGGCCCCACTACCTGTTCTTGACACTCCCTTTGAGAGGGTATGCATCATCATTATTGGGCCCTTGGACCCCAAGACAGCTTCAGGTGACAGGTTCATCCTGCTCTTGGTGAACCATGCACCGTGCTGCCCAGAGGTCATGCCTCTGAGGTTGGTGATTGTACCTGCAGTGGCCGGGGGGGCCCTGGTGGAGACTTTTACCCATGTGGGGTTCCCCAAAGTGGTAGTGTCTGACAGAGGCACTAATTTCATGTCAGCTTGCATAACGTCCATGTGGGATGAGTGTAGAGTCAATAACAAAGTCCTCCACACCCTATCACCCCAAACCGATATTCTTGTGGAGAGATTGAACAAGATCCTGAAGGGCATGATATTGGGCCTACCTGAGCCATTGAGGCATAAGTGGGGTGTCCTCCTTCCATGCCTTCTCTTTGCCTGCAGGGAGTTGCCACAGAAGGGAGTGGGGTTTAGCTCCCTAAAACTCCTCTATGGCATCTTTGTTAGAGGACCTCTTAGCCTTGTCAAACCAGATGCATCGCTTTCGGAAAAAAGGGAAAAGCAATCTTGAGGCCAGTCAGGAAGTAATGAAAGTCTGGTATACGACCAGAAGGCAACTGTGGCAGTGTTTCAGCCTGGCCAGAAGGTGTGAGTTATGGAGCCTGTAGAACACAAAGCTTTTCAGGATCACTGGACAGGCCCATGTGAGGTGAAGCAGGGGAAGAGGGAGTCGACCTACCTCGTTGATCTCAAGACCCCTAGAAACCCCTTAAGGGTGCTCCATGTGAACCGCCTCAAATCTCACTTTGCGAGGTCCAAAATGAGCATGATCCTGGTGACAGATGAGTGAGTGGAAGAGGAGAGCGAGACTCACCCTTAACTACTGTCTGCCTTGGAACATGATGGGGCAGTAGAAGGTGTCAACCCTTCTCCTACACTGACCCCAGAGCAGCAAAGTTACTATCACCAGTTACTGAGACAGTTTGTCTCTGTTCTCCCTCACCCTTGAACTCACACGTATGAGTCTATGACATTGATACTGGAGACAGACCACCTGTTAAAAACAAAATTCAGGGGTTGTCAGATAAAGTGGGGACAAGTATCAAGGAGAAAGGTTCCAAGATGCGGTCATGCGGGTTGATTGAGCCATCCAATAGTACTTGGACATACCCTGTATTGCTGGTACCCTAGGCTGCCCCACCGGGTGCCACTTCAGAAATTAGGCTCTATGTGGACCACTGAGGTCTTAACTCTGTCACGAAAACTGATGTACTCCCCACCCCCAGAGCTGATGTGCTCATACACAGGCGGGGCGCTGCCAAGTTCCTCAGTACTTTTTTTACTGACTGAAGAGGCAAAAGAGAGATCTGTATCCTCAACCCCAGAGGGCTGTTTTCAGTTCGGGTGATGACGTTTGCTTTGAAGAATGCCTCTGCCACCTTTCAGAGGTTGTTCAACATGGTTCTATCTGGGAAGGAAGCATTCTGCCACATAGCTGTTTCCATCTTCAGCTGGGAGAAACACCTGTACCTCCTCCAGGAGGTGCATCAGGCCCTGCAGGTGTCGGGCCTGATTATCAAGGCAAGTAAGTGTCAAATAGGCCAGTGTTTTGTGCTCTATCTTGGTCACATAATGGCTGGGGGAAAGTTACAGCACCTCCAGGCTAAGAATGAGGCTTTCCTGCCCTGGCAGCCCATAAAACACAGAGTGAAGTGAGGGCCTTCCTGGGCCTCACAGAATACTATATGAGGTTTGTTAAGTGAAATGGCACCATTTGACAACAGGTGGAGTGCAATTGAGAGGGAGGCTTTTCCTGTGGTCTGGAAACTGAAGACGCTGAGACCATACTTGTTTGGTACTCACATACAGGGTCAGACAGACCCCTCAAAGGTCTCATGCAAATGAGCTGTGAAAATCTCAAACTGTTGAAGTGGTCTCTGTCACTACAGGGAATGGACTTTATGGTAGAACACTGTCCTGGGTCAGACCACACCAATGCTGATGGTGTATTCAGGTTCTTCTGCCTTAGTGTAGAACACTTCCAAAAGGTTGGGTAGTTCTCCCCACTTTCAGCTGGGGGGACATGAGTTAGACCTGTCAGCTTTGGGTTGGACTTGCCTACAACGTTTTGGCTTCCGCCTCCATTTTTTATGACCTTGCTTTTGAAGGCCTTAGGACTCTGAGCACTTTACCAATGCTAAGCAATGCTAAATTGCATTTGCGCTCTCCTCAAACATAGTGAAATTGGCTCATAGGCAATTGCTTTATTTAATTTACTTAAGGCTCATGTACTTTATTAGGTGGCCTCATTAGGCCACATGAGCTTTACCCATGTAAAGCATTGTACTTCTGTGATGATGTATATTTTTTATTCAGTTGGTGGCATTGACTCTGTGGAGGACTCCTGTTTCATTTTGAGTCCCACCCATACTGTTTGTCTCTAGATATTGCTATGTGTTTTACTGTTTCTTCCTTCCTGACTTCTTGACCGCTCCAGAACCCCTGCATGTTTTTACCGAACCACTTACTCAAGGAGTCAACTAGTGACCTTAAACAATGGTAAGTGTGTCAACCAAACTTTGGACACTAACAGTTTGTAAATTTCTGCTTTTACCCACTCTCAGTGCAAGCACTGTTTGACTGCTAACTATCAGACGTCCTCTACTAAGGCTACAATGTGTCCCGAGGTGTCCCTTTACTCTTCAGCTGTCTCAAGCGCAGGGAGCAACAATGCGGTAACAGACGGGGTTCCGTTGGTCCCTCGTACACGTGATAATACCTTTCCACCCATAAAAATCAACATGCTTAAGGCTATTCTGCTTAATGTAAGATCAGTCACCAAACATAAGCTGGAGATTGAATGCCTGCTCCAAAAAACTAGCCCTGACCTAATCTTTCTACCCGAAACTTGGGCTATGCCCACCTCCAAACCAGACTGGGTGGAGGCCCTGCCTCCGGGTTATTGTCTTGCCTCGGTCCCTAGAAAGGGAAAAATAGGAGGGGGAATAGCAGTAATATATAGAACAGGAGCTGAAGCCATGACGTTTAATATTAAAATAAACAATAAGGTTAATTTTTCAGTTTTGCTTCTTTATAGGCAACCAGGGCCTAAACTTACATTCCTACAAGGCCTTCTTGATCTCATGGAGTCCTGAATGGATACCTCCTCTTTTACGTTACTAGGTGATTTTACCTTTCACCTGGAACTCCTCACCGACTCCATGACTCCTACATTATTAGACAATTTGGAAGCTCTTGGTCTATCTCAGATATTAGCAGGTCCCACCCACGATGCATTTCATACACTGGATGGAATTTTTACAAGTTACTCTGCAATTCAGATTGACAGGATCCTGAAACTAACCTGGATAAACCACAGGGCAATTATGTTTAATCTCCCTGTTGAGTTTGTCGCAGCCCCCCCAGTACAGCGTCCACCCACAACCTTTGCACGGTTTTGGGCATAATTTCAATTCTGATGCCTTTACTGAGCGGCTGACCAATACTGTTCCAATGCTGGCATCCAATTCCAACACGGATGCAGATAAATGTGACAAGTGGATCAGAGCAGCACTAGACCAACTAGCTCCTTTAAGATCGGTTTCCCAACGTAGGCACAAACCTACTGCCCCTTGGTATACCGTAGAGCTGAAAATCTGAAATGCAAGTGCAGGCCTGCTGAACGTGAATGGAGGGTGGATTACAGTACTGAAGGCAAGAACAGTTACAATAAGTCTCTTACAGAGTACAAGGAAGCCATTTTCAGCACCATAACTGAATTCTATACTAGCAAGATAGAGGAGGCAAAGAACTCTAGTAGAGAGCTCTTTAAGACCGTTTCCTCCCTAACCAAGCTCCAGCAAGGAGACTCGTTTTATCCTGATCAAAATTTATGTGATCAAATGGCTTCGTTCTCCCAGTCAAAAGTTCAAATTATCAACAGGGAACTGAAAGGATCTGACTCTGGTTCCCATAATCCACCTTTACAGGATGTGGAGGAGGGGATAGATACTGCTAATCACCTAGTTAGCTTTTCCCCAATGACATGGGACTCGGTGAATGATCTCTTATTAACCATCAAGTCTGGCTCACCAGATGATTCATGTCCACTGAACATACTCCACGGTGCCTCGAGTCTAACTAGTTGGCTACTTACCCCCCTTCTAAACACTACCATAAGGTCTGGAGACTTCCCTATAGCATGTGAGAAAGCATGCATTAGACCTATTTTAAAGAAGCCCTCCTTAGACCCACGGGACGTTACGAATTATCGACCTATCTCCTGCCTTCCTTTGGCGGACATGGTCTTGGAGAAAGCCATAAACCATAAATTAAATCATTTTCTAATCTCCAATAATACCCTGGATATCTCACAACATTTCTTTTGAGCTGACCATTCTACTGAACCGGCACTAGTTATGGCCACGGAAGAACTTCGCATGCAAATTGATAGTGGTGGTAGGGCTGTCCTGATCCTACTTGACCTATCGTCCACGTTTGATACTGTGAATCATCTAATTCTTAAGCAACGGCTGAAGGCAAGTGGGATCCGGGACAATGTGCTGGCTCTTCTTACATCATTCTTGACAAACAGAGAACATAAGGTTTGCTGGGACAACCTCAAGTTGGACGTATTTCATCTCCCTTGTGGGGTCCCAAGGGTCAGAGCTATCACCTACACTCTTTAATATATATATGTCACCCCATTGGCCAAACTAGTTAGAGACTTTGGTTTCTCGCTTTTGTCATATGCCGACAACACTCAAATTATAGTCTCCATATCTTCGATGAATGATGTGCCGTTGGCTAGGTTTCATAGTTGTCTTGAAAGCATCATACAATGGATGCACACCAACTATCTGAAACTAAATACACAGAAGACTGAAATCATGGAGTTTGGTAATGCCCCTCCAGTTTGGAATTCAGCTTGGTGGCCAACGGGGACAGGAGGCTGTCCGTCACCAGTGCCTAAGATGTGAAATTTGGGTGTGGTGTGGGATACACAGCTTAATTTCTCAGGACAGATTAATCAGGCCACTTCAGCCTGTTATTTAACGCTAAAGATTTTACGGAAGATCTTACCATTTCTTCCAATGGGATTGCGAAAAACTGTGGTGGTAGCTCTTGTGATATCTCGGATTGACTACTGCAATGCCCTCTATCTAGGGGTTGATAAACGGCAGTTAACTAAGCTACAATGTCTTCAGAACACCGCAGCCCGAACATTACTCAATATTCCTAAATTCAATCGCATTTCAGGGGCCATTAGGAGTCTCCACTGGCTCCCTGTTAAGCAGCATATTGAATTCAAGGCACTGTGCCTGGTCCATAAATCCTTGTACGGAGGTGGTCCAATGGCATACTGCAATCTTTTCCAATGTACTGTCCTGGGCATCCACTAAGGCATTGGTTAAAGTCCCGAAATGGAGGAAGGCTAGATGGGGTGGTAGATGCCTCTCCTACCTAGCTCCCAAACTCTGGAATAAGCTACCTTTGGATATTAGATCACAACCGGTTCAGTCTAAATTCCGGGGCTCAATAAAAACTTGGCACTTTCCTGTTTAGCAGTTGATTTTGCCTATTTCTTCCTTTCGTCTGTGTTTTCTCCAGCGCCAAGATGCCTCGGCAATCAAGCTCGAAATAAAACCCCTACTTACTGGTAAAGTGTTCTGATGCTCCCTTGGGTCAGGATCGTGCCGTAAAAAACTTTATAAATAAATAATCAAATAAAGAAACTTATAAACCCCTAGTAAAGTGGCATGGCATGTGCCCGGGATCTGTAAATTAAATGTCACTTGTGTGCCTGCATCACTAATTATGCCACTCAGTAAAGTAACCCTTTCAACATGTGTCAGGCCTGCCATTCCAGAGTCTGTGCGTGCAGTTTCAGCTGCCATGTCGACCTGGCAAGATGATCATTTTGCCATGGCCACACTCTCCCTTTTTATACCTATACATCACCCCTAATGTAGGCACTGGACAACCCAGAGGGCATGGTGCAGTGCATTTAAAAGGCAGTAAATTAACCTTTAAGCTTTAGATGTCCTGGTATTGAAAACCTCCCAAAGACGTTTTGCACTACTGCAAAGCCCATTCCAGTGTTAATCTAAGGGATAGTTGGCTGGCCTTCTGATCTGAAGTCTCAGAGGCATAAAATACTTCCGACCTACCTGCTTCTGCACCTGGGCTCTGTCATCTATGAGTCGGCCCTGCAAAGTAATGCCACACCAGCTCTGGACTCTTTTCTCTTTTTTCTACTGCTGCACACATTGTCCCTAGACCTAACTTTAGGAACTAAGAGGTACAGAACTCAAAAGCAACTAAGTAATAATTTTCAGGCACAGCACCAACACTCTGGAATTTGCTCCTTCTTGATTTGAGATTGTCAGAAACACTGATCCATTTTAAACCTGAAAACTTTCTTGTTCAAACTGCATTTGGAGAAGCGGTTGTGCTGTGATCTCTAACTAGCAGCATTCTCTTTTTTATTCACCTCTGCACTCATTTGAGCTAATTATCCTCTCTTGTCCTCTTCTCTAATACCCAATACATAGCCTGCTTCCCACCTGCTGACCTCTTGTGCCCTGCTTCCCCTCCCTCCTTCTGTGTCATTATGTGATTTTGATGCATAGATTTTCATAATTGTTCCAGTTACATGGCTGCTTACTTTGGTTTTATGTAACAATGCTGTGCATTGTGTTGTTCTGCTGTACAGCATGCTGATACCTTTTGAGTTGAGTGCACTCAATAACACTAAATAAATACATGAATAAAGAAAGCAATTAGTTTAGAATTTGGCCAACCACGTGTGCAAATATATGTTTGTTACATGGCAAGAAACATCTGGGTGTATTTTGGTTTCCTGCTAGATTCTTAATTAATTTTTGATGCTCAGAAGTGCATAATTGTTCCTGTTACAGTGTTGCTTACAATGCGTTGTGGTGGTCTACTGTACAGCATGCTGAGTCGAATGCAGTCTATATAATTGCATAAGTAAATTAATTAAATATTAAATAAATATGTACATTATCAAAGGAAATTGGTCTGGAATTGGGTCAAGCATGTATGCAACTATATAATATATCCTGCAGGGCGAGAAATCTCTATGTACATTTGGGTTTACTAGGATAGTAGGATTTTCTTTCAGACTATTAAAGAAAATAACTTGGGATTTTTGAGTGAGTTTTTTTAATAATAATACTATTAATAAAATTTTTGTTTGGGGCGGTTTCAAGAGCTCCATAATTAATGGGCTTCCTAAGATGGCTAAAAATTGTTACATTAATAGACATATAGACCTAAATCCTTTGGCTAACATTGGCATGCTTTTTCTATGAGTTAGTTTCCTATTTTCAGACAGCACATGTCAGAAACAGTGGAAATAGTGAGCAAGTGAGAGGTTGTCTCTGTCTATGAAGGGGTGCTGTCTGAAAATAAAGCACTAACTCTGAGAAATATTGCTTTAAATTAATTCACTTTAAGCACAGCAGTGAAATAAAACAGACAGGCAGTCCTGTGCTGCGCAAGCAAATCCCATCTTAGAATGGCCTCATATTTACTTTGTGTTGGACGGTGATTATATCTCCCGCACACACCGTTAAAAATCTGTGCTGAGTCCAGATTGTGCCATGCAAAGACAAAATTCAGCTGTTTCACAGAACTGAGAGCTGTCTTGATTGCTTTTTATAGCCAGTACTATGCCTTCACAACTTACCCTTGACAGCTCAACTGATCAAATTATGCAGACAAGTAGAGCATTAAAGAAGCACCAATATCTCCCTCCATAGTGAGTCATATATCTTTATGTGTGGCCCTGGCGGCAGGTCTATGGTGCTGTTATACATAACTGTGTGTGTGAGTGTGTTCATGTGTGTGTGGGAGGGCACACTTGTGTGCGACTATATCTGTGTGTGAGAGGGAATCAGCCACTAGGACACAGATTCTGTCTCTTCTTATTCATGTGGAAACTCTACTGTTGTCCAGGATGGAGGCTTGATGGCACATCAGGTAATCATCTGGAGAATAGTATGCA
Organism: Triturus cristatus; assembly: GCF_964204655.1. NCBI lineage: Eukaryota > Metazoa > Chordata > Amphibia > Caudata > Salamandridae > Triturus > Triturus cristatus. The sequence continues at coordinate 131,990,140 of NC_140592.1, forward strand.
TTTTTGTGGTATGCAAAAGGATTCACGCCAGGCTTATTGTCACTCTTTTGTCCCCCATGGCAAGAGGGGAGTGCATTTTGTCATCTTCTTCTCTATGTACCGCTTTGAACCTGTTACGATGGACAGGGGAAACCTTTGAATGGTCTCTCAATGGGTTTTGTATACCCGACCCTTGACAAATTGCTTGCACATGGATGCTTTAAACATCAGGCATGTTTCTAGTGACTCTAATGGGTGAACTTGTGTCATAGTATCATAGGGTGCATAAAAGCTTTTTAAGCTGATATCTTGCATGGGTACATTTCCAGGCCTACTTGCACTTCCATTCGATGAAGCTCATTTACTATGTACTCTGAATTATCCTGCATTTTTTATTCATGTATTCATTCATGCTTATTGCAAGATGGTAGAACTGTACACCCAGTTGGTTATCTCAACAATAAACAAGGATGTCAACTATTGCATCAAACTTCATGACGGCATGGTCACTCTGAGCAACTGGATGAGTAGGCACTGCTTGAAGCTGAACTCGAGTAAAACTGAGGTAGTGTTGTTTGGAAATCTCTTCCCATTATGGTCACCAGCTTGGTGGCCAGATACCCTTGGCCGCCCTCCTACACCAGTAGCCAAAGCTAATAATTTAGGGGTCATCATAGATTAGAATGTTAATTTTAAGTCTCATATTTCGAAGTTGGTGGCTTCCGCATTTCTCACCATTAGAACCTTACGTAAAATTCTCCCGTTTATTCCTAAAAATACCAGAAAAACGGTTCTGACCTCCCTGGGTTTATCAAAATTGGATTACTGTAATGGCCTTTACATCAACTTGCAATCCAACCTATTTAGAAGATTGCAGTACAGAATGCCGCCGCCAGACTAGTTCTGCATGTTCCCAAATACCAGTCCATTAGGGCAGGTATTCAGGAATTGCATTGGCTGCCAGTTGGTCAGCGTGTAATATTCAAGGCACTCTGCACTGCACATAAGGCACTTTACAGAGAAGGTCCACAATTTCTTTGGGACTCTTTTAGCTGGTATTCTCCAAGTAGACCTCTATCTTCGGCCAATGCTTTCTTGATGCCCAACTCCAGAGTTAAAAGGATGCACTGGGGGCCAGGAGTTCCAGGTATAGTACTATCAAGGTATGGAACTCCCTTCCACTCTCTCTTAGGAAGATCTCCTCCTTTCTTGAGTTCAGGAAACACCTCAAGACATGGCTCTTTAGAAATTAGTCTTCTCCGACACAGTATGCAAAGCGGAAGCGCCTAGACACCAATGTAGTGAGCTATATAAATTGTTATAACATAACATAACATACTATCTTTTTATTTTCACTGTACTGCTAATCATATATATTTGCTACTGTCTAACGGTTGTTGCAGCACATTTATTTTACACTAGAAGAACAACTGTGCAATAAATTCTCATTGTAACACGCCCAACTGTTTCTTCTGTGGAACTCTCTGAGACCGAATAAGTGAGCATGAGTGACTGAGCGAAAAGTAGTACATTCTTTCCACGATCCTGAGGGATTAGGGTTGTCATGTTCTGAGGTTGCCAGAAACTATTCTCTCCCCCATAAGAAGAGAGTCTGCCACCTATCCCACAGTTTATGTTATCCAAACGAGCAGGTCCTGCATGGCTAATATAGGAACTACACTACAGTACCTTGGACAGCATTGGCCATGTGTTTGATTTGGGAGTGTGTGAGAAATCAAGACCTGTTTGCAGTTTCCCCCCACTTTCTGCCCCCATTTTCACTAATAAGTGCTGGTTTTCTGTCTCTGGGCTCTGCTAATTAGTACAAGGGTCTGTATTCTGTTTTAGGAGTATATGGTTATTTGTTATAATTACAGGGGGGAATCATAGACCCCTGTAAGTCTCTAGTAGATAATAAGGCTAAGGCTAAGGGGATTCAAACCCCCTATATGTCCTTAGTACATAATAGGGCAGGGAGGTTTAGAGGCCCAGTAGATTTCCTGTACTAGAGTGTGCAGTGCTGACTTGTCTGTTGTCATATTAAAATCCAGCCCCATCGTGTAGGCTGCATTTAAATTGTAAATATTAAATGCAAATTCGACTTTGGAATTAAAGGTACTTCCAAAGTAGTAATCTGCCACACTTTGGAAGAAGTGGTCATTCACCTGTATGGCACTCTGCTTCCCAGTGGTAAGGGGTTCACGCCCAGAAACTGTGAATAAATATAGAAGGACTACATTGCAACTCAGACCTACTGCTTAAAACAACAAGGAGAAGAAGGACTGCTCTGCTGGAACCCTGGCTTGCACACCAAAGGATTTCACTCTGAAGGACTGCACCTGCTGCACACTTGGAATTACATCCCTAAGGACTTTGCCTTGCTTCAAGGAGGATTACGGAGGGCACTCCCTGCAAGTTGTATGTTAAGTTACCTAAGCACACCTGCATCATCTCCACCAAGAAGTCCCCATCCTGGAGTGTGTCTAGTCGACGTTTAAGGGTTTGGCCAGGTGCATTGTGGGAATTGTAGTCCCAACATCCCAAGGGCTATCTCAGAGATTCAAGACCCCTGGATTAGTGTTGTAAACACTTTGCACCCTCAAGGCGACCTTCTGGGAGAAAATCCAGACGTTTGGGGAAGTTTGGTGAACTTTTTGGGAAAAGCTGAATAAGGTAACCGACTCAATGTCAAGACTCGAGCTGGTTACCTTTAACCGTGAGCCAGGCAGGATTTCAGGTTCATCCAGCTGAAAGCTCGGGCGCTCTAGACTTCCAGGATTTGACCAGGGCCTTGCAGAAAATCAGGCCGAAAATGTTGATGTGAATCTGGCTTGAAAAGAAGCCTCGCTCAACGTGGAGAGAAAAATCTCCAGAAAAACGGATAAGTGCGAAGGTAAAATTTGGACGGGAGCCAATTATGAAACAGACCAGGGCTTCATCGCGGTCAGCCTCAAACTCACTTTGTCCTGGTCGAGTGCGACTAGATACCCCAATTTGGCACTATCGGTTTTCAAGCACTAGAATGTGTTTATTTAAAAAAAAAGTCATATCTCTGGTTCCCTACATTGGGGTGTCGGTCGGAGGCTTCCTGACTGAGACGGTTAGTTTGCGGTCTTGACTGCCGAATTTGAATGTTGTCGGTCGGAGCGTAACCCAGCCGGTCATTCCTACGCGGTTCCGAGCGGCATTTCCGCCGTCTGGATTACGATGCCGGTTTCCGACAGCCTTTTCGTGCTGGCTTTTCCAACATGGAAAGGCTGTTGGAAAGCAACTTTGGGAGCCGCTAGCAGGGCCCCCTTGACTCCGCAGCCTACGTTTAGTGTCCAAGGGGGTACCTAGGGTGCCCCCTTGTAAATCTCTGCACTATGTGGCAGGCACTTTGAGCTGCCTGCCACAGATTGCAGGGTTTTACATACACCACCAATTCTTCATGGGAGTCTGTATTACATCCAGTTTATGGCCATAGCACAAGCTCCCATAGAGAAATGGGAGTATGCGACCGAACAGTGTTCGATCGCATCGTAATCAGGCGGTCAGAACCGCCGACCGGAGTTCGATCGGTCCCAAGATTACCGCGGTTTCGGTCGGAGGCAACTCTGACCGACAACTTTATCGCCCCCACAGTGTTTTTATGTCTACCTGTTCATAAAAGTATAACCTATTTTTAATAATTGGAGTTGGAAATGTTTGTTTTGTTGTGTCTCACTTATTGAATATATTGGTGTTTATACATGCTATATACACCTGTCTTCTAAGTTATGCCTGCCTGCTCATTGCCACCTACCAGGGGGTGGGCAAGGAAATAGTTTATTGAGACCATGACTTAACCTATTATTGTGTTTGTGGCCTTATTACTAGTGGTAGGTAACTACTTATCACTACTAATAAAAACACTTTCCAACAGAGTGGATATACTGGCATATATGATTTATACTGCCGTTGCAAACGTTGATATCTAAGTATGTGCAGGGATGCGTCTTATTTACAATAATACTGCACACCCCTGTGTTTCTCCCTGCACTGGCACTAAAAGCAGCTGCCTAGCACCAACGGAGACACCCGTTGCGTTGCGAGAAAGATTGTTTATGTGCAGGAAGGTGTGTTTTCCTGCACATAAATAATCCAGAATGGTGATTTGCAACTCCTATGTGTGCTTCATTGTGCAGCTCACATAGAAGTTGCAAAGCGTCATTTTATAAATAATTGTTTATTGGCAGGAAGGGACAACCTTCCAGTATATAAACAATCATTCATGGCAATGTGCTGTTTCTCTGTGTGCTGCACAATGCAGCACACATAGAAATAGCAAAAACGAGGAGAAATAAAGCTTTTCTCCTTGTTTGCCATGTTAAGACCAGGTTTTCCCTGGTCTTAAATTTGATGCTGCCTACAATTAACGCCACCCTTGTAAATAGGGGGGAGTGTCAAAATCAATGGGTGTTGCAGTGGAACGCCCACCGCAACACTCATTGTCCACCCCTTTCACGCTAAGTCTAGCGTGAACAGGAAACAACCTTTACAACGTGGTCATTACACCGCGATACCTATACAACGCAGTCGTTACAACGGCTGCGTTGTTAGTACGCGATGCGTTTACATCACAATTCTTTACAATGAATTCCACTAGGGGGTGCTTAAGTATTGGAAATTAATTCCAACACCTTTCCTACAGTTGCGCAAACTGAAGTAGAAATAGTAAATAATACTATTCCTAAGTCCAGCGCGCCCCCTAGTGGAAGTTATTGCAAAGACTTGCCCTGTAAATGCATCACGTCCTAACAACGCAGATGTTGTAACGACCGCGTTGTAATAGCATGCGATGTAATACATTGTGTAGTAAAGTGCTACATTCGCGTGAACAGGGTCCTTATTTACAAGGCAGCATTAAGCCACGTTAAGTGGCTTAATGCTGCAGTGTAAATCAGGCTAAGCAGCTATAGCCACCGGAGCATCACAAAAAGTGACGTTCCTTTGGCGATAGGGGCATTTTAATATGCCCCGTAGTCTCTGATGTCTTTTGATTGAGATGTTAAATATCTCTTTATTTACTGTGCTCACTTGTTTGTCCTGTTGTAGTAGATTGGTCTAGTATTTTTCTCTGTATTAGCATCAAATACATTTTTTGTATCATCCAATTTATGGTTGTATGACAGAACAATGCAGGGAAATACTCTGCCTCTCTTTACCACGCATTTTTTACACAACATTTTATTAGAACGCACATGCTTTTACAACATATGCCCTTACCGCGCAATGTTTATATATATATTTATAGATATGAACAATGTATTTGTTAGGGGAGATCCCTACACCCCTGAACTTACCTTAAATGCATGGTAAAGGCATATGTTGTAAAAGCATATGCGTTTGAAAAACATGCGTGGTAAAAATGCGTGGTAAAGGTACAAAGTGGTAAAAAGCTAATTGTAAAGGCTGTTTCCCACATTTTATGTGTTCTGTTGTAATTGTTGATTCAAAATCATTTTTTAGGTATAGGTTCTTGGTTTGTGTGTGAGAAATCAAACATTTCTGACAATTTGTTATTCACCCAATTTACATTTTCAGCTTGCAGCCAAATTGGTGTTTGTGCATTATTTTATCCTGTTTACTCGACTGGAGGGATCACCTGCATGAGTTGTCATGCTAATTAAACTGATATGGTATTTAGAGGCCAGTAAGCAGCTGGCCAAGACTTAGCTTTATCACATCCTGGCGTTTTCGCTCAGTATGATGTTGCAAAATGTTCTGCCGTTTCCCTTATATTTCTCACTCAATGTCTCCGAGGGATTCATTAAATGCTTATTCACCTGATTACACCTTTGCTAAATCTTACTTCTTCGTTTAAGAAAACAATTGCTGTCATATAGGAAAGGGGGGAAATATTTACAATGATGCCTATTGAATGTGGTGCCACTTTTAGTGTTTGACTGAAAGACTAGAGCTATTACTGCTCAAACTTTTAAGACAATCTTAAAAACAAATTCCCAAAGGAATTAATTATTCTGCGTCTCACTGTGCGTTGAAGCCTCCAGAAGGGAGGAATTTTCCAAACTGAATAGACTTTGAAGTGTTGTTTGGATCAAGTGTGATGGCTGCCGCTGTTGTAGAACATCCACTCTAAATGTCCAAAACCAGATGTTGCTGGGTGGCCGCCTCTTCTAATAGTTTCTAAGAAAGAGCTAAACCCAGACTGCTTGGTAGGTCACAGGCCCAGCAAGATGAAGTTTTCATAGTACATCCCCTGAGACAGAAGATAATATGCCTAGTAGGTAACAGAAATTATCAAAATAACTCATTATTGAGGATACGTGGGGATTTTTTCATTAATGGCAAGGAAAATAAAGTTATAAACGTATTGATAACTCACACCGATGAGCATGCAGTACCACAGGTCATCAGGTCGCTCTACATAATTTCTATTTAAATAACAGCAGGGCAACTAAGTAAGTTGAACAAATTCAGGGACATGTTAATCAGCGAATTTAATTTAGTTTATGTCAAAAATCCATGCATCAACAGTCTATGCAGTAGCTTGTGACTAATCAAGAATAAAATATAAAGTCTGTCTAATTAGCAATCAATTATAGTTCATAAAGTAGTGTTGCAGTTCTAAAGTGAGATCTACATGAACCAAAGACAGATGTCAGTAATCAGGTTATGAATAAAAATTGAGCTACCCAGTATACCCTTGTGGACTTGGGTGATTAAAGGTATCGAGTAGAGATGCCTACAAGGGATTGTATTTAATGAACAATATCATTCTTTTCGGCATTTATTTATGAATGCTCTACTACTAGCTCTAATACTAGCATAACAAAAAATCAATGATAATCAGGTTAGACACCATATTCAAGGGCCCCAAGGCTACACAATTGAGCAGTTCAATATATTGTTCGGACAGCAGTCTTTTGTGGACTGTGATCACAAAACGGACCGTGCTCTGATGCATTTCACTTGTAGCATTATAGTTACACTGTTGGGCAACTGGCTCTAGGCCACTCACCAGCACATTTTCAAGTGCTGATGGTTGCTGTGATCTAATGTCAGGCTGTAACAGATCTGGTGTTTGATTTTACCTCCGACCGAGGCTGGGTATGTGAACTAGCATTGTCAAAGAAGAGCCTAACAATTTGTAACACATACAGCCAAGAGACGTATGCTCCTCCCTTGAGTTGCCTCATTACGCAATCCACCAAAGTAGAACAAAACAAGCATTAGCAAACCCAATGGGCCTGGCTTATGAATTAATGTGTCTTTTGTGTTATTGGTGGGTTTAGATGCTTAATAAGTCATCATACATGCAATCTGTCTTTCATCTCTGTACTCATGCATTCATTCATCAATATACTGACATTCTTGTAGTCATCATCTGATACAATCACATTAAAACACACACAAACTCAACAAATTATGTAAGATAAAATAAAAGAGTACAAGTAGAAAAAAGAAAACATGCTGCTGTCTAAATCAGAAGGTATATGTTTGCAATAACAAAACTACACATAACAGCAGATGTCGGTCTTGCAAAGGTATTGTAAGTAGGCTATCTCTATTTTAATGTTTAAGCATGACCACCACATTAAAAACCAACATTTTGGTCATCTTTGATGAAACTTAGATACACTATGGACAACAGCATTCCAAAATGGTTTCCTGGTTTTGAGGAAGGTGACACATGGGATGCAGTGCACTGTAGATGAAATGATCAGCAAGCAAGCAACCTGCAAGCACTGCCTGGAGAGATGTAGTATCCATTTAAGAAACCTTAAAATAAAAAGTGGAGGAGCAAAGAAACGAAAGGCAAATTATTAAAGGAGAAAATTCTAAACTAAAGGACTGGCCAACCAGTCTTGATAATGAAGTACACTAACTTTCAGCTGGATGTACACATATGATCAGAAAATGGCATTATTCACAGAGCAAGGGAGCCAATGGCGAATGTAGACTGAACCATTACCCCATGCAGTTCGGAGTTATAGACGGCAAACATATAACAAAATAACTGCCGGAACCCTGTAGTACAATGTGATAACAACCAACTATAAAGGCTTACTGAAGGTATGTTTTTCCAATTAATAAAGAAGACCATCTGCCTCTGGTATAATAAGTAGGCCAGACCTATGGCATTGGACATAATGTTTCCAGTGCACCAAACAGGCATATATCTTGTCACCATAATCATCCAGACCTACAGTTTCGAGCGTAAGCTTTTCCACAAGGCAACCATCAGTCACAAAAGTAGAAACATATACACAATATCAATTGGCTGAACAAAATACTATATCTACTATGATGGCCTAACAAGTATTACCACAAAGGAAACCTTCTATATTCATGGTTTGTTACACTGGATGGCAAAACAATTGCCTAGTACAGCACTCTGTGATAGTCCATTTAACAAAACACCTATCTATAGGCTTTATTATAGAGTCATAAAAATCTATACTTAAGTGCCTATCTTTTTTATTATACGCACTTCACAATAAATATGCTAGGCCTAGTGCTTTTTTCACAACATTTCATAATAAACAAGTAAGGCCAATTTGCCATGATAATTGACCTGCCGCCATAGCCAACTCAGTCCTGCTGTATATCAAGTATAAACTTTGCTACAAGCCAAAAAGTGAAACACAAGCAGTCTTTTTAGTGGAAGCACACACATTCAAACCAATCAAAGAATGTTCTCAGGAAAACTAACACGTGGGGGGAGACTAAGGACCTCTCTCAGTAGGACTCTGAAAGCCATTTTAGTTGATCACAGAAGGTTAGATGATAGCTGCACTGTCAAACAAGACCTAAAAATCCATCCAGGTTAGAGTAGACCTGGGCCCTGAAACACAAAACTGCACGGTGGCTTCTTTGTGCGGCTGCCAGAGAATAACAATACTCTTTAATAGCATTTCAATATCATGTGTGTGCCCCTGGAAGTTGGACTTCTGGTCTACACTAAGACAAAAAGTCTTACTTTACCTTTGTGAATCGAGCCTGTATGCCGCAATTGGTATCTTGTACACTGTTATTTTAATTCCCTCTCTATGTTACCCTTGTTGAATTTCTCCTGCCTTTTATTTATGTCTGTTACAGTCTATTCTTGTTTTCTGTCTACATACATGCAGCATTATGCTCAATTGCATCAGTGTGCCTTAATTTTATTGTTATAACTTTTAATATAAAGCTTCGCGTCTGTGCTAGAGGATAGTGGCTACCTCTCAATGCACGCTCATCTGCACATTTCTGTGGGGGACTTTTTAAACCCTCTATGTGTCATTGGGTGTGGATGTTCTTCTCCTTAGAAAGTATTTTCACACATTTCTTATCGCCTCCTCTAGCTTTGATTGCAATTGTTATAACAGTAGCAAGGAGAGTTAGCCATAAAATGGATTTTTCACAGTTGTCTACTTCATCGAACATTATCTCGCCACTGCTGCTTCATTCCCCATAGCACGGGGACATTACAGATTTCAAGCACGTGCCAGTGTTGGCTTTGTCAGCCTTATTTTGAACTCTTCCATTCTATCTCGTTCAGGCCATAAAGCTATAACAAAGCTCTGGAGCCCGGGCAACGCATCAAGAAAATGTTCCCTTTTCACAGAACGGAGTTTGACATCAATTAAAATCCTGGCTCCCGGTCCGCTTCAGTAAAGGGGGGCTGCGTGTGTTTTACGGTGTCTCAGAACGCTCTTCAGTAGAGCTGATCTGACTGCTGAGTTTGGGTCCCTCTGTGATAGGAACCCAGAGTTTGTGAATGAGGATTTCAAATGTGATCCCTTTCTGTACAAAGGAACAATTATCTAGTGGGGAAGGAGGGGGCTTGTCTGTCAAACGAAGAAGCCGGCAAAACAATCTACTGGGGAAGCTCTAAAGAACTACATTTGATTTCACGTAGACCTATTAATGCAAATGCAAGTAATAAAGAAACTAAGCATGCTGTTTATGGGGAAACTGTTGTTTGGGTTCAAAAATCGATGTGAACATGAAGCATTAGCCGTGAGACCGTGATTACACCAGAAAGAGCAACAAGCTAGGGGTCTTATTATGATGTCAGTTGGACCACCACTGACAGGCCGTCGGTGGCGGTCCCACTGACATCCAGAACAGCGGTCCGACAGCTGCATTAGGATGTGGTTGGTAGAAGCGCAGCAGTCAGAGGGACAGACTGCCGCCTCAGACAGGCTCATGGATGGGGGAGGTGCCTGCGCCGTAGGGATTACGAGGGCCATTTCACACAGCTTTTTCATGGCAGTCCCACCGCATTGGGGATGCAATCGGTAGGGGACTTTGGGGCAGTGCTTAATTTGTAAAATATTAAGTGCCAGGGCTCTTACCGGGAGGCCACTGCAGCTTGCACCACCCATCGCCCTTGTCATCTCTGCCAGAACAACTACTTATCATCTCTCTCACATGTCAATGCAACACTTCAGAGTATTCCACGTTCCCAAAGCTAAATGAATGGCTGGGGAGGCAGGTATTTGCAATTTTAATGTATATTGTATTTCTAAAGAACCGTGGTTCTGCTCATCTCTAAATTAGATGAGCAGCGCCACCATGTGGTAGGCTGTTCTAGGTACGGTGCTGACAATTAGGTGCCGGTGCTTAGCACCGGAAATCAATTAAGTGATGGTGCTTAGCACCGGAACGCCCCGGCTCAAATTAAGCACTGCTTTGGGGGTTCCTAGTAGGGCCTCGGTCCCTCATGGACCACTGCTATGTGGTCAGGAGTGCACAAAAAAATTCATGCACCGTGTGGCAGGCACCACATGGTGCCTGGCACACAGTGCATGGATGTTTAAAAACATCCCTTTTTCTGTTGCGGTTTGTGCTGCACACCTTTTACGGGCCGCATCACAATCCACATTAGAAATAGGGATGCTTCCGTCTGCCTACACGTAGGTCGCATCTTAGTCTGGGGGGGTGGGACCTCTGACTACATGTCGGGTGGTCCCACTCTGGCTGTATTGTGCAGCTCACATAGAAGTTGCAATCGTCATTTCTTAAATGATTGTTTATGTGCAGGAATGAACACCTTCCTGCACATAAACAATCATCCATGGTGTTTTGCTTTTTCTATGTGTGCTGCACAATGCAGCACACATAGAAACAGCAAAAACAAGGAGAAATAAATTGTTTCGCCAGGGTAAGACCAGATTTTCCCTGTCTTAATTTTGGAGCTGCCTCCTATTTACTCCACCCTCGCAAATAGGGGGCAGAGCCAAAATAAATGGGTGTTGCGGTGGAACACCCACCGCAACACTTATTGCCCACCCATTTCACTCAAAGGATGCCTTAGTGGCATTAACGGAGAAGCACAAACAGAACAGTTTTATTTTTCGGACTTAACAATAGCGCTGTACAACAAAAACAACAGCACGTTATCACATTAGCTTTAAGTCACGTTTTGAAAATGCTAAAGCTGCATGTATAGATTAAATATGTTACTTACGTGTAATTGACAAACAAGGGTGGGCGGGGCACACAAGATTGTTTTGTGGAGAGGTCCAGAAGTAAGCGTGATATTAGGTGTTTTCAATAGTGGCTGTTGGGAATTGTAGTCATGTAGGTAGTCTGCGTGATGGGATTGGTTGAAAGGGAGGGGTGGAGTCAAGTGCACGCTTTTTGAAATAGGTGCAACAGCTTGAGGGTATTTAATACCGATGGGCATTAGAAAACGGACACACTTTTGAAAGAGAACATGACAATGTTGCATGAAGGTATGATCTATTCAGGTGTACTGGGTGAAACCACGGGGGATAAGTCATTTTGAAATACTGACAATTGGGGACACAGAGTAAAGGTTAAATATATAATGGCTAAGAGGGCTTCTCTGGGTGCAATGTGTTGAGTATACAATTGTGTGTTTAGAGGGATAACGTCAGACACTTAGTTAAATATGCTAATGGGTATTCGTTCTTAAGCCTGCTGTTTTTAAGTGGTCTGAAAAAACGAACTAATGTTATTGTTTCAATGTTTTAATGTTTACAGTGAACCCCTGAGGAAGAGCAATTAAAAGCTCAAAATGCATTGGGTTTATTCAATCCACTTTTAAGAATGTTTGATGTATAACGTCATGTCCCTGAAAAAGGCCTGGATTGGCATATCTGTGGCATCAGAAACGCTTTTATACATATACTGCCCGCATGTGACAGAAATAACTGTGGAGATAAAAAAGTGAACTATTGGAATTTACTGAATAAAAACACGTAAATATGGATAATTTTGTGAAGTACTTGAGTGAAGATACTATGGAATTTATGCTGTGCATCCGGATGAAGTGGAATGTTGCTCCAGCTTTTCGATTAGTGGCATTAAGCCACGCTAGGTGGCTTAACGCCACCTTGTAAATATGGAGAAGCCCCATCGCCACTGAAATGTCAATAAAAGAGATATTCCTGTGGCGATAGGAGCTGGTAAATATGCCCCTGATTTTCTTCCTGAGCTTTTGATTCTGTCTTACTATGTTATGCAAATATTGCCATATGGCACCGGCCCAGAGGGGAACTCAGGAGTTATGTCAATAGCATGAATCCAAAGATGTAAGAAGTGACAGTAACTGTGATGGTCTAGTGCACCGTAAGCAGAGGATTTCCTGTCCACTGCACACACGTCCATCACCGTCACATACTGTAAACAGAGATGTAACACAGAACTTCTTAACATATGGATTTGTTGTGGATTAACCACAGAAGAACCATCTAAAAAGGGATAGGAGTGTAGTATCCGAGGTAGCGATTACTATCCTTATCTAGCTGCTTTCAACACCTGTAAATGTCTGAGTTGTACAAGCTTCACAGGATGCATGCTTTTAAATAGCCAATCATTCATGCCCCTCTATCATATATTAGGCAGAATCAAAAGCCAAGCACGGTCTCTTGCATGATCTACGTCACTCCCCAAAGCTCACGAAACCACAACTCCGCCTTTTCCATACCTCAATTGCTACTGCCAAAATATGTATACTGCGTCATTGGAAATCAACTTTACCTCCCTCTCAGGAAGATTGGTTGGTGGCAATGATGCAAACTGCCTCCCACGAACGCACAATCTATAACCTTCAGGACCAAGCTGACATTTTTCTCCGAATTTGGTCTCCATTTCTTAAATCAAATGCTGCTGATCCCCCGGCCTCCACTTCTACCCAAACACATTAATCAGCTTTCACTCTTTCTGTCCTTTGTTTTTTCTCTTCTCTTTGTTTTTTCCATCCTTTGCTTCCTCCGTTGTTGTGTTCTTCTGCCTTGATCCAATTACCTTTTCTTCGTTTTCTTTATTTATATTTTCAGCACTTTTTATTCTTTTAGGTCTTTCCCCTCTTCTTTCCCTATAGCTTATTTTTTATTACATTTCATTCTGTGTTTTGATCTCATTGTTGCATTAACTAGTATTTATTTATTCAAATGTATATTTATATCGTATTTATTCATCAATATCTTATTCCACGATTCCTTTCAACATGAACTTATTTTCTCTTTATTTATTGTTGTATATGCTCTGATGTATTCGCCTTATAAAAACTCAATAAAAATTTCAACACAAAAAAAAAAGCCAAGCACGGATTTAAGTTTGAGTTTTTTGTGTGCATCTACATCACTTTATACACACCTACATCCTCTTTTCACCTAACATGACTTTTTCCGCCCACCAAAGGCGAATCACTAACATTGCATAAACTCTCTCCTCTGGCACCCTCTGCCTGGTGCCGACTAAAACACCTGCCAAACTGCGTGAAATGTTCCCAATGTGCAACATTATCTTTTAAGAAATTAATTACTACTCTCATTGTCAGCTCATTTTATGAAACACCCTTTCTCTATAATAGACTGATCACTACTTGATTTTTCGTATTGTTAAATAGAGTTTCTACTTTGAAAATAAATAGCTTTTTCCTTCTTGCGGTTTTCCTTTCTAGACAGAGTCTCCTTCCAATATAATTATTTGAGAGATATCTTCATTTTTAAAAATAGCACATCCTTTAAAAGATAAACCTGCCTCTCAAACGTGGCATTTGTATTTATAGATGCATTTGTTCTCTTCGATAAGCTTTCTGTTACTGATCCTGTAGCTCTTTGTTGAAGAGATGGCCTTTTCTTGAAGACACCGTGTCTTCAGTGTAATACCTCTGCAGATAGATGGGCACAGCCTTCAAACATCTCACTGTCTATCACAGATAAGACATTCAGACAGGGCTCTGCAGCAGTTTCTTTTGAATTCATTTCTGTGGCAAGCTATACTCCCTCTCACAAAAATAACTCATGATAAAAGTTAGTTCATGAGTGAAAATCTACAAAAGTTTAAAAAAATAAAACCATGGATTTTTTGAAAGAAGGACCTTGGTACAAGTGAGTTTCGAGAAATAGAAAATACATCATGCTGCTATAATACACGTTTAGGTCCTATAGGATTACTATAATAAGATTCTTTTTTTTCATCTGTTCGTGTTGTATTTAATGATGGAATGTCATATATAATTTCAAGTCAGAGCCTTTTTTGAGGATTAAATCATGACGCATTTGTAATTGTACAGTGAAGACAATAAAAGCTTTAAACTACAGGTATCTTAAAAGACTATATCAAGGAATAAAAATAGTTCTGAATCTAGGCACCATCGACAGGTTTGGGAGTCAGAGAGCAACACAAAATTGGAAAACATGACACAAAAGTATTTTAAAAAACTATGGGGCATATTAACAATGCGGCGATAACAAATTATCGCCAATTTTGCGGCCGTTTTCGGCCGAAAAGCGGCGATAATTTTATCACCTTATCAGCAAAGACACGCTATCACGTGTTTTGCTGATTTTGCTCCCGTTTCCAGCACGCCTAACTTTGCATCGCTAATGAGATGCAAAGTAGGCGTGTCTGTGGAAACAACATGGGTAAATATCACAAAGGCAGCTTTGTGATATTTACAATGCGGGGAAGCGATTATTTAAATCGCGCTAAGTATGCCTTAACGCAGGAATTTAACGTCTGTTAAATTCCTGACTAAGGCATACTTAACATGGGGGGTGGATTGTGTGGCTAAGACCACAGGCCCCTATTATCAAGGGTATCGCCGTTTTCCATGGAACATCGCTGGAAAACCAGCGATGTTCCATGGAAAACATCGCTATTGCTAGGATCATTATCGCCATTGCGCTGAGCGTTGTTAATACAGCGCTAGCATGGCGATAATTATCTGCGATAGCTGGCGTTAAACATTTTAACGCTAAGAGCGGCCAGCGATAATTATCGCTGGCCGTTGTTGATATGCCCCTATATTTTTAAAGAGGTAATTTGTAGCTAGAAATATTGAAATCACGTCAATGTCAATAAACTATTGGTGCGGCCATAAACAGTTTCACAGAACCACCAATATTGCTGAATCGAGCCATTGTCTGGACCTAGTGTGTCTGGTCCTAAACCAATCATGCCAAGGATGTTGCCAATATCTGGTTCAAAAATCTTGCAGAGGAAATAATGTTATCACACAGTAGGGGTACCACAATGGGAAACTTGAGAACAAAATTTAGTTTCGTCTTTACCAGCAGACACTATACCTCCGCTTAACCCCACCTTCACTCTGCTACAGCAACATCGCCCAGGTAAATCTATGATGGATTTGTGTGGAGAAAAACCGAGATCCAAGTGCAATCAGCACCTAACTCATACTCCAGTAATAGACCCAAACATTGGTTGCCTGCAAATTTCAAATGTGCTGCATGACTCAGAAACAATTTGTAAAAAGTAGCCTTATACACCCTCCTATAATACTGATGTGACATAAAAAACACTTAGGCGATGCATCAACAGGAACACAAAAAAGATACTAGTTGTGGTCTTGTTGGTCTTCATTACAAGCAGGAAACTTGAATTGTGCCGCATCGCAAGCTTGCAACCCCTGCCCAAGTAATCTCCTCACACTTGGGGGGATTCAAATACAGAGCACTGACAAGTGATGTGTTGAATTCTAGAATTCACTTAGACACTACTATTTACTCTTAACCCCACTGTTGACTTTGGATTGACAGTTACTTCAGAATCAAGTTTGACCCCAAGGTTTGTTCTTTCCAGGAGGGTTAAAGGGCTCACGAGAGGTGGTGACTATCTAAATAGCAGGCCAATGTTATTGTGTTGGCTTACAGGCAGAATCTCTGACTTACAGGCACTTGAAAGAACATGTGTTGACCGATAGAGACATTCCTCGGTTATTGCTATCAAGGCCTCAGGTAGTTATTGGTTCCTGGATCATTATTATTCAACCACATATGTGACTTGATTTGATTAGGTTACATATCAATCAATCAATCAATTAATCAATCAATCAATCAGGCGGATTATAAGCGAGCTACTCACCCGTGAGGGTCTCAAGGCGCTGAGGGTTTTGGGGGGTGAGCAGATCTGCTTAGCTGAAGAGCCAGGTCTTGAGTGTCTTCCTGAAGGTGTTCAGGGAAGGGGCGCGCCTGATGTCCGCCGGCAGCTCGTTCAGGTTTTGGCTGCGATGTGGGAGAAGGATCTTCCGCCTGCCCTGGCTTTGCGGATGCACGGGGTTTTAGCCAGAGCGAGGTTGGTAGATCGGGGGTTTCTTTTGGTTACATGGAAGTTTATTCTGTCATAGAGGTATTCTGGCCCGTTGTTGTGTAGGCATTTGTAGGCGTGGGTGAGGATCTTGAAAGTGACTCTTCTCTCCACGGGAAGCCAGTGGAGTCTTCGTAGGTGCTGGCTGATGTGTTCGTGCTTGTGGATGTCTAGTACAAGTCTGGCGGCGGCGTTCTGTATTGTCTGGAGTCTGTGGAGTAGGGACTTGTTGATTCCAGCGTAGAGTGCGTTTCCATAGTCCGGTCTGCTGGTGATGAGTGCGTGGGCGACTGACTTTGTTGACTCATGGGAGATCCATTTGAAGGTTTATTGGAGGATTTGGAGAGTGTTGAAGCAGCTGGCAGTGACGGCATTGACCTGTCGGTTCATGGTAAGTGCTGAGTCGAGTATGATGCCGAGGTTCTTGGCGTGGTCTGTGGGAGTAGGAGGGCTGCCGAGGGCGGTCGGCCACCAGGTGTGGTCCCATGCCACTTGGGGGGTTCCAAGGACGAGGACTTCTGTTTTCTCGGTGTTAAGTATCAGGCAGCTGTTGGTCATCCAGACTGCAACGTCTTGCGTTCCTTTCTGGAAGTAGAGTTTGGCAGTGGTAGGGTCTTTGGTGAGGGAGAGTATGAGCTGGCTATCGTCAGGGTAGGATATGATGTTGAGGCCGTGTTGTCAGATGAAGGCATAGTAAAAGTCAGCGGTTTATGCCTGATGGATATACATGTTAAAGAGGTAGCATATCCATAGCTCAGCAGAGGAAGATTATTTTTATTGTTTAAATCTTTTATTAGTATTTTGTAAAGACAAGTATAACAGTAGCCGCCACCTACATTCATTGGCCGGTGGGGTGCAGTCGCAGTAAATGGAAAAAAAGAACATAGAGAAAGAAAAGTAGAAAAAAAAGGAGAGGGGAGATAGGCCTACCAGTTTCGGGTTTTGTATTGTGGTCAGAGCGGGTATCTTGGGGCAGCTGAGGCTATCAGGATCAACCGTTCTCATTCAACTGTGGGTGAAGTTATGATGCATACGGGTTGTGACCTTGGCGGTTGGCAGTATGCCCAACAAACAGTGCTTTGTTGTTGTCTCAACTGAGAGCTTTGTTGCTTTTTGCAGCATGTCTAGGACTGTGCTCCAATATGTATGAAGTAGGGGGCAATCCCAGGTCATCTGTACGAAGTGGGCTGGTGAGGTCCAGCATCTGGGGCAGTTCGGCATGTGTGACGGGCCAGTTGTCGATAAGCATAGGGGGGTCATGTATCTGCGGTGGAGGTACTTTAATTGAGTGAGTTTAAATCGTGCATTGCTAGATACTTCTTGGACCTGCGCAAATGCTAATTTCCATTCCCTTCTGTTAGTGGCCCTGGCAAATCCTTCGACCATATGTCCCGAGTCTTTGCCAAGTTGCCTCTGCGATCAGTTTTCTGGGCTTTGTATAGCCAGGATATTAGTCCCTTAAAGAAGCCAGGGTCTATGATCGTACACAGTGTGCTGGATTCTTCCTGCTCACTCAGAAATGTAACCCAAACTTTACGGACCATAAGTGTTACCTTAGCATATTGCAGGAAATGGCCTTCTGGAACCCCATAATTTTCTTTCACTGCCTCAAAGTAGATGAAGGTATCATTTGAATAGATTTCCCCTGCAGATGTGCAGCCACCTTCATAACACCCAGCCAAGTCCATTATTGAGTGTATATGACGAAAGCCTTGTAGCCATTTTAAGGGAAGTGCGCAGGTGTATGGGGTTTCCGTAATACTAGGGTGACCTCTCGTTCCCAGGCCCTGGCAACCTGCTTGATCACAAATGGGTAGTCTCGAGGGGTCCTCCAGCCCATCATAAGGTACTTAGGCAGGTCTGCCTCTTGGCACCAGTCTGCAAGCAATCTTTTTTCTGTATTTGAGCCATCCGCGCATCATTGCGCCGCATATTGAAGAAGTCCTGCAATATATCAGAGACACAAATATGGTAGCCCCAGGCTGCTCTGATGCATGTCTAGTTTTAGGAGATCAAGTTTTACTCTGCTGCGTTTACCAGCCTAAACGAATGAAACCAGGAAACTGTTCAAGGTGGTAAAGGTGTCATTAGGGATGCGACAGAGTGAGTTTTGTAATGTATATAGGCAGCGGGGAATAGCACTATTTTCACCAGTGCTACCTGTCCCATGACTGACAATGGAAGTCGGTTCCAAGAGAGTATTGATGACTTCAAACCTTCTAGGATTTTTCCCATGTTCAGGGACTTTGGGCTTTGGCGGCATGGACGACCTGTACCGTCAGGTAGTGGTAATGGTGACTTTCCCAGGTGAATGCCAGGGGAGGGAGTTCTGCCATATCTCTCCCCACTAGTTCTGCCAGAGGAAATGCAACTGACTATTGCTATATTCCAAGGGTGACCACCGCTGCCGGGACATCCATGCTCTCAGTGGAGTGGAGTACGTGTGTGAGTCTGCACAGGTTCATGTGGGTTCCCCAGCCTGGCATGAACCCGCATTGATCTTTGTGTACTAGTTGGGTAACTATTCTGTTCAATCTCGATGCCAAAACTTTGGCCAGGATTTTAGTGTCCACTCCCAGCATAGAGAGCAGGTGGTAGGAGCCCGGTTTGAGTAGTATAACTGGTTGGGCTTCTCGCATGGACTGCTGGAGTATCTCGTTGCGCTTTGCCTCATGCAAGGTCTCTAGCAGCCTCTGGAGCAGTGTTTCTACAAATGTATGATAATCTTCTACTTGGAAGCCGTCCGGGGGCCTTGCCAGCTGCCATATCCCGAACCGCTTTGTGGAGGTCTTCATTGCTGATTCCCCCCCTTTTGAATCTCGCTTTGCTCGTTGGTGAGACGAGGCAGGGGTATTCCATCCAGAAACTGCTCTATGCCCGCCCTTTCCATTGCTTGGCCTTTTTTGTAGACCTCTACCAGATGTATGCATAACCTTGAGTTAATGGCAGACTGTGTGTGCATGAGGGTTCGATCTGTCTGGCTTAATGCTAATATGATGGGGGCGGAAGCTGTCTCTTAAGGATCCACGCTAACAACTTCCCGGACTCGTCTCCTTTTCTATGTAGGAGCTGTTGGTATTCCTGTTTCACCAAGTAGTCCAACCTGTCCCATATTTCACCTCATCCTCCAGTCCTCATTCTGGGCCTGTACTTTGTAATGTACGCAATGTATTCTCGGCCTCCAAGAGGTCTTTCTCCAGGCGCTGTTTCATACCACCCACCTTTGACAAGCATTTTCCATGCAGCACCACTTTTAGCGCATCCCATTCCATCCCTCTGGCGTCTGTAGACAGCCAGTTACTGTTGAGGTAATTACTGATTGATTCACCGAATTCCATTCGGGAAATATCTTTTTTCAGCACTCTGGGCTGTGGTCGCCAGAGTGGGATTTCAAGTCTACGACACCTGGCGCCCCATTGTAATACCACTGTGGCATGGCCTGATAGGAATCTGCCTAGTATTTGTATACCCAGGGCGGCCTCAGCCGCATCACTGGTAAGCAGGAAGCCGTTTAGATGGCTATGGACCGAATGGCTTGGAGTGTAGCATGTATATTTGTGCTTTGTCGGGTGTGCTGTCCTCCACCAGTCCATGCGTCCCTGTCATTGCATTACCCCCTGGAGGGCTGCTGTCATATTGTGTTTTGTGTGTAATTTTGGTGGAGCCTATCGAGTGAGCCATCTAGCACGCAGCTAAAGTCACCAGCCCACAAGAGAGGTATGCCTGTATATGATACCAGTAATTCTTCTAGACTAGATAAAAAGCTCCATCATCTACTTTCAGAGCGTAGATATACAGCAGGCAGGTTTCCCTGTCATCTAGCACTCCGTGTACCAATATGTATCGCCCCTCTATATTGGCTGTGTAGCCCAGGACCTGAAAGGGAGTCTGTGGGGCTATCCAGATTGCTACCTCTTGAGTGCAGTTAGAGTATGTTGCTGTGAACATCTGGCCTCTCCATTTTTTGTGCAATTTTTGGGCCTCATTCTCAGTCAGATGGATTTCCTGCAGCATGGCTATGTGTGACCCCTGCCTACGGAGATATGTTTGTGCCCTGTATCTTTTTTCAAATAGGTTAGGCCCCCGTACATTCCAAGTAACAATGTTAAAACCAGCCATCTCTTATCTATGTGTTTGGAATAAAGCTGCCATGTCCTCCCCGTCGGTGCTGTCGTTGAACCAAGTTGTCATAACTGAACTGTTTCCCCCCACCCGCCGCGTAAACACATGATGATCCAAACGTGCTCTCCCAATCTTGACTTAACATTTAAGACCCACTTAAAAATCAAGAACAAACCTATTGGGTGTACAGCCCGCAAATTTATCAATATAAGCAATTGCCCCCAAAAACTTATACTGTACTCATTCACTACCACTCTTATGAATCACACGCTTTCATAACCTGTCACACCGCACTCACTCTGCATCTATCCCTGCACGAGGATGCAGGAGTGCCATAGCTGCCACCCCAATGGAGAGCCACCAGTGCTCCCATGCCCCTTCCACTGCATCACTCACTCAATCACTCATGCCACAGTATCACCCTCTACTCCAGATCCAGTCCAGCGGGGTGGACTAGAGGCCAGTTGTAGCCTGGGAGTTAGAAAGGGGACAGAAAGAAAAGGAAATATGGGAAGGGGGAGAAGAATAAGGGATGAAGCGTACAAGCAGGCGCCAATAGTACAGGGCCGAAAGGGTAAAGAAGTGGAGAAACAGAGAAGAGAGAGGGGTGGAGTGGCCCGCCAACCAGAACGTTCGGTCTGTTCTGCTGAGGTGCCATGAGGCCTTTAAAATCCGTCCTAAGCGTCATTGGTGAAGTTTCTAAGGAGTCTGGGGAGTGTCTGCTGGAGCCCATTGGGGCTGATATCCAGTCATCTCCCCTCACCTCCAACCAGTCCCAGGCTGCCTCAGTGGTGGTGAAGTAGTGGACTTTTTCATCGTGTATGACTTTAAGTTTGGCGGGGTATAGCAACATATACTGCAGATTCATTGCCCTGAGTTTCTGCTTCACGCCCCCAAAGGACATCCTTTGTTTCTGTAACATGTGCTTGTAGTCAGGAAAAATATGGATGGTGTGGTTCTCAAAGGTCAGATCATCCCTGCACCTGACCTCTAGAAGGATGTGGTCATTGTCTCTGGAACTGAGAATCTTGGCAATAAGGGTGTGAGGTGGTGCTCCCAAAGGGGGAGGTGGGCCAGGCGCCCGCTGCTCCCGCTCTATCATGAAGCAGGGGCATCATGGGCAGCGTTGTTTTGATCTTGTTTTTCAGAAAAAGTTCAGACTTGGAGCCCTCAGCTCCCTCTGGGAAGCCTACAAAACGTAGGTTACATCTACAGGAACGACCCTCTGCATCTTATGGCCCTGCACTCCAGTGCAGCTGTTTTCACGGTTAAGTCTGTTAGAGCTGCTTTTAGAGAGGAGGCCTCTGTCTCCAATATCAATACTGTTAGACGGCGACCTCAGAGGAGCCCGGAAAGGGGGGTCCTGACTTCCCTGAGTCCCACCCGCGTAGTATTGTAGCCGGGCACTGGCGAGAGATTCCCCAGGGGGAGGAATCTCGGAACTAGGATCGTACTTCTGGCGCCACACGACACAGAGAGACCACACTGGGTATTCTCAGAAACAAGCTTTATCAAATAGGTATCACTGCAAATATGTACAAGGTGAGCACGGGCTCAAGAGTCTCGGAAAGGTAGGGGGTAGCGGGACTGTCTCTGTTAATGGTTCCAAGCAGGGACGTATCCGGCGCACAGCTCACAATCCTCGAGCTGGGGGATACGTGGTCGGAGTCGGGGTCCGGCGGGACCGTGAGAGTCTGGGGGAGCCGCAAGTCACTCAGCAGGGCTCAGGTACAAGTTCGGAGGTCTTACGATCTTCAGGGAGCCGCGAGTCACTCAGCAGGGCTCAGGTACAAGTTCGGAGGTCTTACGATCTTCAGGGAGCCGCGAGTCACTCAGCAGGGCTCAGGTACAAGTTCGGAGGTCTTACGATCTTCAGGGAGCCGCGAGTCACTCAGCAGGGCTCAGGTGGGTTCCAGTTCCAGGAGCCGCGACCACGTCAGCAGGCTCTCATTGTTCCAGCGTCGAATCTGCCGGACAGTCTCAGAGCACCCCTTGTTATAGGTCGACCCCGCTTTGATGTCCGGAGTCTGCGCAGGCAGGGGTCTTGTCACCTGGGGGCCTCTTGTCGGGGTTTCCTGCTATTTTCTTTTGATCCTTTCAGGGCCGGGTCGGGAGGAGTCTCAGACACCCAGCAGGCACGGAGCCAGCCCGCAGGGAGGCCGGAGGGCCGATCGAAACCCATCGTCCCAGGGGAGTTCAGAGGTGCGATAGAAACTGCTCCTCCCTCTCTCATCCCCTGGAAGCGTGATGTCCTCCAGCCAGAGTGGCGCCTCGAGGCCCGGGTCGCGCTGGAGCCGGGCGGCCATCTTGTTGCAGGGAGTGGGCACGCGGGCCCGGGGTGGCCGAAAGGAGAGAGGCCATGGACGGGGATGTCCGGGGTTGGTGCAGGTGTCCTGGTGGGAAAGGTCGGCTGGGCCGCGTGCTTGGGCTGCAGGCACCAGGTTTCGGGGGTGCGGGGGCACGGAGGGCCATTCTACGAGGCCGGGTCCAACACGCGTCCCCCCCAGCTGAAACCCGGAGAGAACTGCCCATCACCTTGGGGGGTTCTCTTCGCTGAGGCGGAAGAACCGGGAGAGGCCGTCAGCGTTGGCGTGGTCCGTACCAGGGCGGTGTTCTACGGTGAAGTCCATTCCCTGGAGGGAGATTGACCACCGCAGTAGCTTGGGGTTTTCTCCTCGCATCTGCATGAGCCATCGCAAGGGCCGATGGTCAGTTTGGACCCTGAAATGAGTGCCGAACAGGTAGGGTCGTAGTTTTTTGAGTGCCCAGACCACGGCAAAGGCTTCGCGCTCTATGGTGCTCCACTTCTGTTCTCGGGGTAGCAGCCGCCGACTGAGGAAGGCGACGGGCTGGTCTAGGCCTTGATCATTCACTTGGGACAGGACGGCCCCAATGCCATGCTCGGAGGCATCGGTCTGGACTATGAACTCCTTGGTGTAGTCGGGAGCCTGGAGGACGGGGGCCGTGCACATGGCCTTTTTTAGAGCATCGAAAGCTTCCTGGCAGGCAGCCGTCCATTGCACCTTCTTTGGCTGTTTTTTAGACGTGAGTTCAGTGAGAGGGCCGACCAGGCTGCCGTACCCCCGAATGAATCGGCGGTAGTAGCCCGTGAGTCCCAGAAAGGCTCGGACTTCCGTTTGGGTGATGGGTGGGTCCCAGGCCAGGATGGCGTCGATCTTTGGCTGTAGAGGGGCGACCTGGCCACTCCCGACTTGGTGCCCCAGGTAGACTACGGATCCTTGCCCGATCTGGCACTTGCTGGCTTTTACGGTGAGGCCCGCCTGGCGCAGGGCGGTTAGCACTCTCCGGAGGTGCTGGAGGTGCTCACTCCACTCTGAACTGAAGACAGCGATGTCGTCCAGATAGGCCGCGCTGAACTGTTCTAGCCCGGCCAGGACCCTATTTACCAGTCTCTGGAAAGTGGCCGGGGCATTTTTCATCCCGAAG
The DNA here is from genome assembly GCF_964204655.1 of Triturus cristatus. Lineage (NCBI taxonomy): Eukaryota > Metazoa > Chordata > Amphibia > Caudata > Salamandridae > Triturus > Triturus cristatus. Next base: position 132,014,239 of record NC_140592.1, read on the forward strand.
GGCATCACGCGGAAGCGGTAGTGCCCATCGGGGGTGGAGAAAGCAGACCTCTCCTTGGCCCCTTCGGTGAGCGCAATCTGCCAGTAGCCGCAGGTGAGGTCGAAAGTGCTGAGGAACCGGGCGGCCCCTAGTCGGTCAATGAGCTCGTCGGCTCGTGGAATGGGGTGGGCATCGGCTCGGGTAACGTCATTGAGCCCCCGGTAATCCACGCAGAACCGGAGCTCGGGGGCGACACCGGGGGCTGCTGCCTTCGGGACCAGGACCACGGGGCTGGCCCAGGGACTGTCAGAGGGCTCGATCACCCCCAGGGTCAACATCTTCGAGACTTCGGCTTGAATACAGGACCGGACCCGGTCAGGAACCCGGTAGGCTCGGTGTCTCACCGGAGGGCTGTCCCCGGTGTCCACATCGTGAACACACCAGTTGGTGACCCGGGGGGTCAGGGAGAAGAGGTCAGAAAATTGTCTGAGGAGCTGGCGGCAGTCCGCTTGTTGCTGGGCAGTGAGGGCTGGGGAGAGGTTCACTCCCTCCACGGAGCCATCCTGCTCCTTGACACACAGGAGGTCCGGGAGGGGATCCGACTCATCTTCGGCCCCGTCATCGGTGGCCAGCAGGAGGCTCAGTTCTGTCCGCACGAAGTGAGGCTTGAGGCGGTTCACGTGCAGGACCCGGAGGGGATCCCGAGGCGACTGGACGTCCACCAAGTAGGTGACTTGGCTCTTCCTCTCAACCACTTTGTAGGGCCCAGTCCATCGGTCCTGGAGAGCGCCAGGCTTCACGGGGGCCATGACCCACACCTGCTGGCCCGGCTGGAACTCGACCAGAGTAGCATTCTGGTCGTACCAGCGCTTCATTTCTTCTTGACTCGCCTCCAGGTTGGCCTCGGCCAGTTCTCGGAACCTCCTGGTCTGGTTCCGGAGGGCCAGGACATATTGGAACACATCTCGGGGGGTGGTCTGGGGTGCTGCCTCCCACCCTTCCTTAACCAAACTGAGGGGACCTCGGACGGGGTGCCCATAGAGTAATTCAAACGGGCTGAACCCTAAGGACTTCTGGGGGACCTCCCGGTAAGCGAACAAGAGGCAGGGGAGCAGGACGTCCCACTTACGCCGGAGGGGCTCTTCTAGGCCAGCGATCATCCCCTTCAAAGTCCTATTAAACCTCTCTACTAGGCCGTTCCCTTGGGGATGGTACGGGGTGGTGAACTTATAGGACACCCCACATTGTTGCCACAGGGACGTCATATACCTTGATATAAAATTAGTGCCGCGATCGCTCACGACCTCGCGGGGGAAACCCACCCTGGAAAAGATCCCCATCAGGGCCCGGCCCACCACGGGGGCCGTAATGGTGCGCAGGGGAATAGCCTCTGGATAGCGGGTGGCGTGGTCTACTAGGACCAAGATGAAGCGGTGACCTTGGGAGGTGGGTGGGTCCAGTGGCCCCACGATGTCGATTCCGACTCGTTCGAAGGGGGTACTGACGACCGGGAAGGGTTGGAGGGGAGCCTTGCGCTTCCCCCCACTCTTCCCACTGGCTTGGCACGTGGGGCAGGACATGCAGTGTGCCTCTACCGCTGCTTTCATCTTAGGCCAATAAAAATGGGTCACGAGACGGCTGTAGGTCTTGTCCTGACCCAGGTGACCGGCGAGGGGGACATCGTGGGCTAAGCCCAGGAGGAAATCCCGGAAGCGGAGGGGTACCACCAGTACCCGTCCGGATCCCAGCTCCACTGATTTCTGCTCACTATACAGGATGTTATTCTCCCAATAGATTCGGTGCGTTCCGGTCTGGTCACCTGCGGCTTGGCCCTCGGCCTGGCGCCGCAGCCCGACCAGGGAAGGACAGGTGGCTTGCTCCCGGCAAAATTCTTCCCGGGTGGGTCCGCCCTCGTGGCGCCAATGGGCCAACTCGGGTAGATCCCCCAACTCGGGGACCGGGGCGGGGTCGGATGGTGCGGGTTCGTCGCTGGCGACGGACCCTTCCGATGGAGGAACGGGAGGTCCCTCGACGGGGACGGTACGGGTTTCTTCGACCGGGGTGCTCTCGACTTCTCTCCGGGGAGTGAGTCGGGCTGTCATAGATCGGGTGGTGGCACACACCCACTCGGGGAGTCCCATCATTCCTAGGTGGGCCTTGCGCTCTACGTGCTTCCAGGGAGAACTCTCCAGGTCGTTCCCTAAGAGGCAGTCGACCGGCTGGGAGGTTCTTACGGCCACCTTGAGTTTACCTATCACCCCTCCCCACTCAAATGGCACCAGGGCTACCTGACACATACTTTCCCTATTGTCCGCAGAGATTACGGGGCAAAAGACATTGGGGAGGATCTGCTCCTCGGGAACTAGGTGCCTGAGGACACCGGTGATACTGCCCCCGGTGTCCCGCAGGGCCTCTACCTGGTGGCCATTGATCTTAACGAGCTGCCCATATTTCTGTGTGTTGGACGGTAGGAGGCTACCAGGGATCATTTCCCTATCTCCCAGGGATACTAGGGCCATAGCGGCGGGTTCCCACTCCTCGGCTTCCTCAACCTCCTCCCCCAGGGCTACGTTGGCTATCTGTCTCGCAGGGGTGACTTGGGTGGCCATGGGGCACTCTGGGTCATTGGCGTAGTGCCCGGGTTTCTGGCAACGAAAACATGTGACGGTCACCCGGTGTCCTCGTCTCCCAGGGGGCCCTGTTACTGGTGGGGGGGGCGCCGGGAAAGGTGGAGGTGGTGTCTTCGGGGGGCTAGGCTGGGACTCTCTCGGCCCTCCCTGGTTCCCTCCCCCTCTCTGGCGGGGTGGTCCCTGACTGGTTCGGGGGTACTCTCCTACCATGCCCCGGGAGACCCGGGTGTTGGTCCAGCGGTCGGCCTCCACAGCCAGCTTCCGGGGATCTGTGAGCTTGCTATCCAGCAGATGTTGACGTAGCTCTACGAAGCAGTTCGCAGCCAGATGTTCCCATAACATGAGGTCAGTGAGTTCGGCAAGGGTGGTGACCTTGCTGCCCTTGACCCACCCATCGAAGGCCCGACTAAAAAAGTTTACATACTCCACCCAGGTGGTGCCCGGGATCTTCCTGCAGTCCCGGAACCGTTGGCGATACATTTCTGGGGTGAGGCCGTATCTTGTGAGGAGAGCCTCTTTCATGTGGCTGTAGGAGGTCTGCAGGGAGAGGGGTAGGTCGAGCAGGGTGTCCCTTCCTTCGCTCAGAAACCGCCCCCACAACCCCGCCCCCCAGTCCTTCTGTGGAATCCGATGGGAGGTCATGGCGACCTCGTAGGCCCGAAACCATTGCTGAATGTCATTGTTTTTATAATATTCTTTGACCACATCCTTGGGGATGTGGACCTTCTGTTCCGCTGGGGGGGCCGTCTCTCGGTTCCCCGAGGGCCTCCCGTCCTCATTTCGGGCCTTGAGCTCGAGTTCTTTTAAGCTGCGTTCGTGCTCTAGTTGGAGCTTTCTTCCTTCGTGCTCCCGTTGGAGCTTCTTTTCTTCTAGTTCGCCTTGTACGCGCATTTGCTCTACCGCTAGCTTTTTCTCCGCTAACTTCAATTCGCCCTCGATTTTGAGTTTGGCTAACTCGAGTTCATGACTGCGGCGTCTCTCTCTGTCCGCGAGTTCTCCCGGGGATAGGCCCCCGTCTGGTACAATGCCTTGCACCTGATTGTCGCTGCTTTCACTTGGAGGGGGTTCGGTTTCGTCGGGGCGCTCCCCCGTGCCTTCCGGGCGGGATGCCCCGGTCTCCACCCAAGTTTTCAGCGCTTTCTGCAAGTCTTCCTTAGTGTTGAGGCCAGTGGTAGCTATTTTAAGTTCTTTGCAAAATTGTTTTAGCTCTTTGTGTGTGTATTCTTCCAGATGCTCCACCTGGAACATTCTGTTGGTGTTGGTTTCTGCGGAGCTCATGGCGCTTCCTTCTGCCATCTTTGTTGGTCGTGCGTCCGTTGTTCACTGTACGATCTCTAGGTGATGGGCCCGAATCCCGTCGCTGCCACCAATGTTAGACGGCGACCTCAGAGGAGCCCGGAAAGGGGGATCCTGACTTCCCTGAGTCCCACCCGCGTAGTATTGTAGCCGGGCACTGGCGAGAGATTCCCCAGGGGGAGGAATCTCGGAACTAGGATCGTACTTCTGGCGCCACACGACACAGAGAGACCACACTGGGTATTCTCAGAAACAAGCTTTATCAAATAGGTATCACTGCAAATATGTACAAGGTGAGCACGGGCTCAAGAGTCTCGGAAAGGTAGGGGGTAGCGGGACTGTCTCTGTTAATGGTTCCAAGCAGGGACGTATCCGGCGCACAGCTCACAATCCTCGAGCTGGGGGATACGTGGTCGGAGTCGGGGTCCGGCGGGACCGTGAGAGTCTGGGGGAGCCGCGAGTCACTCAGCAGGGCTCAGGTACAAGTTCGGAGGTCTTACGATCTTCAGGGAGCCGCGAGTCACTCAGCAGGGCTCAGGTACAAGTTCGGAGGTCTTACGATCTTCAGGGAGCCGCGAGTCACTCAGCAGGGCTCAGGTACAAGTTCGGAGGTCTTACGATCTTCAGGGAGCCGCGAGTCACTCAGCAGGGCTCAGGTGGGTTCCAGTTCCAGGAGCCGCGACCACGTCAGCAGGCTCTCATTGTTCCAGCGTCGAATCTGCCGGACAGTCTCAGAGCACCCCTTGTTATAGGTCGACCCCGCTTTGATGTCCGGAGTCTGCGCAGGCAGGGGTCTTGTCACCTGGGGGCCGTTTGTCGGGGTTTCCTGCTATTGTCTTTTGATCCTTTCAGGGCCGGGTCGGGAGGAGTCTCAGACACCCAGCAGGCACGGAGCCAGCCCGCAGGGAGGCCGGAGGGCCGATCGAAACCCATCGTCCCAGGGGAGTTCAGAGGTGCGATAGAAACTGCTCCTCCCTCTCTCATCCCCTGGAAGCGTGATGTCCTCCAGCCAGAGTGGCGCCTCGAGGCCCGGGTCGCGCTGGAGCCGGGCGGCCATCTTGTTGCAGGGAGTGGGCACGCGGGCCCGGGGTGGCCGAAAGGAGAGAGGCCATGGACGGGGATGTCCGGGGTTGGTGCAGGTGTCCTGGTGGGAAAGGTCGGCTGGGCCGCGTGCTTGGGCTGCAGGCACCAGGTTTCGGGGGTGCGGGGGCACGGAGGGCCATTCTACGAGGCCGGGTCCAACAAATACTTTCTGATCGGTGGCTAGAGACCTTTTCTGCCACTGTTTGCAGGTTGACCGGAGCAAACCTGCATCCAGTGATACCACCTCTATCTTCGCCTGGACTATTAAACTGGAGGCCTCTATAGCTGCAAGGATCCTGGTGCCTGAGGGCTCCCCGCGGGGCCCGTTGATGCAAGAGCAGACACTCCTGGAGGCTCCGGGCACATTGTGGGGTTTTGCGTTGTGTATTGCTCTATTATTCACCTGAGGCCTGTCTTTCCCTAGATCCGTCTCAAGTGTCTCCTTGTGGCGTGAAGGATCGGTGACACAGGGTGCCATAGGTCGGTGGCCCACCCTCACTGGCTCCCCCATATCTCCCGCCTGTGTATTGCAGTGTCTTTTCAAGATTTAGGCCGTGGGGTGCTTCGGTAGGGTCCATGTTCCCACGAGTATTACTTCTCTCTTTATGTTGATGTGAGTAGGGGGATAGGGAGGGGAAGCGTGGCCGCCATTGTGCCCTCCTAATGGTCGGCCCCTTAGGCTCCTACGTGCCGCCTTGGGGGTGCCTCCCTGGTAAATCTTGAGGGCTTTGCGGGCCACCCTCCGTGTTTCTTGCCTGGTGTGGCGCTCCCTCCCCCTACTGTCCAGGCCAGATCAGTCACTGAGGTAGCACCAGGGGGCCCTCCCAATACCTTGTTGGCACCTCTCTTCCCATGCCAATCGAGCCAGTCCTCATGGGTCCCACACTCCTGTCTGCTGCCCTGGGTCCCTCCGTCATATCTACCGGGGGGGCCAGATCAGGTGCATATCGTCGCTTCTGTCTTCAGGCAGTGGGGGGTCGGCCATCCCACAGAAAGCAGCACAAGGGCCACCCCAGCCGGATCTTCCGCACAGCTTGATGCAGCCCCCACAGGCCCCCACACTGATCACCAGGCACTCCGTCACCACCAATACTTCAACGCTGCTTCACCTGGGATTATGTTAGCCGTGGCCTCTAGGGTGCAATCAGGGGCCTCCCCACTTCCTCGTTAGAGTTCAGGGCCTCCCTGCAGTGTCCTCTATTCACATTGTGTGTCTTTTGCTTGCTCGTTTCACTCTGGGCCTCGCTCAGATCACCGCCATTCTGGGCTCTATCCTCGACTCGCCAGGAGCCCCGGGCCAGGCCCGCATCATCGGACCTTAGTTCAAATGTTGGTGGGGCCGGACTACTGTACAGCCTGTAGCACATGAGCCGCCCAGCCCCTGGCAGGGCCTCCCGCCTCAGCGCGGCTGCTTCTATTTCTACGGGCCCGCACTGCTTACTAGGTACTACAAGTCTCTCAACGCTGCTCCACTTCGATTACGGACTTCTGCAGTGTCCGTCGTCAGTTAGGGCATCCTGACATTCCAAACAGGGGCAGGCCCTCGCCGTGAGTGCCCGGCTGTGTAGGCCTCGATACTGTTGCCAGTGGAATATTCTTTCAGGGCTCCATTATAACTGGGCCATCTATTGACTGTCTGCGGGCGATTTGTTCCAACACATCGGGCCAGATGGCTGGATAGAGGAGGATATTCGGCGGGCCTGCCACAGAGCTCATTACATAGCGTCCGTCCTGGCTGCCATCTTGGCAACACCCCCACTGATTGCTTTACATAGAGATCTACATCTTCCTGGCATGTCCAATAACAAGCTATTATTTAACACATTTGTTCTGCTAATATTCATCTAGGGACTTTTGGTCAAACACTGTGGCGCTGTCCGTTTCCAGTCTAATATCCTGCTTCTGGTTGTCATGCAAATACATCAGTGCATTGATGGATTGCTCTGTGAGGGAAGAGTGTCTAGATGGCAACATAGAATTGTGCATACAATACTCCTTTCAATATCACCAGGAGTCATCACACAACCTTTATAAACAGCTGCCACGTCTGACAGAAATGACATGACGCCATCCATCCTATGTCAAGAGACTTCAGTGTATCACCCTTGCAAATGATGCTAGAGCTGGCTTTGAGCCTACATGTTAAAAGTACAAGTTAAACTCGTGGTCAGTATTCTAGCTTAACATGAATTGCCAAATAAGCAATCTTGCCCTGGGGTAAGCAGCCAAGCCATACAATATTGAAGAAAAAGCTTGCTTAAAATGTTTGACTGCTGGCTGGGCATCACAGGTGGACTTTCCCACCATCTCAAAGCTCTTTTTGAATGCCTAATTTAGCTATGCCATTGTCAGTTTCTTCTGAGTAAAAGAAAAGAGGTTGAATATAATCTGGAGTCAGTACTGAGTTGTTTATAAGAAGATCTTCCAGATGCTCATGCACATTTATTGTGATTTGTGTCTGATTCTGGAAGTCTGAATACTCAAGACTTACTATCTTTTGACACTTGAATGCCACAATGTTATTTTGAACGATAACCCAGTTCTTGGTATCACCGTTGAAGATTTTCCAAAGACTCAAGGGGGCATATGAGGTACATCTCTATTTCAACAAACCAGGCAAATTTGTTGAATTGTTTAAAGTGTTACAGGTATCTCAGGATACTGCAATGATACAATACCATTTGTGGTTTTATTCTATTGGTTTTGATGAAGTGTTGCAATTATTGCTTTATGTTACTAGCGATTCAGACCAGTTGCACAAAGTATGGCAGGAAAGCATTCCTCTTCCCAAAAGGATTCTAGAATGCCTCCCGAAAAGGATTTAGGATTAACACCAAGCATGTTACATGCACCTGAAAGTGTTTGTGTATTTTTTGATCTGTTGTCAGTTTCCTGGAAAATAAAGATGGCGTTGTCCATAATAACAGAAATACCAATCTGAAAGGCAACATTTGAATCATTGATGACCTCTGCAACAGCTTGCTGTACTTTCCAATGATGGCACAATAGGAAACAAACTGTGCTTGCAAGTTGTGTCTAGATTAGTTGGATATCGTGCATGTCACCGATTACAAATGAAATATTAAGTACACAGTGTCCCTCAACATCATGTGTCTTGTTGAAGATGATGTAGATTTTTCTATCTTACAGTTGTTGAAAGAGGTCACATTTTGCTCCCATGCTTCTCTCTGGGAAATATTGTTGTTTCAGATGATGTCTTGTTGAGAGTGCTGCACCAATTTGCACTCACTCAGTAATGACCTTGAGGAATAAACAGCATCAATGTTTGCTCAGTGGAATAGTCCAGCACTTAGGGCCTCATTACGATGTCGGTCAGAAAGCATTCCGACCGACTCTTTGTCAGAAAAGTTTCCGACCGACTCGGGTTTGGGGAGTCCGACCGACCGATTACGATGGGCCCGATTCACAGAACTAACTTAAGACAAAATCCTAAACTTACTACTTTTGGTATTCACAGAAGGCATTTAGTAGTAGTAAAGTTAGGATTTTGTCTTAAGTCTGTCTTAAATCTGTCTTAAGTCTGTCCTAAGTTTGTCGTAAGGCTGTCTTAAGTCTGTATTAAGTTTGTCTTAAGTCTGTCTTAAGTCAGTCTTAAGTCTGTCTTAAGTCTGTCCTACTACTTTTGGTATTCACAGAAGGCATTTAGTAGAAGTAAAGTTAGGATTTTGTCTTAAGTTTGACTTAAGTTTGACTTAAGACAGTCTTAAGACAGACTTAAGACAGACTTAAGACAGACTTAAGACAGACTTAAGACAAACTTAGGACAGACTTAAGACAGACTTAAAACAAAATCCTAACTTTACTACTACTAAATGGCTTCTGTGAATACCAAAAGTAGTAAGTTTAGGATTTTGTCTTAAGTTAGTTCTGTGAATCGGGCCCATAGTATCTGAACACCGTTCAATCGGACTCCCATTATTAAACAGGGTGAAAAGGGCATTTGGCTTTTCAATGCTTGGTGGCTGACAGGAGATAAGTTTGCAGACCTCCTCCATGACAGGATATCTGAATACTTTGAAATTAATCAGGACTCTTTTTCATCAAGGGTGACCCACTGGAATGCCATTATAATGGTTATGAGAGGAAGGGCCAAGACATACATTTGGGGTAAAGTAAAGGACAAACTAAAAGAGATTGTGGAGCTTAAGATCAATATTCTTTAACTAGAGAGGAGATTCATAGGTGGAGATGACCTAGAGGTTATATGGAAGCTAGAGCTACAGAGTGCCCAGCTAAAAGCCTGAGTAGCTCGCCTGGGTTTCCAAGGCAGCATATATGAAATGGGAGACACATCAGGAAAATGGTTGTACTTGCTTGCTAACAAGATGTGTATAATCCTGAGTGTTAATACTCAATCTGGCCTATTGGCCTTCTCAACAGAAGCCATAGTGAATACTTTTGCAGCCTACTATAAGAATCTTGTCATCCAATACACCACTTCTAAGTTATAAACAGAAAAGGACATCCGGAAACATCTCCCAATACATGCATTGTCCACATTGGAACACAAAATAGTGGATGATCTCATATAATAAGAAAAAAATCAGCAGGCTGCTACCTCTATGCCAACAGACAAGTCACCTGTTGCATGGATTCTGCACATACACAGAACTATGTGCAGAATTATGGGACCTCTTTGTAAAGGGACTGTGCCTTTCTACCACCTTAGTACATACGAGCCCAGGACCGACTTGCTATAGTGTCTCACTCGCTCTCCTACGCACTCAAGGAAAAGCAAATGATTAGACACCCCGGAACACAATATTCCCAGACCTTTCCGCTCACACTCTTGTCCAAAATAAGATCTAGCAAGCAGAAAAATGCATAACACCAATCTAGTTAGCATTACAGCTAGGCCATTCATCATAAAGGGAGATGTCATCATATAAAGACAATGGAGAAAGGACTATATTGCCTAACCTCCATCCCCTTGGTAAGAAGTATTATTATATAATAGAAGATCTCTTGGCATTGTCAGCAGACCCCATATCTTAGACTATAGATGGTAATTCTACATCATAGGTGTGTGTTGCTCTCCTTCCTGGAAAGATCCCTCTCCAAGTGTGTGCCACCTAAACATGTATCCCCGTAATATTGAAGTACGAGCTTCCAGCAGCAGCTGTGTTAGCGTGTTTTGTCTAGGTGCTAGGGCCTGACCAGAATAGAATAACAAGAGGCATTTCTTATTGACCTTGCTCACAATGTTCAGATTAAAACTCCAGGAACAGGCAGAGAACAAACTCCACAGGCAGTTCTCTTGTGAAAGGCATAAACAGAGTCTTGCAAAAATAAAGCCATATAGTAATGTGCGCAAAAGCTGCATCATAGCTGCAGGGCTCATGCTAACTTAGTGATGTCGCCAATGTACCCATTGGCTACGTGACACACCCATCCCAAGTGAAATCCGCTTTGAGTTTCTCCAGTGGTGTTCTTCACTCCTGATCCTGTATTTGAGTGATCGATTTGATGAAGCACAATACAATAAAATACTTCTACATGACTTTCAGGTTTCCAGCATATCTGTCATATGGAGACCGAATAAACTTCCAGAGGACTGTGGTGCATATTGCTCCATTTCTTTTATTCACATTGAAACAAAATTCGGGCCAAAGTTTGGCCACTAGGATGTCTAAAGTAGTCGCTTATTAGTGATAGAGGACCAAAATGGATTTCTACCTAAGAGGACAATTTAGCATTGTTGAAGGGGCCTTAAAATAATTTTAGAACATAGGGAGAACCTGCATGGAGATGGGGGACCTCTATTATTAGGCAAAGAGAAGATTTTAGACTCTGTCTACTGGCCCTTCATGTTCTATATCCAGGCTTGCATGAATTTTGGCCCTAGATTCTTATGTTATGTGAAGATCTTGCGTGCAGTGCTACAGCCCCAGGTCAAGGTAAGTAGAGTACTTTCAACAATTTACAATTAAGAGAGATAGGACGCAGGGATGTCCATTATCACCCTTCTTGTTTGCCTCGGCGATGAATCCCTTAGCTGAATAGTTACAAATAGGTGCTAAAGTTCCAGGAATTCCGGCGGTCCAATGAACATTGGGACAGGGTATCCTCACATACGAATTACATGCTCCTTCTTATACAACAGTCAGACATTTCCTTCCCATGTATTATTGATATCCTAAAATCATACTGTGATGAATCTGGCATGAAGGTAAATTGAGAAAAGACTACTTATGGGCATGTGTCAGAGGATGGCCCTAGGTCCCTCAAAGCAGCTGGTATGAGAGAAGGGAGAAATCATTTCCAATACTTAGCATGGAATTACGCTAACCCAGCACTATAGTTGGGAGTTAAACATTGTACCCTTAGTTCATCAATTAAGGCTGTGAAGAAAGAGATGGGCCTCCTTGCTGAGATCAATGATCGGAACCGGAGCATTGTTCAATATGATTTCTCTTCCTCACTTCTTATACATACTTCATAATTTCCACTTAATATCGCCACTCTCTATCTTTTCAGATCTCCAGTCTCTAATAACAGCATTTTTGTGGGACAATAAAATCCCTCTGGAGTAACTTGCCAAATACAGACAGTCTATGAATGACGCTTTATTAGTTAATTCCCCTGAATTGCAACTGACTTTAAAAGGAAAGTGGGAAGAAGATGTAGGACCAATAGATGATGATGAATAGGTTGAAGCAAAAATGGCCGCTAGAACACTGGCAATTTCTTAGAATGGTATGGTTCAAGTACTTTCATTGATCTTATTACTATCCAGAATGTTTATGTAAGGTGTATAAACCAAATTCTCAATACACAAGATATAGTGATCCCCCAATTACTTTCATGACATAAAGTACTGTCCGATTGTTGCTTGCTATTGGAGAGATATTGCAAATGCTCTGGGTGAGGTGATGGGGATCTTAGATAAATGAGGTGGCATATGCCAAGACAGAATGCTATTGGAATTGGGGATAGCATTAGCCAACAGAGACATTGTAAAGTATTGGCATTCATAAACAGCCCCCTATGAGAGGGAATGGTTGAGAGCAATGTACTCTCTACTACAACAGAAGAGATGGTTTACAGAGCCCAAGTATCCCTTAAAAAACATAATAAAATCTGGGGTGAGTGGTGAGACAATTCTCAAAATACTGCTGTACAATTGTGATTGTCTAAAAAAAATCTTTATTGTTGACTGTAGATCTAACTGACCTTTTCCTATAGAGAAACATTTTTGATTTATATACTCTGTCTTATAATAAAGAGGAGCTCAACTGTTAATATTGATTGTTAAAAAAAACCTTTTTAGGTTGCTCACTAAATGTGTGCTACTCTTGCCCATCATGTGCCCCTTCCACAAAAATGACCAAAAGGATCCTCACCATTTTTGTCAGTCAGTTTCTACTATTCATTTTTGTGGCAAAAGATAACGTTCATGGAACAATAAAACAGCTGAAAGCATCCAGAGACATAGTAGATGCAGCACCTCCTATTATTTTCCACTTACTATTTACTAAATACCTCAAACTCTTCTCCATTATGACCAGCATTTTAGCAACCTTATCTTTACGCATATACATCTTCTCGCAATATGCTGATAATTACCTTCAACCATCCTACCGAACAGATTCGGCAACTTCATGTGTCTTGACTTTCTGCAAGTCAAAGCTGGATGAGTTAAAATTTAATGAGCACATAATTGAAAATGTAATGTGATGAAACACTTAGGCTTTACAATTGACAAAGACTTGCTATTGGAGACACAAATTACCGTCATCTCATCTGAGTTTCAGACTGTGGTTGTTGCCTCATACATCCTTTCCTGGACCAACTGTGTTAATACCTGCTGTCAGTGCTTACCAGGAAATTTTTTACAGGCTTCAACTGATCCAGAATGCAGCCATAAGTTTTTTTCCTTGAATGTGTAAAATCAAGCCCATCACTGAAGCCAGGCATACATGGCACTGGCTTCCAGTTAGGCAAAGAGAACCTTTTAAAGCTTTCTGCCTGGGGCATGGGTGTGTTATATAATCTGCCCTTGAGGACAGTCTTTTTTAGTTCAGTCCTCTAAGGCATGGACCAACAACTGAGTGCCCTCCGAGCAATTGTAGCAATTGTAGATTGCAGAGTCTTTAGGAAATAAATACAAAGACAATTGTGACCTATGTTGAGATTCATTCTGAATCTTCTGTAAGACACCAGTATTATTTTGTTTATTTTCTTCTCTCATTCTCCTAGGGCAAGATGGTTTGGTGGTGTCTGTTTGCACTTAAAAAGTGTTTCATTCATGTATTTTATTCATTAAAAATCAGTCTTTCCCATGCCTTCCTTTCTCAGCTCACCACACCCAATTGCAGACACCCACATGCCTTCCCCTCCTTCAGCATCCCTGCAACACCCACTCGCTTCTTATCTAATCAACATCAACCTCCGTGACCTCACAGAGTTTTCTGTAGTGATTGAAAGATCGAACTGTTCTGATGTGTGTCAACAAAAGACAGCGTAAATTCTAATTTTTCTCCGCAACCAATGCTACCAACCCTTCAGATAGCTTTCCCAATTCTGAAAGTACATCCTACTGTGAAAAGATATTTCTTTGGGGCACTCCCAGATTTTTATGTTTTTATTAAAATAACAGGCTTGTCCATGTGTTTCTCTCTCTCTATTCCTATGTTGATATCTAATTATGCTACAATCCTCACAACACTGAGTATGTTGATATCATGCCTGTGGGCCTACTCAAAGCAGTGTAATAATTCAATTATAAATGAAAAAAATCCTAAATATATAATTTTTTTGGGTTGCAGTTGGCTTCACATTTCAAAACAAGTAAGAGAATAGGGTGCAATGAAAGGAAGCTCTCACAGAGCTGAGCAAAGCATGTGTTGTAGCAGACATAGGGCCAGATTTACAAAGCAAAATTATTGTTTAAATGTACAAAATGTGATTTAGTAACTTGTTATCAAATCGCATTTTGCATATGTGATTCTGTATTTGGAAGGGGAGTGTTTAGGGCGTCCCTTCCAAATACCACATCGATTTGTTATGTATTAATGTTTTGAGACCAAATTCCAGTTGAAAACAGTAATACTTTACCACGAGTTTAAAACCGGTGGTAGGTACCACAATCGCAAAGGGGAAGGGGTCTTAAAGGCCCCCTTCCCCTTTGAGAATGTAAATAAAAATAGAAGACACTGGTTCCAAGGGACCACTGCCTATTCTATAAAAATGAAACTGGAAAGTTTCACTTTTTCTTTTTAAATGCATCCCTTTTTCATTTAAGGAAAGTAGGATACATAAAAAAAAATTCTTTGTCAAAAAGCAATCACAGAAATGTGGCCATATTTACGAAGAATTTTCCCGTGGCAAATAGATCGATTCACAGAATCGGCCTGTTTGTGACCGGAAAAATGCTTTTTGAAATGTACAAAGCCCAAATTGCGATAGGTTAACTTGTGGCTGTTTTGCAATTCAGTATTTGGAAGGGGTGCGCTTAGGATGTCCCTTCAAAATATTGAATTGCATTGGAATGTACAAATGTTTTGTGACCAAAATGCAGTCCCAAAACCTTTGCACTTTCCTACCAACACAAATTTGGTAATAATGCACTCGCAAATTGGAAGGGTGTCCCCCTTTGTGATTGTTGAGAAAACATTTTTTAAGGGCAGGCAGTGATCCCACAGACCACTGCCTGCTCTTAAAAATTGAAAACAAAACATTTCATTTTCTATTGTTGAAACATATCCGAGTATTCCTTTCAAGAAAACGGGTTGAATTTCAAGAAACAAAAACCTTTATTGAAATGCAATTAGAGACATGTGGGTCTGCTGACCTCAACATGCTACCATCCCTGTGAAGGCTGCGATTCCTAGTGGGTCCTAAAGTGTGACCTGCCTCCTTAATATTCATGAGGTAGGTCCATTTGCGACCCACTAGGAATCGTAAGTATGAAACAAAAAGTTTCATGCATATCGAACATCGATTTCCAAATAGCGATTCATATAAAATGGCTATTTGGAAATCGCTGCTCCTATTCTTTGTACATATGGTCTATTGTGGTCCACTGACCTCACCAGTCCACCATCCATGTGATGGATGCAATTCTTAATGGGTCACAACTTGCGACTTACCTAATTAATATGCATGAGATAGGTCTATTTGCAACCCATTAGGAATCACTCAAAAGTGTTTCATACATTAGGAATACCAATTTCCTAATTGCGATTCAGAGAGAATCACAATTAGGAAATCAGTATTCCTAATGTTAGTACATCCAGCCCAAATTCACAGTTGCCCTCTTAATGAGAGGATTTGCCCTGGGAGTTTCTTTTTTTTAACAGCAGTCAGTGAGATCTGTTCCTGTTGCTATTACTTTTATAAAAATTGATTCAGACTGTGGTCTGTAACCAATTGGTGCAAGAGTTACGTCCTCATTTAGAGATAAAGTGGACTTTTAATCTCTCAGGGCACGATTCTGATGCGGGTTGGAAAAGCTTCCCGACCGAATCGGTTGGGAAATAGTTTCCGACCAACTCGGATCTAGAGAGTCCAACCGGGGGAGTACGATGCATCCGGATGCTTCCAGATACAATTTGGTTGGACTCCCATTGACTTCAATGGGAGCATATGTTCCTAACCGCATCATAAATGGGCCCTCAGTCGGGAAAACACGTTCCCGATCCAATTTGGAAGGAGCAAATGCCGTTAGGAGGCCTTCCTAACCGCATCAGAATCAGGCCCTGGTTGGGAATGCTTTCCTAACTGCATCAGAATCAGGCCCTCAGTGGGAGGAAGGTACCACCTTCCTCACAGTAATGGTTATAGATGCTCTAGGATATAAAATGGCTCCCACTGTGGACTTTTTGAAGACATTTACAAAATCTGAGTAACTGTTTTTCTAATATATTTTTGAAAATTGTGTGAAATTCCAAAAGATGTAAAAACAGTTTTGTCTGGTATTGCATGTGACTTTCCAGGTGATGTCAACCCTCGCTTTAAAACGTTAATCAAGTTACTACAGATGATTACTTCAAGCTAAAAATGTCTCTCAATGAGATTTTATGCTGAAACCAATCTCCTGTGTGCAACATTTGACAAGTAATGTGAAATTTGTGAATTATGTGGGACTACAGTGACATCATAAAAACGTATGTACAAGCCCAGTATTTTCATCGAAAGCAACTTACACAACCATGGCGGGTAGTGACCAGAGGTGAAAATTCTCAAAAATGGAGATTCATTGCAAGAATCCATAGCAAAAGTGTCACTGATATTTTGGCAGTAATCTCCCTGCATGTTAATAATGTGTTGCATCTCTTACTGATAAGCAGGCATGGGATCTTTCTCAGCTTTATGGCATGCGAACATAATGGTGGCATGCATGCCATCTGTTGGACTGGCCAATCGCCATCATTTTCAGGTGACAAAGCTTCCAAGATGGCCTACAGGGCTTACACTGTCCCCTTAAAATCATGTATAAATGAGGCAAAAAAGACTCTGGCAATTGAGAATATTATGAAGCTATTTGTGCTTCAAATCCTCTCCATTTCTACATGTTAAAACATTCGATATGCTCAATGCCCTAAGCAACAATTAAAACTTGAAAAATAAAATGTGGAAATGTATGATTAAGTAAAAATGTACTCTACATTATATTAGCCGATAAAATAAAAATATGTTTTTCTCCAATTTAAAACATAGATGCTCTTTACTAGCTATTAAAATGAAAATTCTTTATCTTACTGTTTTCCTGAATGTAAGCAGCTAATAGTAAATTGAAAGGTTATTCAATTTCACAAAGTAAGTACACAACAATAAAATGAAATGGATACTGCACTTAAAAACGGAGTTCATGATAACTACATTAAAATGCTAACATATATTACTTCAATAAGCAAAAATATACAAAATCCCAATAAAACAGGGACATATTTCTATACTACGGAAAAAGAAATAGAAAGATGCATATTTTGGGTATTAAATTAAATACACAGCTAAGCAAATTGATATTTTTTACATGTTGTTATATAAGAAACAAGTGAAATATAGGCGAGTGTAATGTAAGAGAATCATGGCAGGACACATAGGGGAATGCAATGCCCTGGGAAGTAGTGGTGGTAGAGAACGAGATGAGATAAGCGGAAGTGAGGCAGAATGTGGAGAATAGTCAGAGCTGGAATAGAGTGGACGAACAAGCTTGTTTACTGTTTGGCGGACTCAATACTCATGGACCACTGGTGAAAACCTTTGACTAATGGCCAAACTGACATTGGGCCGCCGGTCAATGGGTGTCAGACTGTTTGGGACTGACATGGGAGGTCTGGCAGTCCCAAAGAGTAAAATCATGACCCCATGGTATACTCCAAGTGTATTAGGTCCATTATTATTTTTTTGTTTTTTCAATAACAACCTCCTGCTTTGGGAGTTTGCTTAAAAAAAAAGAAGGTTTTCTGTGTATGCACATTGAAAATGGCGTTTGCACAGGAAAGCTTCAGTGCCTTTAATCGAGACGCCATGGTGGTGACAGAAGGAAGGCGGTGCAGAAGGCACAGATGACCCTGCCTGCCTGACAGAGGTCTCTAAATTTGGCAGCAGGTTTGGCAGCAAAGTGCTTCCCTCCACTGTAATGGCGAGACAGTATACAGCCTGTCAAAGGATAAATAAGCTTCTTGGTCTCGGCCCGGCTAGGCAATGCAGTATGTGGCAGGGAATCTAGAGTGTGAGTCAATGATTGAGGACATTCTAGACAGGACTTGAATATAGCCTTATAGCCCGCCGTAGCGGGCTATGCCGGCTGTTAAAGGCCCGCTGCAGCATTAAAGGCCGAAGGCGAGGGACTTTAACAAAGCAGAGGGACTTTAAAAGCCGGTATAGCCCTGCTACGAAGGGCTATAAGGCTATTAGAACATTCTGCCACTAGAGGGAAGAATGTTCCAACAAAACAAAGCCTTCAGGGAGTGCGAGGGGATTGAAATCCCCTCAGGCTCCCTGAAGTCTTTGTTCACAGCCAGAGCTGTGAACAAAGACACATTGGAATGTTGGTGCTCCGGGCTTATACCAGCCATTATAAGCCCGGAGCACTCCATTGTTTTCAATGGAGCTCCCAACATTCCAATGTTCTAATAAGACATAGGGTACAACAATTGTAGAATTAGGAAGTATAAGACTGTTTCTAGGGCCATGGAGGAAATACAGATTCTGGGCAGGTAGTGTCTGGCGAAATGAGAAAGAAGCAGAATCAGATAATTAGAGGGACTGTTGAGTATGAATCAGTAGAGGCTGATTCAAGTGTATGTGATGCAGATTCAACCACCTATACTTATTGTAGATATAAAGAATTACTAGGAAGAACAGAAGAAAGATCAGAGAGTCACCTGAAAGTGGATGATGATGATGAGAGGCTCTGGAAAATATGGAGGATAAAACAATTGCAAAGGCAATCGATCTGGATATATTTTGAAGTATTTAGTAGTATTTGGGTGTGCTATGTGTTTGACCCCATCTGTTCTAGCAGTAATTGGACAAAATATGAGTTGTAAATATCGGGAGACAGACATATCGGAAAAAAAAACATTGTGATCCAAAATCATTGTGATGCAGAAATATAGTTGTTGAGAATATTGTTTTTTCAAGTAAGTAATATAATTGTTTAGAATATCGTTCTTATAAATATCGTTTTCATTAATATAGTTGTGAAAATATGTTTTAATTAATGTAATGTATTTTAGTTTATATATTATTTTATGTGTTAATATTTTTTGTATGTGTTATAATTTTTTTTAAATATAGTTTGAAATTTTAAGTGATTTAGAATTATTAATTTAATTGTTAGTCATAATTTATAGTGTTGTACTGTGTTGTTGGTTTTGTAGGTAGATAGAGTGGGAAGTTAATTAAGTAATATTTAATTATTAATTCATTAATCATTTTTAAGTAAGTATATGATCGATATTCATTATGTTTATTATATAATATTGATTTGTTATACTTATTTCTAAGTTTGTAGGAGTATAGTGTGGAAACTTAATTTGGTCATAAATATTAATCATGTACATTGTGTAATAATCATATTTTTAGTTATATTTTACGTGTGGGCTTCTGGGTTTGTAGTGGCATAGGCTGGGAAGTTAATTAAGCAATTATTTACTAATGTGTTATTAATTGTTGAATTGAATATTAATGATGTGCATTTTGTAATATTGATTTTTTTTTAGCTACACTTTCGTTGTGGGTTGATATGATTGTAGTAGTATACAGCTAATTAAATAATAATTTAAAAACAATAATAATTAATGTATTATTAAATATTTAATTGATTAATAGCTATATAAATTGTTTAAGAATTATACATTTTAGTTATATTTGAGATGTGGGCTGCTGTGCTTGTAGGGTCGTAGGATGGGATGTTGATTAAGTAATAATTAATTAACTATTGATTGTTAATTAATTATATCATTGATTATCAATAATGGAATTGTGTTACATGTATTTACTTTCACTTTATTTTAGGTGTGGGTTGCTAGTTTTGTAGGTGCATAGGGTGGAAGTTTTTGCAAATTAATTATTACATTTTTAATGAATTTTGTAAATGGAAGAATTGTTGTTTAATGTTTTTTAATTTTTATTTATTTAGAATTGTATCTTGTTTCCAAATGAATAGGGTTATTCATGCATTGTATTTGTATGAAGACACTTTCTCATCCCATACCCCTATATCCCTTGCATCCCGTCTCTAAAGGATTGCGTTACAGTCTTTAAAATAATTTTAAAAAACAACATTATTACTAAATAGCATATATCATAATGTTTCAACCTTGATACTTTGGAATATTAATAAATCATTGAGTAATAGCCCATATCTCTTGCATCCCATCCCTAAAGGGTTGTGTTAAAATAATATTATTTTTTAAATATCATTTTTAAATACTCAAGGTATTAAAATTAATACCTGACCACTAATACTTCCCCGTCCAATTCTCATATATCCCGTACATCCAGTCACTGAAGGAGTGTATATCAGTCTTTAAAATAATTTAAAAATAACATTATTACTCAATAGCATATATTATAATGTTTAAACAGTAATAATCAGGTATTAAAGCTAATACCTGAGTATTTGTACACTTCCACACCCAATGCCCCTATGTGCCTTGCATCCCATCCCTAAAGGTGCCTTTTGCATTTTTAAAATTATTTATATAAATTCTATTATTACTAAGTATCATATCCTATAAGGTAATAACATTATTACTCAGGTATTACATTTAATACCTGAGTACTGAAACTCTTCCCCACCCAATGCCCTTAAATCCCTTGACTCCCCTCCCAAAAATTTTACATTTATTATTATTCAATAATTAAATATACCATACACTTACCTATATACTTTCCTGTGTATCTACCCAATAATGCATATACAAAAAATGTGTGGTAAAAGCATGCGTGGTTAATGTATAAAGCTATAATGCTTGGTAAAGGCATGCATAGTAATGACATGCATGGTAAAGGTAAATGCGTGATAATGACATGCGTGATAAAGGCATATGCATGGTAATGTCATTGTGGTAAATGTATTGCATGGCAACAACTGTGTTGTGATGGATGTGTCCCCCCAAAAATTTCCTGTGGCAGGCAATCATAAAATAAAGTGTTGATGTTGCCTTTAAAGGGCTACCAACTGATGTAGTGAGCGTTTTTCCTCTGAAGCTGTCAGATTTATTGTGTAAGGAATCAGGATAGGGTGTATACCCAGCTAATATGGACCAGGTGCCCCCTCAATACTAAAGGGACCCATATAAATATTCCGCACAACATGGGTTAGTTGTCCAACAAGCCCAGCTTGATGTTCTTGATTTCCTAACAGTATATCTAAGTCGCAATAGGGTTCATAAATGGCAAACATTGCAACACTTCTATATGCATGGATATTTCCTAGATTTGGGATTCACAGCATCACATCCAAGAGTAAACTATTTCGAAAGGATATGCTACATATGCATTTATAACACATTTTTCCCATCCTCCTGTATTAGGAAAAGCCTTAGACAAGAGGTGTTGTGTAGTTGATGCCCTGAAATTCATTGTAATAGTTTGCTGTGTCATTACAGAACAGATTCAACCTGAAAAAAAGGGGATTCATTTTTTAATGGCAAAGCATCTGACAAAGCTAGATTAGAGAGGGAGCAACTTTCTGAACTGAGCAAGGAGACCAGTAATACAATGGACATTAGAATGACTTAATTTAACTACAAGCGATAAGTAGTAAAAATAGTGTTTACCGTTTTCAGTTAACACCGATTATAATCAAAGGGAATATTTATTTTTTTCTCAAAAACTGGAAAGCACAGGATTTTGCTGCTTTTGTACAGCTTTGGTGCCCTCTGCTGTCAAACAGGATAAATTCAACTCCTACCTTGAATCCCTTTCTATGACTGATGCCCTCCACTATAATCCAATTACACAATGCTAATTCAGTTATGTGCCCTTGTTGACATCTGCAAGGTCCAGGGACCCCAAGGATCTACTAACACTCTTGTTTTGGGAGCATGGCACAGAGCATATGGCTTCAACACACTGTTCCCTGTGCGCTGCTGTGTAGTGAGCAGATGGTTCGCAGATGAACTCTGTGCAGTGTCACAGTCTGGGGCAAGGAGCAGCTCCACAATTCCATTCTCTGTCTTTGTGGGCAGAACAGAGCTTGGAACTTTGCTTTCAGAAAACTCTGGTTATCAGGACTGTGGCAACAGATGTCACTGTGACTGTATATGCCTCCAGAATCAATGCCTTGCATAGAAAAGCACACCGACACTCATATTCTGAGGCTTACATGGTTATGGTCTAAAAAGAATGCTTGTAGGTGCTGCATTCCTTCATCAGAAGGGTCAGGGACCATGCCATGAACATGTTATGTGCCCATACGCCATGTAAAGAGGTGCATGAGCTGGTTTTGGTGAACCTATGCTACATCTAGTGAATACTTAGCTCAGAGCATTTATGAGCTTCTGTATAAGCTTTCTACAGTGCAGCTAGAGGTTTGCAAGTATGTGCTACAGAGGGTGCAGTTTCAGTAAAAACATGTGTTCGGACCAGGCCTTAAACTGCACATTGACGTAGATACATCACCACCATTGCCAAGTTCAGCTATTATTCCTACTTCTTTCATGTCGAAATGACCCTTGAAACATATGGTGCTAAAACAAGGATTGACATTTGGCAAAACCACCCATATAAAACAGTGTGCCCTCCTTTATGGAATTTTTTTTGAGGTGCACTCGTTCTTTCCCCAAAGATAGAACATGCACTACAACAGTGCACATCCATAAGTAGAGTGTCTTGTGCATTTGCCACAAATGCCGAACAGGAACACAGGCCCCACATTGTGTTTCAAAAGCACAGAAATACCCACATGCTTGATAAAGATCAAGGCTCAGAGGTCCACAAATAAACACAAAATCCCATAGACATGGATCAGCAATGTAAAATACACTTCACTCCTGCTGTGAACTGCACATGCAAATGACCCAAGGCATTCTGCTGGTGATGAGGCTTCTTAGCTGCGTCTTCATACAGCAGCACAGTTTGCTGTCACCACAGCTAGCAGTATGCATATAATAATGATTTCTTAGCAATCTTCTTCCCTATGGAAAGGTGGAGCAGGAATAAGCCAAGATTAGACAGACAAAATGCATTTATTAGCCCAATTTTCCTTTTGTATCTTAAGCAGTGCTTAGTTTGTGAAAGAATGATAGCTTGAGCCAGAATCTCTGGTAAGAAGCTGGTGGCTAATGGGATTAAACATCAGCTCACTGAATACCAAGGCTGATAGTCTTAGATCTGCTACAAGGCACTTCCTGTCCTCTTTTCTTGCTCTTGCATATTCCTGCTTCCTCCCTTTGTGACAGTTTGTTTGTCTTCCTCTTCCTTTGAATTATGTGTGTTTTTTCCTTCTCCTGCACTCAGTACACATTTGATAGACAAATCGGTGCAGTTCCCAAAAATAAGTGTGGATGCCCCCACCGGAGATAACAAAGCACAGGGCACCAAACTATGGATAACGGACGTGCTTAGTAGAAAAAAATAATTCAGGAAATCCTTGGTATTTTTTTAAAGAACAGAGCAGCAGAAAGGTGTGTTAAATGTCCATTATTAAACATTTATATACTACAATCAAATTTTAATTGGATGCAAACATATCTCTGTTCATGCACTTCCTTGACATGGGGTGGGACTGGAATGCAGAAAAGATGTTTCAGTACTGGCAAATTAGCACCCAGGGAGTTCAGAAAATAATGAATAGTAGCTTGAGCAAATCCAATGAAAGGGTCAAATGAAGGGTGTTAGAAGCAGGAAAGGATTTAGGAATAATTAAAAATATGAATGAATCAGGGAAGAAAGAAACTAAAAGCATTTTTTTTATAAGCACTGGAAAAGCTCTGTCGTCATGAATATGTATGGTGCATAAAAAAGGACAAACAGTGATAACCAGAGATTTTTAGAAGGTACCAAGCATATGCAAAAAATGTTTGAGCCCTGGCCAAAAGCAGTAGTCCAGTTCCATTACATTTCCTTACATTTCTATTCACAATGTTTTAGGGCCTTATTACGAGTTTGGCGGTCTTCTTCTGGGACCACTACCACGGCAGTCTTAGGAAAATGGCCAAGCCCATGGTGCACCTGCCCACTGGATTCCGAGTCGAAACCAGGGTGGGCAGCGAGTGCGACGGCAGTCATGGCGGCAGTTTGCTAGGCTCATGGATAGCCTAACAAACAGACTGCTGCCGCGACAGCACCTACAGCACCATGTTGTGCATGCCACACAGTGAACGAATGAAGGTGCAATTCTGGGGTGGCACAACATGTGGCCCCTTACATACACCCAAGGGCCCCCTTACCTATATTTCTGCCACCCTTTTTATGGCGGGGTCCCTGCAATGAAATAAGTGGAAGAAATGCAGATCGTAATATGCTCTTGAGTGCTGGCATTGGCACCACTGGCATATTCAACCTCACCTCAGACTGCCACCGGAGACGGGAGCCTGGATCCCGGCAGAGGCTGGGGTCCCACTGCCACCATGGTTATACGGCGGTCAGCACCACCGGGGTGGTGGCGGATGGACCTCCACCCAATTATGGCAGTCCCAGTGCCGCCGTACTCGTAATAAGGCCCTTACTGTCTTGGGAACAATATGTTCTACTTGTTTGTATTTTCATTGCTCTAGAATTTCCTGATGCTTGCTTTTCAACGGTGTCTGCTTTGATCTATTTTTTGCAGGTGATATTGCGTTCCATGGGCCCGTTTTCATCAGGGAACCCAACAATATTGTTTTTCCTGTGGGAAACGAGGACAGAAAAGTTGTCCTGAATTGTGAGGCAAGAGGTACACCAGTGCCACAGTACAGGTACTGTCATTACTCTTACTTGATGCTCCTATGTTTTCTCTTTTTGTACTCTGGCCCTTGCAACCCTGTTAGCTTATCCAACAACTTAACTCAGATTTACTTACACTATTTACTAGTGCAATGGCACAAAGTGATCTTTAGGGATTTGCTTAGAAAAGTTACCTTACAATAAGGCAAAGTGAGACTTTGCTCTACTTTTGGGGTTTTGATTCAAATCCCTATCTTCTAAAATTGGTAGATAGGGATCTGCACCAAAAGTATGCCTCCTCAAGGCAGGTGTCAATTTGGATCTTTTTTTAAATGTCTCCAAACTTTTGATGTTTGCTTAATTGTACAGCCCACATACAAAGTGGGGAAACTTGTAAATTAAGCCAAATCATAGTACTTTGTACCTGAAGGGAGCCATCCCAACACAAATCTATGGGATGTGGTGCAAGGGTGTGTGAGTGGCACAAAGCAGTTAAAAGTGGGGCGGCCCTAGCAGAAAGAAAAACAGCTCTATATTTTAATAGCTATGGTGCTTTCCTGCTCTTTCTATTAATGCAGCAACATTGGTGCTGAATTGTGACTCCTTAGTAAATTTGTGACTTGACTTTAATGCATGAGTAGCATGCTTTTCTCTACATTGCACAGTCCATAGAATAAGGCAGTATTCACCACTCCATACCGTTTTACTTCCTTTAGCACTTTGTCTCTGCCATTCCTCTTTCTCTCTATAATTCACTTGTCCCTGGCTAATACCATAACCCCTGCACCAAGGCACAGTAGAGAGCTATTCTCATTTCTTGAAGGCAATACATCTATAACTAGCCATATTGATATCCTGGAGATCTACTTCCTGCTTTCTTAATATATTTATTTATAACTTCTTATTTTCTTAAAATGGCTGTTGTCATCTTACCCTTTATATAGCACATTAAACATTATTTTACTAAACCTCTGCTAATTTTTGAGTCATGTATTCAAATGTTTGTATGGAGGCAACATTTAGTGTGGTGAAAAGGCAAGAGTTTATGCAACAACACAGCATTTTTCATAAACAAATACCATTTGTAGCTCTAAGCGCCATTTTCGTTTATAGTGTGTGCTATATAGAAGCTCCATATAAGTAATATTTTAGTTTGTAATGTTTTAAATACTTTCTATTGTCTGTAGTAATAAATAGTTCATGGCCACGGATATTGCGCACAATAGCTTCTGTGGGTTTTATTCTTAATATGAGTTTCACCAAAAACTGCAGGAGAACCACCCGTCCACCTCTGGCTTCACAACTCTAATAACAGCATGCAGGATAGGTGTTACATTCTTTGCAAGTGAATCTACCAGCTCCACCATATAATCCGTCAAGCACTAATGGTGATGCCAATGAAGATGTTGGTGAGCCATTTTCAATGGCATTAACACCAAGAGAGTTCATCATGTGTTGTAATGTGGTGTTCCTCGTATTGGCACAAAAGAAGCCCTTACATCCATAATTAAATCACTTCCTTTCAGTGGCACTTGTACCCAGAGTACCAAGAACGTACCTCAAATTTTGGTCATACCTTTCAAGTTCTCACATGCTGCACTGCCATGGAGGAACTCCAGCTCTGAAGTCCTTCCCAATGGTGCGACAAGTGACCTCAGAGGATAAAATCAGGCAACTGTAGCTGCCACGCTAAAATTCGTCAGACCTTCCTCCACCAAGATAACCGTTATAAAAAGGTTTTGAATCATGGGTGCATCTTAGCATGACCACTTCTGTGAAAGAAAATGTGCTGACCCACCTGTTGCATTACTGCAGGGTAGGATATTAGTAAAAATGTATTTATAGTCAAGTCATTTGTTTCTTGCCTGTGACTGCAAATGTACTGAACTAGACAACCACAACTTCAACAAACCCCAAATATTCCATATAACAAATCGAATTTACCAATCAAATTATATCCCTTACTTAAAAAAAAACCTTTAAGGGTCATTATACTGTACAATAGTTTATGAGATCACTCCGCTCTTCTACCATCCTTTCTTTGTGTGACTTAATGTCATGATCTGTCTAAGCTTCTGATGCTAAACTGAAGTGGAACCCGGGTATGATGGACATGGTATTCTATGAATTAATTTCAAGCTCAGGCCATGAGAACAAGATATGAATGATGCTTCCAGTTGGATAAAAGTCAATGAAAGTATTTGGATACCATAATTATGAAAGGGATGTTTTTGTTGTTGCAGAAAGTGAAAGCAAACCTTTCTTCAATATTGTTTTTCATGGTTCTCTGTATCTGTGAATTATCTGGTGAAATTGCTTTGCAGCACTCAGAATTTCACCAGTTCATTCTGGTTCATTGGGATGGACTGGTAAAGGAGAATGGGAAGCCACGAAAAGTCTGCAAAAGTTTCAAAATTGCACCCAGCTGTACAATATACGTAAAAACTGAGGAATTCGGCAAAATGTTTCAGTTGTCAGATTATGCATGTTTCGCATTTTGTGGAAATGCTTTACCAACCATTAAAACATAGTCATTCAATATTGATAAAGAAAAAAGCAGATTAGGAATAACAAAATATAAAAGTCAACACATTTTGTGAAACTCCAGTGGACTAACTATGAGTGTCAAAATATTTTGGTTAAATACACAGATTTAAATTCCTGAAAGCTGTCTAAATCTCCATGTGGAAGTCCAGGAAAAAATATGCAGTAATCAAAGCCAAACATTGCTTCATTTTGTAAAACAATACTTGCGGTGCCCAAAGTTTTCCTCAGATGACCGCGTAGAGTGCTATCCATGGTCAGCGTGTCAAACGATAAGAACACCTAGTCTAAACTCAATCTCATGGCTCTTTCATTCACCATGGACACTCCTCGCATCTTCATCTAAATCTTTAAGGTTCTTTTTCATTTCTGCTTTCTCCTTTTGTCACTGTGTTTCTGTGTTTCCCTTCCTTTGTATTTTTACTCTCTCTTGCCTTAGAACAAAAGTTGCTCAGGAAGGATAAGGGCTGGGCCCCAAAACTAAATGCTGGTGGGTTCCACCTGCAACCACCAGCTTGAATTATGCACTGGCACGGAACATTGATTAATTGTGTTATCACCTAAAACATTCCATCCCTAGAATTACCTGGACTCTCGGTAAGGGTGACTAGGGCTGAGAAATCACGGGTCACTCAGGGAGAGGACCTAAGTGGGAATTTTACAGATCTGCACAACCTTTCAGATGATTTACAATGTATTAGTAACAGGCAGCTTAGGTGATTTGCCAAGAATCATATACTTTTCTTACTAAGGGCCTGATTTAGATATTGGGGGATCGGGTGCTGCTGGTGCTTTTTGGGCAGTCTTGCCGCCTGCTGGCTTGGCTGTCTGCCTGCCCTATTTATTTTATTTTATTTATTTTTAACATTTATAGAGCGCACTGTAACCCTTCGGGAATCATGGCGCTATGACAATGGGAAAAGGAAGTTGATATGGAGGTTACAGAGCAGGGGCAGAGAATCATGCTTTGGGGAAGAGCCACGTCTTGACTTTCTTGCGGAACGTCATTAGGTCCTGTATTCTCCTAATTTCCAAGGGAAGACGGTTCCAAAGGCGGGCAGCCGCCACGCCAAACGCTCTTCCCCCCAAAGTTACTTTCTTTATCCTGGGAATCCTAACGAGACTAGCAGAAGATGAACGAAGATTACCTACAGGTTCATACCAGTTGAATCTGCCTTGAAGCGATTTAGGCCCCTGTCCATGAAGTGCCTTAAACACTATACATAGAGATTTAAACAAAACCTTTGAGTCACCGGAAGCCAGTGCAGCTCTGCCAGCGCTTGGGTCGTCGAGGAGCGGCGTGCCCGGGTCAGAGCAAGCATTGCTGCTGCCGCCTGGATATTCTGGAGTCTTGCAATCAGATATCCCGTAGATTCCAAGAGCAGGGCATTGCAGTAATCCAGGCAGCTCAGAATAATGCTCCTTACTACCATGATTCTTGCCTGAACTGGCAGCATTGGTAGCACTTTCCGGAGTCCCCGGATAAGAATAAAACAGCTTCCCACCAGCTTGTTAACATGGGATTCCAAATTCAACCTCTCATTGAAACTGACCCCCAGATTGCGTACTGTGCTCACTGGTACCAGAGGGGCATCTGTGGTTATGGGCCAAAAGTCAGCTGGTAGTCCTAAAGGGACATCACCCACCTTACAGTGCAAAATCTCTGTTTTCTCACTGTTAAATTGAAGTGAGTTGTCCCTTAGCCAGTTCACCATTTCTAGCATGCACGTTTGAAAACTTTCCTGAGAGTCTGCGTGGTCACCGTCCAAGGACATCATAAGCAGGGTGTCATCGGCGTAGTTGACCACACTGATGTTATAAGTTTTAATGATACCCAAGAGTTGCCGCATATATGCGTTAAACAATATGGGGCTGATTGAAGACCCCTGAGGTCCCCCATGTTCATGTTTGTGAAAATCCGATTGATACGGGGGGAGCGCTATTGCCTGCCATCTATCAGATAGATAAGAGCGCATCCAGTTCAGTGCCACACCTGTCACACCTAGATGTTCAGACTGTTCACTATTGCATATACAAAAGACCACTGCAATCCTGCCATCACCACCAGTAAATTTCAACTGGTTTGATGGTGGGATAGCCAAAAGCGGCTGTCGGAGGTACGACTGCCACTTTCTCTGCCGGGCCAATCAGGATGTGTCTTCCTGCCGACGCAAATGTGGTGGGGAAACATCCACACCTGAGTTGACGGAATGGAATGCATATAAGGCACAAACATACCTTTACTCACCTTTCCACTTTCTGGTCGATCCTACATGTCCTGCCGATGCTGGCTGATGCAAATCCACACCATTGTCGGCGGAACCAAAGGTAACCTTCTCGTTACCTGCTACCTTTTTTCACTTGGCTGTTGACATATGCTTAGGACTCGTGCATTATTAAATTACTCACACAAGCAATAGCATAACAATGTGCAATGCATATGTCTCTAATGTTGATGTTTAAAAATTTTTAGGTAACACACCTGTATGATCACGTTGTGTTCATACATTTCTTGCCAGCCGCCCCCCCAAAAACAGACACCCACACAAAAAAGGATACCAAATAAAACATCAAAAAATCACCATACAGGTGTGTGTAAATAAAGTATGAAAATTGTCACAATAAAAATGCATCACGCAGTCCCAACCAACCTGTCCCAGTAGGATGCTTGTTTCTGGTCCAGTTTGTTCGCCCTAAGTTGGCAGGGTATGCCCAGATGTGGGTCCCTTGCTCACTTTGTCACTGAATTCAAGCTAGCCTGGCTGAAGAGGGTTGTTAGCCCGAAACCGGTACCAGGAGGCTTAATTCCAGCCCAGGGAAGACATGGCTTGGCAGTTCGGGCTGGACTGTTCCTATGAGGCACAGGGTCAAGACTGATTTGCATATAGCAATGTCTGAACTGGGGTGGCAAAGTGAGCTAAAGCATGATGATAGATTCATCTCAGATCTGTGACTGGGGGTGAGTTGTTGAAAAGTTTCAGCACCCCATCTATTATCTCCTTGTGTTTGCTTAGTCCCAAGTGTGAAGCATTTACTTATTTATCCATATAACATTTCCCCTTGTTTAGTGCAAGTCAAGTATTGTATACAAATTCAATTTGCACATAATATTACAAGGTGCAATGTATGGGTGTACAAACCTATTTGTACTCAAAGTGAAACCAAAATACCTGTGGTAAAATATCCTCAAATAATGTCTCAACATCTATTTTTTGGTGCAGGTATCTACTGCTATATTGAATGGCTGCACCTAAATTCAAATGGCCATCACATACTATGTGAACCAGTGTATGTACTTACCATAGTATACATTTGAAAATAATGTAGTAGTTCCTGCCATCATGCCAAAGAAAAATATTTGCTACACGTTTTACACGAAAACATTGCTAGGAATTAAACAATTGCAAAGGAAAATTAATGCCAGGACAAATGTGGTGAAAAGAATAATTGTGATTTATTCATAATGGAATAACTCTCTCAACTTGTTTTAAACAAGGTAAATGCCAGTCCAAATGGTGTCGACAAACTCCTGTGCATAGATGTGCCCTGACACTCATCTTGCTTCCAATTGCACTGCCAAGAGAAGGGGCATATATTGGGCAGAGCAGGCACCTCAAAGATGTTACTTGAGAGGGAGGTGATTGGGTTTAGGAGGGTGGGTGTGATTTTGGGTGAGGTGATCTTGAGTTTGGGAGGGGGTATGGTTTTGGGAGGTGTGATGTTGGGTTTAAGTGAGGTGTGTGGTTTTGGTATGTTATTTTATAACTTTTTATGAAGCGCTTATTGCCCCCAGGGGCTTGTTTCCACTAGCTGAGAGGAGAAAGAATAAAACAGCAGTATAATTGGGAGATGAAAAGCCAAGTCTTGAGAGCCTTCCTAAAGGCCAAAAGACTGGGTTGAGCTTTAATGTGCCTAGGAAGATCATTCAAAGCCTTAGAGGCTCCTAGCGTGAAACTTCTGCCTCGCTAGTTAGCAAGTTTAAATCTGGGGACTGAGACCTGTCTGGCAAATGCAGATCTAAGGGTGCAAGAAGGGGAACACTAGGGAAAGCATTTTTGCAGGAAAACAGGAACATTACCCTGCAGGGCCTTAGATACCATGCATAAGGCTTACAATAGTATCCTCTGTTTTACTGGCAACCAATGGAGCCCAGCAATAAAATGGAACACCAATTGCCGTTTGGGGATCTTGCCTAGCAGCCGTGCTGCTGCATTTTGTAATGTTTGCAATTGGTTCAACATGTGATTGTGAGCATTGAGATAGAGCCCATTGCAGGAGTCTATTTTAGAAATGACTAGAGAAATGACCACTGTTTTCTGGAGGTCAGCAGGTAAGAAAGGGAGAATTGTTTTAATCATTTTTAAAGTGAAGAATGCTGCGGAAGTGACAGTGTTTACTTTATCAACATAGGAGAGCTTGTTATTCGCCAAAATTCCTAAGTTCTTGACGCACCTAGCAGGACGCGGGGGATCCAAACTCGTCAGGCAACCAATTGGGTGACCAGAATGATGGCTAGGCTCCAAATACCAAGACCTCCATTTTGGGGGCATTCAGTTTAAGGCAGTTTTCAGCCTTCCTGTTGCCTACTGCTCTCATGCAACTTCTGAATTTTCCAGCCACTGCCCTGCTACCAGAAGCAAGTGAGACAACAATTTGATTATCGTCTGCATAAGACGTAATATCAAAGCCAAATGATCTGATAAGTTCAGCCAGCTGGATCACGTATATGTTGAACAAGAGAGGAGAGATTGATGATTCCTTGAGGAACCCCACAAGGTAAAGAAGATGTCCAAAAGGTGAATCCCTCCAGTCTAACTGATTTGACTTGTTCACTTAGAAAGGAGTTCAATAACTTCCAGTCAGGGCCAGACAAACAAATGTTCCTCAAGCGTTTCATCAGCAGCCTGGGGTTGACCGTAACAAAAGCTGCTGATAGATCGTGTAGGATCAGAGCAGCCTGGCAACCTGTGTCCAGGGACTGTCTGATCTCCTCCGTGGCCTTGATAAGTGTGGTTTCCGTGCTGTGACCAGCTTGGAAGCCAAATTGTGTGTGATCCTGGAGATTGTTTGTGTTAATATATTCACTCAATTGTGTGTTCATAGTCTTATCACATTTTTTACCTGGAAGGGGGAGGCAAGATATAGGCCTAAAACTATTGGTATCATCAGAATTAAGTGACATTTCCTTGATCAATGGCAGGACTGCAGCTTTTTTCCAAGCTGAGGGGAACAAGCAGGGGTGGTCTTGTTATAAGGATGGGGTCTTTGATATCTTTAGTGGCACCTTGGGAGGTAGTTGAGGTGGTTCCTCTCTTTTCAGGGGTGGGTTTGGATGTGGAAGGGATGAGTTGGGGGTTGAAAGGTTAGGTGTACGTTTGAGAGGGATGGGTGAGAGTGTTGCAGGGCTCAGGGCCAGGCAAACAGAAGACTCTCATTAGGAAAATGGGTAGGATGGTCGGGAGGGAGTTGGGGTTGGGAGGCAGAGGGAGTGGAAGTGTCTGTTGTGTATGTGTCTGTTGAGGGTGCAGGTGTCTGTGGGTCTGGTGTATGTCATGCAAGTTTGGGTGTGTCTTGCTTTGCTGTTGTTTGTTGTATGGGTGAGTGTGGGCGTTTCTGTTTTATGGGTTTGTGTGCTGTGGAAGTGTTGGGTGTGGTCATGGTGAATGTGTCTGTGGGGGTGGGTGCGGTGTCTGGGGGTGTGCTTGTGGTGGTGAATATGGCTGTTGTGTGGGTGCAGTGTCTGGGGCTGCAGTGGTGGTGGATGCTTTTGTGGTGTTGGGTGCAGTGCCTTAGGTTATGCTGGGGGACTGTCTGTCTGTTTTGATGCATATTTGTGTTTTTTGTGTTGTTTGTGTTTGTGTGTGGGTATACTGCTGTGTGTGTGTGAGTGTATGTGTACAAAGGAGTGAGTGTGCTTGGGACTGGTCTGGGAATAGAGGATTTTGAGGGGACGGGGTGGGAGGTGGGGATGGTTGGGAGGCTATGGTCAGTGAGGTGGCTAGAACTTGAAAAGACTTCTGTAGGAGAGTCATAGCACCGTGAATGCCCTCCAGATAGGCTGCCATTTTTTGCAATTGCCAGCCAAGCCCCTGGGTTGCATTCAGTAGTGCAGACTGGCCTACAGAGATGTTCCTGAGGAGCCCAGTAGCCTCCTCTCTCAGCGCAGCTAGGGTGACAGGGGCAGGAGGTGAGGTGCCTGGAGTCCTTTTATGGGAGAGGGTATGGCCAAATTAGGGGGTAGCAAGATGGAGGGTGGAACTAATAGTTGGTAGACTTCCTGTTGGGCCCACCACCACTAGGGAGAGTTTGCTGGAAAATGACTCAGAAGGAGATGTAGCACTGGTGTCCTCCTTTGCACTCCATTCACCCTCCAGATCACTGTATCCCTCGATGTCCGTGGTGTTTAACTCCCTGAACCACTGTGGCCAGCTGCTTCCCAGCTGATGTTGGCACATTCCCCTTGGCCTACCCTGGATGATGCTGAGATTATAAATACAATAGTTTTATTGAATCTTTGTAAACAGAACTGATCACAAACTTTCATCATAAAACAGTTTCCAAGATTTCAGATTTCACCTGCATCAAGGCTCTCAAACCATGCTTCAACATTAGCATAAACTCATGCCTGTACGCAACATTTTCTGAACCATTTGGTCATGGTTATGCCATTCCCCATGATAGCTCCTATTTCATGTATGATCTTGTCTCACATCAACGCATGTCACCAAAAGGATATCAACCAAAAATACCTTTGTACAGTGTGTTCACAAGGCCCTAAAATCTGCATACTGTTCATTCATACTGTTCACTCTCATAAAGAGAAATATGAATAAATGTGTGGCAACATATACTGTAATGTTGTATCAATAGTAGCATAAACTGACAGCAGGTTACCTTTGTTTGGGCATTTCACAATGATAATACTTACTCCAAGTCACTAAAGTATATGTCAATTGTCAAAATGTATACATGGATTATGTACTGAAGTAGTTTAGCAGTGTATCACATACTATGTAGATACCTAGGCTGTTGAAGGCAGTCAGAAACAAAGATTTGCCTTCTACAGCATAAGTAAATGCATAACCCTTGAAACATTGCTAATACACTTCAGGACAGAGCAAAAACATTTTCACATGTGTTTCGGTGAAATAATTTCACTAAATTTGCAAGCTTTCACTGTAGTACAAAATATTTTAGAACATTACTGTAGTTATACATACATAAGTCTGGCTTGATTTTGAGAGTTGCTGATGGGATACTCCTACATATATGTGATGGACCTTCTATCTTGAAAAATTCCTTTAAGTTAGCCATTTATATCCATCATAGCTTCATTATCTGGGCATGATAAAGAATATTGAGCAATGCTTTAGAGTGTGTGTTACTCTGCCACCAACGTGTACATATTCCTGTCTGTTTTCACACAAACATTGTATGCCTATATCACAATTATTTGTCAAAAAACAGACTGGCTTACACACACATATTTGTGAAGGAGTGAAACATCACGCTGATCTGTCACTTTTAAAATGTCTGAAACAGGATTTCTGATGTAAAACACAATTTGGATATGCTTTGTTTCCAAAATGGAGCCATGAATACTAATGTCACTAGTCATTTTGAATGTAAATGTAAATGTATGTGTCTTGTAAAGCGCACTGCTGCCCTGAGGCGTCGTGGCGCTGTAGACCGCTGGGGAACTCGTCCTGGTTATCCCTGTGAGATGGTCCCTCCAGGGTATCTCCAAGGTGAAACCAGGCATCCCCGGCGAATGTGGGGGGCCGTTGTGGAGATGAGGCAAACTAATGCCCAGAGTTGCCGAGTGTGATCCCTGGTTAGAGTAGGCACCCAAGCGAGAATTATCGAGTCCGCTGGCCCTGGTCCACGACCCTGCCGCGTCGGGAATTGAACCCTGGTCCCGGGCCGTCCTCTGCTTCCGGATCTGCTGCCTCGAACCAATGTGACGTTTGGTACATCCACTGTATCGTAAGTGCCTAGTATGCTATGTCACATGTAATAGGACTATCATTTCATCATCCACATAAATAAAGGAGCATCACACCAGACACAATAAACACTATTGGCCTGTTTGATACAACTGTCCCTCAAGATACAAAACAACATGATGAATATGTGGAGTTTTGGCAGCCATGTGTCTGCTCAGAACAGTCCATTGGTATTGAGCAGGAATAAGGTGGGACCCTTTCCAGCAAATTAATAGACAATGCACATCATCATACACATTTTGCAAAACTTACACCCTCAAGAACTATTCATGTGCGTTGGACATGGGTCACCCCTAATGTTGATGGAAAAAATCTTGTATGTAACAAAAAGTAGTCTTGTAACATGTGAAACTCTGATAAGAACTTAACACCATGCTGCAGCTGTTGGGCCCTCAGTAGCTTATCAAGCTCCAGATAGGCCACTGCAAGAATGCCGACAATTATAGGGGTCAGGGTGCTGCGCGCGTGCCTTAAATATTGGGAGAACTGCAGAAGGTAGACTTCAGCTGACTTTCAGGTCCAGCGTCATAGGTCCTTCCATATTCTGCGGCAGTGGGTGCTATGCCACTTGTAGACCCCCAGGGTCTGCACCTTCCAGGCGATGGTCTTCCATATGTACCACTCGTGAAGAGCATTGACCTCTATGACTACAAGAAATAAAGGAAAAAATAAATAGTTTGGCAAATTTCTGTTTGTCTGGACTGATCATTAACATAACTCATAATTTGCCATGCAACATGTGTATTGTCACGTTCCGACCTAAACCAATATTTTAATACACACATTTGTACTAACCTGTTGCCTACCCTCATTCCATTTCATGGTCTAAACTCACCAATCCAGGCTGTGACATCATATAGCCGAGGGGGCTCCTATATATTCTGTGATGAGAGCTACTTTTGATCAGTGCAAATGATTGTAAACTGCAAATGATTGTAAACTACTGAAGGATAAACATATACATTAATGGCACAGTGAATAGTAGCCACTGTAAATAGGGGTCTGCAGTTTGGACATAACACACTTTGAAATGGTAGACAAATTAAATGAAGTATTAGCTCAATAAATTAGGTAACCATCTCTTTCAACTGATGTCCAGTTAAAAGCATTCAGAGACATATTTTTAAGCACACCAAAAACTATGACCTGGCAAGGATAGATGATCATGACAGATGTACCTCAATGCTTCAGTTGTTTGTCCCTGTGACTCAGCCCATTATCCTAACTCAGCACTGCTCATTTCCAGGCCTTGTTATCTGCAGCCGATGATCCTGATGTCATATGAACACAACCTTCCCTTACGTTTTACATGCAAATATGACATTGTGCCCATGTGTGTGCTGCTCGCAATGGGTCTGGGAGCTACTGGTAGCTCCCATAACACTGTTTGGAGAGCACTGATATAGGCTGAGTGATTTGTGGGGCCATACACATAGCTAACATAATCTCCATTTTGTTTGTACAGAAATTTATTTTATTTACAGGTGAAAAGAGTGTATTGTGTATCCATGATGTTAGTTTTCAAAGAAGCTCATGTGATTCAAACATATATATGAATACATCTCTCCATGCACACCAATTACAATCTAGGGCTTTAAACACATACCAATGTTGTTGTTTGATAGCATTGTGAAGTGCTCAGAAATACCCAACATCATTGTTCTTTGTAAGGAACAAAATATATGACAGGAACTCAAAGGGACATTGTAGCATTGTAGCAGTTGGACGGATTCCCATATACATTTAAGACATGTACCTGTTCCTCTTGTGAGCCATAGAACTGGCCATACTCAAGGAAACACCCATGCCTGTGAATCCAGTTCCTCTGGTGAGAAGGCAGTGGCCGTCGAACTTGCTTGACCTGGCATCATTGCTCCCAGAGGCGATAAACAAAAGCAAAAGTGGGGGAGGTCTTGATGGCAGCAATGTTAGGACACGGAGGCTAGTGAGATTTACTCCAATCACTGCACACATGTACATGATGTACGCGATCGCTAGATGGACACAGCCATCGGCCTTTGTGCGTTACTTTCACCTGCCATTTTAGAAGTTTAAAATCGTTTGTCTGTGTCTATTAAGTGCATCACCACCACTCAAAATGGGGGCTAGTTTGTTTACATATTCAAACTTTGATGGGCACTCATTCTTTCACTAATAAGCATGTATATGTAGTGCGCTACTGTGCTGGAAATGGATATTAGTGCAGTGTTGTTCACACCTTTGATGATGGTATTTTTAGAGGAAAATATTTTACCAAATATACTGTGTGAATAATACATTTCAAATGTTTTATTTACACTTTTTGTAAATGTTATATTAGGCTATACATGTAATTTGTGAAGCATAAAGGACAAAAAGCAAATGTTGTCTTAAAATATGTAGTTGAACCATATATATTTCATAGAACTACATCGCTGTAGTAATAATGACCAAATATGCTGCAGTGGAAAAGGTGTCAAATATTCAAATGTGTTTTCCAATATAGACATATGAGCCATGGGAAAGTGAAGAGAAGACCTCCTGAGGTGCACCACCCATTTCCAGACCATGCCACCATGGAAGAAAGAATATAATCAAGACGTTCAGATTGAATAGGCAAGCTATATTGGATTTATGTTATCAGCTGGAACCAGATCTTCACCCTCACAACAGAAATCCCACTTCTATTATATCAATTGTCAAGTATTTCATTCTGTGGCCACAGGATTCTTCCAATATACTGTGGCAGTATCCGGTGGAATGTCACAACCAACTTTCAGTGGAGTGCTACAAGAAGTTCTATCTTCAATGATGAGACAGCTCAACAGCTTCATCCAGCTTCCATGGCAGCAGGATTTAGCCACTCTGAAGGGTGACTTTTATACTTTGGATCACCTACCACATATGGTTGGAACAATTGATGGCATACATATTGCTTTAGTGCCACCATCCACCAGAGAACAGGTCTACTGGAATCGGAAACACTTCCGTTCAATCAACGCATAACTTGTCTGCATACAGTATTTGTACCTCACAATCATCTGTGTGTTTTTCTCTAGCTCTGCCCATGATTTCATTGTAATAAAGAATATCCCATACCCCTGAAAATGTCTCAACTTGAACCTGAGAGGGCCTGGCTTGTTGGTCATTACAAACTTTCATTATATTGTTTGTGGTATTTCTAATTGAATATTCTGGAATTGTGTTGCAGCAATTTGTCCCTGTCTCTTTCTTCCATCTAGGAGACTCAGCCAATTGACCACGGTTATTGGCACCGTTGCGGAATCCAACAATGCCAGAGGAAGTCTACTTCAATGAGGCCCAAGGAATAACATGGTCAACAGTGGAGTGGGCATTTGAGCTCCTAAGACCAGATTTTGTTGTCTGGACAAAACTGGTGGCTCCTTCCTCTACTCTCCAGATAAGGTGTGCCAAATCACCGTGGCCTGCTGCATGCTCCACAACATCGCCCTGTGATGGAAAATCCCTTACATCACAGAGTATGATGACCATGAAAAGCTACCGGGTGAGGATCCTGATATGCCAAATGAAGATGATAGTGATGAAGAGGAAGAAGTTGACTTAAGTCAAGATGTCAATGACAACTTCTTAAGTGGACGTATATCTTTACACATGTTATCTTTTTCACCGTTACAACAACTATTGATGTGGTGATGTGAGAAGTATGTGGTGGCAATTTGTTAGGAAGTGTTAGTTCAGGGAAATTCAAGGCAAAAGTGTTTTTTGAACAAAGTCTGGACACATTCACTACTGTGTTCAGTTACATTGTTCATCTCTAATTGTTTTGTGAAACTGTGTGCTCCAAAAGTTTACTTTGTAATGTGCCTATTAAGTTCTGTGTGATTGGTAATCATTTTGTTTTAATCTGTTTTAATCTGTTGTAGGTTCCTTCATCATGTCATCTTCCTTTGGACATTTCAGAGTTGTGACATGTGCAGGTTTATGATGCTGTTTCCAAGTGCAAAGGGAACTTGGGTTGATTCTGGGAAAGACAACTTGGGTGTACAAATATTTTACCAAGGTAACTTGCACTGTGATTTAATATAAGATTTGAAGGTTACATTGGGAGTGTTCTCTGTTGTGTATTGGCCCTAAATCAAATCAAATCAAATCAGGGATATTTGTATAGCATGCATATCACTCGGAAGTCTCATGGCGTTTGCAGACAGCTCTGAGAGATTGCTTGATTAGTTGTCAAATAGCCATGTTTTTAGCTTCTTGTTTTTGTGTACTAGACAGAGCATTTTAAATTGGATCCGCTTTCTGATTGGAAGCCAGTGTAGGGATCTTAGGCTGGGGGCCGAAGGGGATCTGGGCAGAAGATTGAGAACCAGCCTAGCAGCGGTGTCCTGTAGAGTCTGAAGCCGAGTGAGAAAGCCTTCATTATTGAGGAGAGCAAAGCGTTTCCATAGTCCAAACGGTTCATTATTAGTCCCTGGACTAATGGTTTCCTAGCCTCGATCGGGATCCATTTGAAAACCTTTTGTAGGCTGCGCATTGTTCCAAAGCTGATTCCTACAAGATGGTTAATCTGAATTTGCATTGATAGTTTGTTGTCCATGTGAAACCCTCATTACGAACCATCTGTTTTGGGGTTGGACAAGGGCCCAGGTTAGGAGGCCACCAGTCACAGGACCAGTGTTCTTGGGCCTTCCCGAAGAGTACAATCTCGGTCTTTCCTCCATTTAATTGAAGGTGATTTATGCTCATCCACCTATCAACGTGGAACATACATTCTTTGAAACGCAGTTTTGTTTCAGCTGGGTCTGGCCCAGGAGTGACGGCGTACGATACAACATCGAAGCCGTGGGATCTGATCACCTTGGCCAATGGCGTTATGTAAAGATTGAAGAGAGTAGGGCTAAGAATAGAGCCCTGTGGCACTCCCATCTTTACTGGTCTGTTACAGGAGACGGTGTTTCCCACTTGTACTGTTGTAATTTGGTCTGCTAGATAGCTCTTGAGCCATTTTAAGGCGTTCCCCCTGACACCAATCTCCCAGAGCCGATGTTCTAGAATGCTGTGGGAGATGGTGTCGAAGGCAGCGGATAGATCAAGCAGGAGCAGGATTGATGATTGACCTTTATCCAAAGCTAGCCTGATGTTATCTGTTACCTCGCCAGTGCTCTCTCCATGATGTGGGCAGCCCTGAAGCCCGACTGAGAGGGATCCAGTAGCCCATGGCTTTCGAGATAGGTGGCGAGCTGTTGGTTTACTAGAGATTCCAGCATCTTTCCAAAGTAAGGGAGCAGGGAGATGGGGCGATAGTTTAGAAGGAGTTTGGAATCGGCAGAGGGTTTTTTCAAAATTGGCCTGACCCTGGCAGCTTTGCATGCTTTTGGGAACTCGGCCTGCAATAATGATCTGTTAAATAGGTCAGTTAGACTGTCCAACAGTACTGGTGCGATGATTGGAAAACATTTTGGTGGCATGTAATCGGTAGGTGAGCCAGATTTTATTTTCTGCATAACTTTTCCCACTGCTTCGATGTTACACTCAGAAAAATCAGCCAAGATGTGAGGGGGGCAGGAGATACACTGAGCGTATTCTCTGAGTGGTTGTTATTTACTTGGGGTGTGAAGGAGTAATGGATGGCGATAATTTTGTCATCAAAGAATTTGGAGGGAGAGTCAGTCCATTCCTGGGAGTTGGGGGTCAGTGACTGAGTGGGAGGTGTTGTAAATTCTTTTAGGATTTGATAGAGCTCCTTACACGAATTTGCTGTCCTATCTATTCTGTTTAGGAGAAACAATTTTTTCGCTTGCCTGATGTCCTTCATATATTTGCGGTGAATATTTTTGTATGATTCGCGGTTGATTAAGTCTCTGGTTTTTCTCCATTTCTGCTCTGCAGTTATGCAAGATAGCTTCGCTATCTTTAGTTTCTCCGTAAGCCAGGGGGCGGTCCTGGATTTGACTTTGACCCTGGTGAGAGGGGCGATTTTATCTAATGCAGCTGTTATAACTTTATCAAAGGAGGTTGCTATCTGATTGATATCTCCCACCTGGCTAGAGTGGGAAAGGCTAAAGAATGTTGAAAAGAGAGATGGAGTAACTTTGCGCCATGATCTTCGCCAAATTAATTCATTTCTAGGATTGCCTTTGATCATATTTACAGAGATGACAAATTTTAGTAAATAATGATCTGTCCATAGCAATGGAATTGGAGATTCTACTGTGATGTCTGAAGAGTTTGTAAAAAGGAGGTCAAGAGTATGCCCTGCAATGTGGGTGGGGCCTGTTATCAGTTGGGCTAATCCTAGGGTGTTCATGCTTGTGATAGGCCGATCGATATCAGAGTTCTGTAATATCTCAGCATGAAAGTTGAAATCATCTATTATGAAAAAGAAGTCAGAAGCCAATATTTGCTGAGAAATAATTTCAAATAATTTGTCTGGAAAATCATTTTTAGGGCCAGGGGGTCGGTAAATTAAAGCTCCCCTCCTGGTGCCCTTGGTTAGTCCTTCTATCCTGAAAATGCATAGTTCAAATCGGCCAGAGTTAATGGTTTCTAGGGAAGTAATGGTAATTCTAAAGATTGTGGCAATGAGTAAGTCTCCTCCTCTTGTCTCCTTTCTGTCCACTCTAGTTATAACGTATTGCGGCGGAAAGGCTATGTGCACATCAGCAGAAGTGTGATCGTGCAACCAAGATTCTGTGATAAAGCAGATATCTGGTGCCTCCATATCAATGAGGCTCCATATCTACACCGAGTGTTTTGGAATGGAGCGTGCGTTAAAGTAGATAGCCTTTAATGGTTTGGAAATTAAGGTATGGTTTGGAACTCGGGATGGTTGAACTCGATTCGGTAGAGCGGGTTTTATTGAGCATGATGTATCTTGTACTCTGTTGATTTCTATATCTAGAGTGACTGGAGGTCTAAGGTAGGGGTTGTTTAGGTTTTTTAGCTCTTGGCTGAAGTATTTTGTTAGTGCCATATTAGTTACTCACCAATAGGCACACTGGTCCTGGCAGCTGGCAGCGGTCAAGCGTGGACGGGCGCAGACGGGCTTGCCTTTGGCACGCTGCTGCGCGCGACCGCGCCCTGCCCCGCTTTATGTAGGGTAGAGCTCACTTCCAGTG
The DNA here is from genome assembly GCF_964204655.1 of Triturus cristatus. Taxonomy (NCBI): domain Eukaryota; kingdom Metazoa; phylum Chordata; class Amphibia; order Caudata; family Salamandridae; genus Triturus; species Triturus cristatus. Next base: position 132,056,206 of record NC_140592.1, read on the forward strand.
CTAGAGCGCCAACTGCGGCTTCCGGTCGGCACACCGGAAGTGGTATCTTTGCCTTCGTCATCCCTCTGTTCATTCGGCACACTCTGTGACGGACCGGGGACTAAGGCAACTATGGTACAGGTGAGTGGAACAGGCTAAATGATATGTGCGACGCAGTTAAAAATAGTTTAAAAAAGATAGTGTGTCTCAACGGCGACTGAGCAGCTGTCTGCGGTTCACAGGAGGTATTTAGAACACAGATGTAATCTAATACAGTACTATGATAGTGGTGTGACTAAAAATCAGCTGTTGCAATTAAAAGTTATACAGCCCTGAGCAAGTACTCAAGAGCGTCTGCTGCGTGCGTCCGCGCCCTGCCCCGCTTTATGTAGGGTAGAGCTCACTTCTAGTGCTAGAGCGCCAACTGCGGCTTCCGGTCGGCAAACCGGAAGTGGTATCTTTGCCTTCGTCGTCCCTCTGTTCAATCGGCACATGCCGTGACGGACTGGGGACTAAGGCAACTATGGTACAGGTGAGTGGAACAAGCTAAATAATATGTGCGACGCTGTTAAAAATAGTTTAAAAAAGATAGTGTGTCTCAACGGCGACTGAGCAGCTGTCTGCAGTTCACAGGAGGTATTTAGAACATAGATGTAATCTAATACAGTACTATGATAGTGGCGTGACTAAAAATCAGCTGTTGCAATTAAAAGTTATACAGCCCTGAGCAAGTACTCACAGAGCGTCTGATTACATTTTCAGGAGTCTTGCGAAAGTGTTCAGAATCCAACTTTTAATCATTTATGTTAATCACAAAAAAACTTTTTCCAATAAGCCCAGCCAATGCATTTCGTCCATTTGGACTTCATCAGGGTTGTTCATTCCAAAACTCTTACATTTTGAAATGGCGTGAAGTGGAGATTCTGGCTAAAGCAATATGTTTGCCATCATGTTATCACACCACTTGTGGTAGTGGAGCAAAATCATCCTCATCTCCCTTCACATGAGCAAAATCCTCAGTCCTGTGTCTAGTGTATGTAGGTGTTGATGTGTCTCATCATTGTAGGACATTCGTCTTGTAGCACACCACAGAAACGTGTTTGTGATATTCCACCAGTTATTGGAAAGTGGTTTGGAATAATCCTGTGTGTACAAAATGTAGTGCTGCCATGTTTTTGTCTATCGGTGTTATTGATGTGGGATTCCTTATGTATGCCAGATGATCTGGCTCCAGCTGATGACATGAGTCAATGATAATGTTTCTTATTCTGTCTTATTGTTAAGGACACATCCCCTTCTTCCATGATGGCAAGGTCTTGAACTGGAAATGTGCAAACCGGCACTGAGGTTTAGTGTCATGTATGGATTGTTATGTTAGTGCAAATGTTGACTGACAAGTATTGGTCAAATGTACTAAACATAGTAGTAGATGATTGACTGGTATGACATTTTTGAGAGACGTGTGTGGGAACTTTATGTAAATATTACCTACCTGCAATTTAGCTATGTTTACACAATATTTTGATTTTTCTCATTGTCAAGCTATGATGGAAGAAAACAAATGCATTGATAGAATTGAGATTACAACACCAGTCTATAAGTTTATGAATTGCAAATGTATTGTACTAAACGTGATAAGATTAAAGGGGGTGAAAAACAACAAGCAAACCAAAAAAGAGAAGAATTCAGAAACCATAGTCCAATGTTCAAAATACTACTTGCACCAGAAAGGCAAATGTGTCCAGAAATAGTCCAAAGAGTGAATGGTAGGCACACAATGGAGGAAATTAGAGCCCGGGTTTCTTGCTGGTGGTAGTAGAGGTCTTGTCATCCGCACCTCCTGTTAATCTGGGTGGACATTCTATCCTGCGGGTGAGGGGGGATCTACAGTTGCTGGGCATGGGTTGGCTGCAGGTGGTTATTCCTGTGGCAGGTCCTCCCTTCCTGTGGCAGATATAGGTGGTCCATATGTTCTAGGACCATAGGAAGGGGTAGACAGTGCTGGGAAAGCCCTGTGTATATTTGTATAATTGTCCAGTAGCACCCCAGTCAGGGAGTCCATATTGGAGTTGTGAACCTCCATCTGATGATTGAGTTCCCTCTGCAACTGCTTCATCACTCGGAGCTCAATGAATACCTGGCCCAACATGTCTTGGGACTGATGGTAGGCTCCCAAGACTTGGTTGATGGTGGCCTGGGTGATGGGAACCCCAGTGGCCTCACTATGCTGGCCCACAAACGTCCTCCCATGTCCCATAACCCCACTACCATGTGCACTTAAGCCTTGTGATCTTCATCTGACTGGTTCTTGGGTGAGCTGGAACTGGTGGTGCTGTGGTGCCATCATCACCCAGGACTGGGGGGCACACGACTGGTGTCATAGTTGCAGGAACACAGGAAGTGGAGTCTTCGGTTTGCTAAGGTTTTACAGCTGAGGTGGGAGGTCTTGGTGTGAGCGCACTGAGCATCACTGGAGCTGTCTGCCCATGGTGACCAGATAGACCGGGCTTCTCATCAACCTACAGATTACCAGGAGTGTTGTCCTCACTGACATCTTGATCCTGGGCTGCAGTGGAGCTCTCTTCAGTGGCAGATTCCTGGCCACGTGCTCTGCCAGTTGGACCGAATGAGGAATTGAGAACATTTGTTTTAGTAAAAGTGCATATTGTACATTCATTAGAGACAAACAATGTAGATACTAAGAAGAACAAAATAGATAGAGATTATTGTGATGATAGCTTTCAGTGGTATTGCACATATTACCATTACATTTAGCAATTTCAAACAGTACAAGTTCAAATAAGCAGGTAACAAAATGTCCAGAAATTTTCATGACGTGATTAGGAAGTATACCTAACATCTCCCAGCCTTTCATATAAACACAGTGGAGAGGTAACATGTGTAAATGGCATTTCAAGTATTAGATAACGTCATATCAGACATTTCTATAAGTTGGATGGATGTTTGGCATTAGTCATCATGTGAACAGTGCAGAGTCAATTTTTGCAAGTACCACTTATATTCAGCATAGTTATTTACATACCTTTCAATTTTGTGTCAACACAGTTTGATTTGTAAAACTCATGACATCAATTCAATTGGTTGGAAGAACAGGTCAACATAAATAAAATAAAATAAGACAAGTCATTTTCATAAGAGAGTATTGAATAGGGATTGATCACTACATGACCCTTTACCACACTCAAGACAGAATGAGCATATCAATATTCTTTTGAGAAAACATAAACGGGTCATCATGGTAGTTGTAGTAATTTCAAAGGCAACTCCCCAACACTTGCAAAATGGTTAGAGGAACATACCTGTGGAACATATGCAGTGGAAATGGGCTAGACACCTACAATATGACACACAGATGGGTAATAGGTTATTTGGTGTTGTAACACTTACAGGCACCATATCATCAAGTGACATGTAATGGAGATTGACAACTGTAATCTTAGAGGCAAAACAATACATTCACACAAACTATCTAAATTATCTGAAACTGATAGTTTGAGGTTTCTATGTTATGAAAATGTGTGTGGAACTCATTAGCAACAGCAAACTTCAAAGCAAACAGGACATTGAGGTTTAGTGAGAGTTTGTAAAATGTAACTTACCAGACTTCACCCCACTAGGTATTATTGTCATACAGTGAGGATGTAGGATCTGCAAGACTTTTTTCCCCGAGGGCATGAGTTGTGAGGGGTGCCTGAGAGAACCACCACCAGTCCTGTTGGACTCTAGGTGACGCTTGGATGCCAGGGAGCACACCCTCCCCGGCAAGTCATTCCACCTCTTCCTGATTTCCGCTTGTGTGCTCAGGTTGTTAGCTACAGCATTCACTCTGTCAAATATTCTGGCTCACATTTGCCTTTTCTGTGTTAAGGGTGTATTTTGGACCTGGGCTCCAAACATTTGTGGCTCTATTCTTATGATTTCATCCGCCATGACTGACAACTTGGCCTGGGCGTAGTTCGTGGACAAAAAAACTCTGCCGGGTTCCCCATGCGGCGGAGTGTGGTGTAAACTGCAGTTTGAACTGATCTTCCTGCCACTGGAGTAGAAATTCTGCCCGAGGAGCAGCTCACATTCGCCAAGTTACCATCGGCGAGCGTGAGTGGGGAAAAAACTCCTCTGCGCTACGTGGAGTGGAGTTTTCTGCACTCCACAAGCTCCTCGGAGTGTGGAGTGCAGAAAACTCAGCAAACTCCACAAACTGAGCCGAGTTCACCACCCAGGCCTACTGACAACTCGCCCTCAGTAAAACCGAGATTTTTGTGGTCTGGCAATGTGCAATTAAATAATATCAAATTACATAATTTACCACACAGAGTAAGATGAAGAAAGATGAAGGGACAGGTAACATGGAAAAGAAACAAAAAATCCAGACTAAACTGGGAAAAGCTTTGCTCGCAAGTGTCATGGTAGAGTGGAATTGCAAAGGATCATGGCCTGAAAGGAAGTGTGTTTTATAGTGTGGTATGCAGGTGTTTCCGTTTGGCCAATGGACATCAGGTGTATTCTACTGGTATCCATCCCATTACTACAGTGATGATGCATTCTTAAGCGCGTATTCAACTGATTCACTCTGTCTGGGAAGTGCTGATAAAAGACCGCTAGCACATCTGTGAAATCTAAATTTGCTCAGCTGGAACCCACTGCCCTGACGGCGATGGAGCAGTTTTAGCCAGCATTGGAGTCCACTGCATCGGCAGTGGTGTTGTGCGAGCACTGCGGGAAACCCTCTGTCGCCATGGATGGCGAGGCAGCTGGCATGCATCTACATATGGGAGGCGAAAGATCGTCGACTTAGCAGAGAACTAAGGACTGCAGCTGCGGTGGCACAGCGGTATGACCACCTGGATCTAAATCAGGCCCTAAGTCTGGAATTTGAATCCATTAACCAATTCACAAATTGAAAAATATGAGAACAGATCACCTCACACTTTCAGGGCTACTCATAAAGATAACTTACAAATGTGAGTAATTGATAAGTTTCCGCTTACACTTTTGTATAACTTTATTACTTTTGGCTAGTCACAATATGTAAAATTACTCAAAAGTGTAGAGTTGCGGTTTTCCACTCTATGAAAAGAAGAGTGGCACAACATTTTCAAGTGTAAGTTACTACAGCCAAAAAGAAACAGTGATAAGGATTTAAAAAATTCTGAACAATACTTTTTATTTATCTTTATATATGAAAATTAAGTTATCAGCATTTTTTAATTTTGTTCTTCACTTAAAATAAATACCTAAAATGAATTAAAATTAATATTTAACATAAAAAATGTTGTACTCATTTATTACGAAGTTTAATAAACTTTTTCCCTCTACTTTAGTATGACGAGATCTCCAACCCAAATATGGAGTCTTCCTTTGATAAAGTATGGGGAAAAATAAAGACTTTTATTTGACTGACACAAATTATTAAAAATATTTTAAAATTCACTAAACCATTCCTTATTCCTCCCAAAACAAAAACCCCGCCCATGTAGTTGCAAGCATTGCCCTCTTTGCAGCCACTCCATTGTTTCCCTCCCACATCTACTACTAGCAGTGGAAAACTGCACAGAGTCCTAAAGCCAGAAAACAAATTCAGCAAACAGGAGGTGTATAGCCAACAAGTTTTGGTGAATACCATGGTGAGGATGTCAGGTCTGACACCAACCATCCCCCCTTATCCCTCCCACATGTTCTACAAAAAGATAAACCTCCTCAAGTGGAGATTTTTTTGCCAGGTTTACAGGAACCAGGTCTCTGTCCAGCCATTTCTCCTGCAGTGTCTGGTTCTCTTAGCTATGTGAGCTCTCTTGAGGTCAGGAGACAGTCTTGTGGGCATTAGACGTCACTCTAGTCAAGTCTCCTGAAGGCTTGAGTCCTCTTAAGTCAGCTGGGAACTCTTGGAGTCAGAAGTCTAAACAGGATGAGACTTACTTGACACTTGGAGAGCAATTTCAATTCACCTGTTCCAGCACTATTCAGGAGTTCCTGAGTCCTTGTGTGAGTCCTCTTATTCAAAGCAGGGGCCAGAATTCTTCCTCCAGCATGTCCTTTCTCTTTAGATGGAGACTTTATAGGTCAATAAATGTTATTCCTGACTATCGGGTGTGATATTTCTTTGAATACTTTGAAAACTTCACAAGTTGGATTTGGGGCTAAGATTATGAATGGTAGAAGTGTTTTTTTTCATGCATTACTGCTTTGTGTTAGCCCCTCATATTAAGTCTGCATTCTGCCGTCTTCAAATTAGAAGATCTTCTTAATCCAAGAGGATTTTGGAGCACCTCCCATGGCTAAACTTTGGACAGAATTTGCCAGTAAAAACCATCAGATGACATGGACCAATTCCAAATATTGTTGTCAACCTCTATGAAGTACAGTATTTACTATACCTTTAGCGAGGTTGCACTCTTATGCAAATAATAGCACCTCTCTGATCTTCGGATCCACTTTGGTCGTTCCTTGGAGACCAAAACATAGAAGGGATCATCTAAGGGTTAAATCATTTTAGGTGGCCTTTGGGAGTCTCTTTAAAAAAGCAGCTGCATAGAAAACTGAACACCAAGGCGAGTAGTATACTATTGACATTCACCACAGATTTTATCTGGTTTGAGTTATGGGTGGCATTTGAGTTCATAATTAGCATAGTGTGGGTAGCAAACATTCACATTTTAGGGTCTCTTGGACTGATTATGAGTACCACTAGGAATTCCAATATGTGCTGTAACTGTTAGATCTGTTACAGCATAAATTGAAATTCCAAGTAATGCAATCTTTCCTGTGTGGGGATTAAGAATCACACCCAGCGCAGTGCCTAAACTATGACTTTGAAGTAGTCCTACAAGGTTTGCTTTCCCAGCCACTGGTGACACAGGTGAACTTAGTTCAATGCACCAGTGCTGAATGTGAAAGACAGGTTTTTCTGACCCAACAAAATCAGGGTCACTGTGGTAACATTTTTTTAAAATAAAAACATTATTTATGGCAGAAATAACCTTTTTTCTTTTTATGTCTAAAACAACTACACAGGATATTATAAAAATAGCAAGAAGGCACTTTGTAAGTAATAAGAATAAAAACTTTTCTAACATATTTAGAAAGTCATTTAAAACCTAACACTCTAAATTTAAAACCTAAGTCTATGTACTACACATAGATAGAGCAGAGTAACATGCAGTCTAGACTTTCTTAATCAGAAAAGAGGCACTGCATACCTTGTTGACAGCAAGCATTGTCATTATCAGTGGAGACGTGTAGGTAGTATTTCCTGAGAAGGGCAAACAGGCGCTGAAGCAGTATCTGTCCTAAGGGGCTCGGCTTTATGAGCACTGGGTGAGATGTAGCATCTTCAAAGTGCACTGGCAGAAGGTGAGACCATCTTCTGGCAGAATCTTGTGTGATAAACTGGATGAAGGATCTCCGCTGACAAGTGGTTAAATGGTAGTCCTTATATACTAAATCTTATCAGTGATTGAAACGTCTGACAGGGATTATGTGCATCAACATATGCATCTCAGATGTTTCCTTATGAACATATAAAGTCATCTATTCAAACTACACTATTTTGTCTATTTTGGCTGTACTTGTTCTTATTTGACCCAGACTGATGTCACATCAGGTGTTATATCTCTGTCTTTTACTAGAATGAGCTGACACTTTCATAGGTCTTAGAAAGATACGGTCAGATGACATCTGCGTCACATGGCAGGCATGACAATAATTTTGCATAAATTGAGGAAGATGGTGACCTCCATTGTCAAAAGTGGTGACCTCAATTGTTGAAAATGATGACCCCATTCTCTCAAATAGCAACAGCCATCGATTAAAATGGTAACGAGTCCTACTTAACATGGAGTCAGATGAGTTGGGCCTTAGGAGCTTTTCGTCAGGCTGTTTTTCCCAGCTCAATTACAGCAGGTCAAACCTATCAAAAGTACAAAGAGGAAATGCCCAATATTTACCAGTGGATGCAAAGTTTATATGTAAAGCACCACATCTACATTATATTCCCTATTTGCAGGGCTATTCTCAAAACAGGTGTTTTTGACACCCAGAGGAAAAATATAGACTGGCTCCTAATTTGGGGCAATCATAACCAGATCTCAACAGCCCAAATTAGGGGTAGGCAGTAACAGCCTGGCAACGGAAAAAAAGCAAAATTCACTTTTGATTCTTTCAGTGATTTTCAATTTAGTGACAGAAATGGATTTTAAACCACAGGACATTCCTCCCAATCTACTATCTTCTCTGCCAATGTGTGGGGGTTCCTCCACCGTCAATGGCAGTGCATTAACCACCTGAACTAAAGTAGCTGATATTTCACCTCTGTGAAAAACTTTAAGGGAAAGAGTAAAGTAATTATTTATAGTGTTTTGAATATGCTGAGAAACTCCTCAACATATTAGCAAAACTATATTTGTGGGCATTAATTAAAAATATGCCTCAAATTCGCAGGTACATTTTGATTGACTCTTATTCTGGTGAAACATTTGCCAGTGATTTTGGCCTTGTCTGATTTTCTGTCAGAGCTTTTTCAGATGCCTCATCGATTGTTGAGTTCTCTTTCAACAGCTGGAAAAAACGTTGCCGCCTGTATGGGAAATGTAAGGTTTTCCCACCCTGGCTTGAGAAAACAATATGCTACAAAACTCTAAATACAGTTCTGAGTAATAATTGTATTTGCTGTCAGACAGCACTTTACCCTTTTCATCCCTTTCACTACTTGGAACACTTGTGCACTTTTTCAAAGTCCTTGCACCAAAAGATCAAAAACACATTTGTTCACCATATTGTAACCTTATAACCTGCTGTCTAGGGCTATACCGGTTGTTAAAGGCCCTTAACCTAAGTCACTGGCTTGAGCCACAGACGAGGGCCTATAATCAGGCAGAGGGCCGTCCAGCCAGCTGTGGTACATGCAGGTAACACCGGTGGGGCCGTGTAAGGGGAGATTTCGAGGGACAATGCAGAGGGAAAACTAATTATTTATTTAGTTTTCCCTCTGCATCATCCCTTCAAATCCCCCCTTACACGGCCCACCACAGTTACCTGCACAGACCGCGGCTGCATTCAGCAATCAGTATAGCCTTAAGTAGGAGGGTAAAATGTTATTAGAACTTTCCATCCACTGAGGAGAGTATGTTATAATTCACAAACAGGGAAAGATAAAATTGGAATGTTGGAGCTGAAGGCTTATACCAGTCATTATTAGCCCTTAACTACTTCATTGGCTTCTATGGGGCTCTCAACATTCCATTGTACTAGTATTGATTTAAAGCCCTCTGTAGCAGGCTATACAAGTCATTCAAGGCCCGTACCAGCACTATTGAGATTGGGCTTTAAATGGTTGGTAGAGTACAGTTGGCTATAAAGCTATTGCAACATTCTGCCCCATGTGGGAGGATCGTCCTATTTGTGAAAACCAAGGTATGGGAGACCAAGGGGGTTGAAATCCCCCGCAGCTCTGAAGTTGTGTTTCACAGCTCTTGCTATGAGTCTTCAACTGTTAACTGCTGCACACAGGACCACAGCTGTTAACTGTTCATCATTCACTGCAAGAGCTGTGAAAGCAGGCTCTCAGAAATCAGCCCCTGGTTCTCCCCGGTCCGGATAAACCGTTTTTGCGTAGGTCAGCAAAGCCAGGGGGACCCAGGAGCTGCGCAGCGTTCACCCCTTCCTCCATTGTAAAGCCACAGTGATAATGAGCTACAGAAGGAGGGAAGGGTGAAGGCTCTGTGTGACCTGCTGCATGGCCTCTGCCTTTTGCTTTATCCTGCCCAATCCATATATTTTAGAGATGCCGAGTAAAGAGAGAGAGGTAGAGGATATAGAACATTGAAATGTTGAGCGCAGAAGTTTATTTAGGCCGCTGCTTCTCCATTGTCTTCAATGGGGTTCTCAACATTTCATTGTTCTAATATGATGTAACCATTTGTGTAGTGCTAAAAATAGACGCTGCATCCCAATGCTGCATAAAAAGAGCCTGGAACATGATAGTAACATTATAAAATATGGAGTAAAAAAGGACATGAAAGAAAAGGTTCGGTCAACTGACTATGTTAACAGAGTAAATTTGAAACTGAATATATAGGTTAAAGCACTATAAGAACATAACATCCAGAACTGGCACGTTAACTGTTGCTTCCTGACGATCATTAGAATATCTTTACGAGGCAAATCTGTTCCAGGTAGAAGATTCATGACCTGCAAAACTCCTTTCTCCAAATCTTGCACGTTTTGCATTGGAAATCAACAGCAGAAATATGTTTTAAGAAAGGCTGATAAAAGGCAGCACGCTGTCTCAGGTACATAGGACTATTACCGTAGTGCATGTGAGTCAGAATTAAGATCTTTAAATAGATGGGATATATCATTTGCAAATAATTGAACAGAAGCAGCATGTACAGTATCCATATGGGAGTATCAAAGAAGTGACAACAGCTGCCTCACAGGCTTCACATCATGAAAAGGTAGGCAGCTGTTGTGGGTGCATGGTATACAAGGCATTATTATAATAATCTCGTGCCTTGACAATAGCTCTAGCAATCATGGTCCAAGGCTCTTTGTTGATGAGCATTTTATCTGTCCGACAATGCGCGCATAAAAAAGCTATTAGCTCATTTTTGGAGTTGCCTGTGTCTCAATGAACATATCAGAAATGAATCAAACCACAAAGCTATAAGCTTCTGAACTGTGACTTTAGCTTGTTTCTGCATGTTAAGGAGCACATTCAGCTAGACATCCATTGGTCAACTTCTAGGGTCTAGCAACACGGGTTTAGCAGTGTTCGAAAAAAGCACATTCATGTTCAAGTTTGCAATATTGTTATATCTTTTTAACTAACTTTTTATTTAGCACACCTAGTCCATGAGGTGTTTGCATGAAAAATGTACACAAGTTGATAGAAATGAAAAGTACTACCAAGAAAATTCCAGTTCTAATTCCAGTATCAAAACAAGGAAGCAACCAATTGATATAATAAAGGAGCGACCCCTAGGACAAACTACCTATTTGTTAGTTGAGAAATATTCAGAAGATGTCAGATGTTTCTTGCAGGTGATTGAGGTTTGTTTCCTTAGCTTGGGTGGAGAGTTCCATGCTGTTGTAGCAACCCCAGTGAAGGATTGTTTCAATCAGGAGAGGGGCTGGATTTTGGAATTTCAGTTTGCAGGATGTTTTGGTTTCTGAAGGCTCTTAAGTGGCACAAGGGAGCACCCATTATAAGCCAAGTCAATATTCTTTCTGGCTTAGATTGCCACATAAATTAAGCAAACAAGGAAGCAGGGAACTCTGGGTAGTTCCCACATGTATGTGGAGAACAGCTCCTTTAAATATGTCAGGCACATGTCAAGGTTGCTTTCATTCATTACAGGTTGATTTTATGGTATTTTACTGATCCAAATGTGTATTCTGTGCCAGTGTAGTGGTACTTGCTAATCCTATGCTTAAAAACTTTGCTGTGGACATGGCAAAAGGCTTTGTCACTCTTTAGACTCTTTTAAAAATGGTTTAATGGCATTACTGTAAATTTGGAAGTAAGCTAGATCATGGTCCAGAAAATTTTTTTTTTGTAAGTTGGTGCAAATCTGTTAAGTAGGTTAAGAAAAATTAAAGTACAAAATGTTTTAATATCTGGACAGTTGGGTTTGAGGGACTCTCACAAGAGCCCTGCAAGCTACACTAAAAAAATAGAGCATTCTGATTGGCCTAATGGCTCTTTTTTCTTTTGGTTAACCTAGCTCACATGGGAGCAGGGGCTCCGACAGGCTAGCTGCAACACAACCAACAATGTTAGGGCAGCCATTACAGGACTTCTTCGGCTTAGTCTTCTGTCCTGCTAATAGTTTTTAAAAAACTTATAAGGGTGAAGGGTGAATTTCGCTCTAGTGTTTGTAGGGGGGTCGAAGAAGCCCCCCGCCACCCGGGCCAAAATTATTATTTTTTTGCTTTTTGCTGCAATCCCACATCACTCCGTTGGGATTGCGGACAAAAACAAAGGGTCAAAGTGTGTAAATATTTGGCATGGGAGCGGACATGGGACCCCCATCTCAAGCTGATTATGGCCTCTCAGACACCGGAGCCTGTCATGTTAAAAAAAGAGAAGGGGGCTTGTGCCCCCTTCTCTCATCCTCTACAAGGCTCCAGGGACCCAATAAGCTGAGGCCAAATAACAAATATAGGGGAAGGGGAATGCGCCCCCCCCTCCCCCGAGCCACTATTGGGTTCCGAGGACCCAATCCCTAGGACCATATGTTTTTTAAAGGGTGATGGAGAGTGCAGCCCCCCTCCTCCCTGAGCCCTTCTTGGGATCCAAATTTATTTTTAAAGGGGAGGGGGCCATGTGCCCCCCTTCCTGTGTCGTTATCATCCTTGGGAACCTCCTGTGGTGCAACAATTCACAGTGCCCTTGAGAGCCCACCCCTGGGACACTGTGATTCCCTGCCTGTGAGAGTGCTGGCACACCCTGCATGCACTCTCTCATGCAGCGATCTCAACATTGCTCCCACCCAGTGGCAGCAGTTACAAAATCCTGCTCCTGCCTGGGCGAAAGCAAATAGAAAGTCCTGACACTCAGTTTGGTGCTGGCTGGATAGCGAGCTGGAGCTGCAGGGGCCTTGGGCCCCCTCTGCTTCCCTCCACAACTCCTACATTGTGTGTGCCCGGGACTGACCCGAGACACTCACCAAATATTTAGAAAATGGCTGGATCCCATATGGAGAGTTGGCAGGGGCTGGAGGCCCTTGTGGCTCCCCCACAGCCCCCAATGACCTCTGCAGTGTGGGTTCCCGGGTCAGGCACCCGGGCCCCTCCCAAAAAGTAAAAAAAAAGGATTGCAGGGACACTGGGGCACCCCTGTTGCCCCAACTAAAAAAATAGGTTTGGTGCCCCGGGTGGGCACCGGGACACCCAATTATTAAAAAATATGTAGGCTCCCACACAGCACAATAAACATTCTGGTTCAATTTTTAAAAATAGAGAAGCAATTAGTGACCAAAATTATTCCAAAACATACAAAATTAAATAGGGGGAAACTGAGATATAAATTCCTAAAGTGTTAATTGAATATAGTGCCAAAAAGTAAAAAGTGCCAATGGTATTCAGTGGCAATGGTAGATCAGGACCTAGGTGTGATTTGAGGTTAACAGAGCTAGAGTGTGGGTCAGATACACCAAGTAAATTGGCTCCACTGAGGCATGGAAGTAGGGAAGTTGGAAAATATGTCTAAGTCCCAATCTCAATAGGGACTCTGTTCTCCATGCTGAAATTCAGGATGCAGTGGAACTGTGAGTGGGATATGTTTAGCCCTCCGGAATCTCTGGAGCAAACGTTATGAAAAATTTCCTGAACTTCTTTAGGTGTGCACCAATCAAAGGAGGACACTTCTAAGACCTTTAGAACTTTCTGGGGAGCACCTAGTTACTCCCAGGTTGACAGGCAAAGGGCAACAGCAAAGGCCAGTGCAGATCCAGTTGCCAGTGGTCAGTTAGGATTCTTCGAGGAAAGTCCTTTTTTGAAATTCTTGGAGCCACCCATAGGCTCAGCCTATTGATTCTTGCAGATCGTGAAGTCCCTTCTCAGTGGTCACTGATGCTAGCTTCAGAAGGTTCAGTATGCCTGGTATCCTTTCGCAAGTCCAGCAGTGTTCTGATGGGGTGCCCTGGGATGATACATTTATGCCTAACTAGTTGGTGGGGATGACTCCTAAGAACTCCCTAACCAATGGGGTAATATTTCCCAGAGGCAGCCCAACCCACTTGTTTAGTTCTTGTTTAGCTTTATGCAAACATGCTGAAATTCCACTTGTCAAAGCTTTTTCAAAATGGCTTAAGTCTTTGGTCAGACTAAACTTGGGCTCTGAGGGTGGTGAGTGTGTAGGGGAGTGCACTATGGTAATCACTAATGTCCTCCTACACCTAAGACTAAAATCCAGGATGAAACAGGCACTGAATATGCAAAAAACCAAGAGAAAGAAGTATTTTAAAACAAAATCAGGGTACTTCATTTACCAACCAGGAAAAAGACAAGAACTGTCATAGTATCTTGTTTTCTCCCTTATTAAATGTGCCAAAGCGCTGCATTTGGTTCAAAAGACCTGTCAGGTAGGATGCAACACTGTGTTGTCACAAGATGCCCTCAACCTCCACCCTGCATTTTTATTAAACTCAGAAGAGTCATCTCTGCCCATCAGTTCAGTACATTGTGTGTTCCACAGGCTTGGAGTTGGCAGACGCCAATGCTAATTAACCTTCTGACAGTTAAGGAACATAAACGGTACCTTTCTAAAGTTACTTTCCCTAAATATTTATTAATAATACAACTTCAACATTGAATGGGATTTTCAATAACTATCTAAAATTCTGGTTTCATAATTTTTCTAGCTGGTCTACTTACAGAGATGCAGTATTAGTATTTTAATCTTACTCAATCTGACTATATCTCACTATACTATACTATACGAAGGACAGCTGGGTCTGGCACGGTGAAAATAGCTTTTAGGGCCTTGTCACTGTGGGGACATGGTAACAATAATTTCTATATGTCCCCATTATGAATATATGCACATACCTTGTGGGCTACAAGGCCTTTATGGGGGCGAAGTATTATTAATTTCAAGGGCCTTTTTACCTGTCAAAAGGGATATTTTAACAGGACAGACTCCCGGTTTCACACTGCAGCAGTTAGGCTACAATGGTAGACCTGAAGCCAAGTTTTCATTTGTCACACTCTTGGATGGTATAATAAGTGCTGCAGTCAACATGTGACATTACGTTTTTGTGTCATGGGTCCATTTTCTCATCATATAATTCTGACTTAAAGGAAAGTTAAATACACTAACCAGGGATTAGCCAATTTCTACATGTTTGTAGTGTCTGAGTACATATACTGTGCACTGGACAGCAGTATGCGGGGTCTAAAAAGGGCGTGGCAAGATAAAAGGGAATTTTTCTCACTCCTATATTAATGTCTCTACTGCTTTTCTTCAATTAACATTCTTTAGAAATCTGCCCTCTTCTCTCCTTTTCTCAGAGTATTCATTTCTTGTTTAACTGACTCTGGTTTACCTGCATCGTTATCATGATTGCCTTACATTTGAGTGACTGGTTTTATGGAGCCACCGAGTTTCAGCAGTGCATAGAAAACCTGGTGGCTTATTGGTTCCACTTTAACATTACTGCTTGTGTCAGTGAAGCATGTGCTATAAATGTACATATTGGGTTTGCCTCAATTCTGAAAAAGTCAGTAAGTGGCTATTGCTATATAATTTCCACACATTCTTTCATGCACTTTCTTGTTCAGAATTTCAGCAAAGCATGGAAGACACCATAAAGGTGTGTCCAGTGTATAATGTTCCTTAGTATGAGTTTTTGAGTAGCACATAAAACATCAGCATTAGGGACCTCTCAATAATTACGGGTAATCCGATTCTAATTGATGTGGGCCGAATAAAGTGTCGTGGATAGATTTCACTACAAGAGTCTTTAAGTAAATCTAGTTTCAAATGTCCCCTCTACCTGTACTTACCTGTAGCCTTGCCATTGTTAAATGAATATGTGCAGATGGGCAGCATGTTTCAAGATCAAGTGCATCAATTCCTTTTTTAATTAACTGTAGCTTTAATTTCTTAAGACTACCCAGGCATCTGTCATTGCTCAATGTCAGATCAATCAACATAAAATTAATTGACCACAATACCGGCAAGGTAGGATCAGTAGTCCGGGTCGGGTTGTTGTTATAGTTAATGCTATTATCCCCATTACTGAGACCAACATTCATGTCCAGAAAAAAACGGAAATGGGCAGCCACCTCAAAGCCTTGCCAAACTTTCCATCAGTACCATTCTCATTGTGTTGATATACTTTCAATCCCAAATACTGAAAGGTATTACTTTTCCATTGCAAAGCCCAATTGTAATCCCTCAGCATTTAAGTCTGACACTCATACTCTTCGCCAACAAGATTCTGGCCACAAGTATCATTACAAATACACTTCCCCTTCTATTACCCCTATATCCCACACATCCCACTCCTAAACACCTGTTTAGCATATTTTACACAAATATGCATTTTAACCCAAACATATGTTGTAACAGTTTCCAATGCAGAGAAAAGGCAAAAGAGTTGTTCAGATTAACCACTAGAGCAGAGATCAAGCCAAAGCAGTCACGTTTACAGATTTTAGGGTCCACACTCAAGATTAGTAAGCACATACCTTAAGTATATTAGTATCTCAGCTGAGTATTAAGAAGTGGTTGGGGTTTCCCCATCAGGGTATACTCCGCGCAGATCATTATCCTTCCTCATATAAATCACCAATGGATCCATGCTGTTGTAAATAGTAACAATAACAAGGGGCTCCCCTGGCCTGTCTCTTTCCCTCATAACTGGCCAGGAATCTGAAATAGTCCAGAAGTTTTTTTAAACCTTGTAATAGGATCATTATACAACAGCTGGATCCATGCAAGACTTACTTCGCCAAATGGTATACATAGTAGTACTTGAAACATAAAATTCCACCCAAGTGTGTCAAAAGCCAAAAGTTCACTGCAGCATTAGCGGTGGAATGGGCAATCATTAGTGGAGCCAAGATAATGTGCATACTAACCCATCGGCAGTCAAATACCCCCTCAGCTAAATTGATTAACACTAACACCTGTTCCATAGAACATTCAGAAAAGACAGAAGTGTAGTATGACATGCTAGGTAAATTGGGGCTGATGCTCCAAGAGCCTGGCCGCAGTGAAATGTTTTCCATTGCACTGTCGTCAGTCTGCGCCTTAGATGTGGGAGGAATGTTGAAAGTCCTTGCAATGCAAAGGGATAGTTCAAAAGATGCACCTCATTGCCAGTAACTGATAATCTTGCAAATAGAAATTGTGAGGAACAGCCCATTAGCTGTGTGGTCTGCACAATGGTTCCACATTCACTCTCCACTGAGAACCAAATACCGCATTTTAGCGCTCGACTCTCTCAGGGTAGCGAATCAGAGCAGTCTAAGGCCTACTCAAGTGAGGTGCTGTGGGCTAGTAATCACTATTCACTGGCAAGCAAAAATAACACTCGGTGAATAAATGTCCAGTCTGCTTTTTCTTTAGAAAAGTAATAGCTCATTTATAACACACATATTGCTCAATACTGTTCAGTAATTTACAATTATAGGTAAGACTCGTGGAAATACCTTCAGCAATATTATATTTGACCCCTAACTGATCATGACCCCAAAACACCCCCATTCATGTACAATGTAACACATTTGATTACCTTTGCCACATTTCAAGTCTAGAATCACGTTATGGTAGTGCTTCATTCCATCACTGACTTCAGTAAACGTAATCCCTCAACTCTTGTTATAAATAGTCAAACATTACAAGCTTTGCAATCATGTACCCACATTATCAGTAATACATCATGACATCCTCCTTATGTGTTACCATCACATTAACAACTCTTTAAGTAAAGCATTGCCAATAAAATTTTCATATAAAGCATTGCTTAAAATCATGGTCTATAATACTTTTTAATAAATCATTGTTAAACCATCATGCAGAGCACTTTTCAATAAAGCATTGTTCAAATCCTTATGACAACCATCTTAAAATAAAGCATTTGTAACTATTGTGAAGAGCACTTTGAAATAAAGCATTTTTCAACATGCACCATGCGTCTGTCTTCCTTAACACCTTGTAGACCACAAAATTAGCAGCCATAGACTTAGGGGCAGATGTACGACCGTTTTATGCGAGCGCAAACGGTAATTCAGCCTGTTTGCGACTGCAAAAAATGTCAGCCCCATGTACAAACCATATTTCGTGAGTCGCTAACCTATTAGTGACTCGCAAAATATGGTTTGCGATTCGCTATTAGGAAGGGGCGTGCCAAGGGCTCCCCTTCCAAATAGCGAGTGCAAATGGCATGTAAGAATGTTTCACAACCGCTTTTGTGGTCGCAAAACACTTGCAGTTTGCCACCCTTTTCAAAAGGGTGGTAAGTCATTCGCAAATGGGAAGGGGTCCCCAGGGGACCACTTCCCCTTTGTGAATGGGTGCATACATATTTTTAAGAGCAGGCAGTGGTCCCACGGACAACTGCCTGCCCTTAAAAATAAACTGAAAAGTTTCATTTTTCTTCCTTTAAATGCAGCCCATTTTCCTATAAGGAAAAGAGGCTGCAATAAAAAAAATACTTTATTAAAAAAGCAGTCACAGACATGGTGGTCTGCTGACCCCAGCAGGCCACCATCCCTGTGGATACGAGCTATTCCCAATGGGGTCGCAAATTGCAACAGCCTCATGAATATTAATGACGCATGCAATTTGCGACCCTGTTGGAAATCGCAAACAGTGTCTGAGACACTGTTGTACATTCATTTTTGCGAGTCGCAAATTGCGGGTCACAATTGGAGGCAATTTGCAGCTCACAAAAATGAATGGTCGTACATCACGTCCGCCATATTAGTATGGTCAAACATAGGCCAATTCCCGATCGCCACAGTGCGACGCTCACCGCCATCAAAGTGCGCCCGCCACCGCGGCGGTGGGAGCCAATAGAGACCCTCCGCTGTGCAGAATGACATCCGCCCCGGTCCACAAATTAGGATGGTTCAAGCAAGCAGACGCACCGCAGCGGAGACACCGCCCAACCAGAGACAGCGGAAATTCGACAGCGGAGGGTGAAACCAGAGTCCCGGTCCACACCACCCGGACACGACCACAATGGACCCAGCTCTACACGTCTTTCCGGTGCTGTACCTGCTACATCACCAGGAACTGATGGACCACCGCAGACGCCGCCGCAGGTACGCAATAACACAACACACAACACACAACCCACGGCCTGACACAGGGTTCAAATCCACATCAGACACTCTAGGGGGGATAGGGACACATCCCCAAGGCCACCCACACATCACGCACCTGCCACAAATTCACCCCGCTGTATCCTGGACACACATCTACCGCCACCATGCAGCAATGTCCCGGTCACGTCACCACCGCGACGAACACAAGCAAATACATGTGCAATGCAGAAGGCAGGGCCAGTGCCAGACATGGGCAGGGCACAAAGACCACAGGGCCACACCCACACACTAGCACACCTCATGAAGGCACATGCCATGTGCCCCCCCTGTGCACCCCATGCACAACAACAAGCCAGGGCAATACATACCCTGTACCTCACAACCAACAATCATGGAGACACACAATGCAGGAGTGGCTGCACAGAAACACTCAACACACAGCACAGTAGCACAGGGCCAGGGAAACACACACTACACCACACTCAGGGAAAAAGCAACGAGGACAAGCAACAAATGACACACACAAGGAAGCAACATCCAAATGGACACACAGCCTGCACAGTCACACATACATATCACAGACTGACACACACACACATACACACCCCACATGCCAACAGCAATGGAGCACACCAAATAGGGAAACCAAAGTGGGCTGCACACAACTGGAAGGCCATAGAGACACACATCAAGCATGTGTACATCACATCAACACAAGGAACAGAGCACAACCCCCTCACACTAACAAAGCACACATGGCTGGCACAGTCAGTGAAATCAAACCACAGACAGCTCAGTGCAACCACACAGGGAGACAGCAAGGCAAACCATGTATAGGCACAAGGATGAAAGGATGAAAGGAAGGCCCTGAACTCAAACTGGGAACAGCCACACATACATACAACTACTTCACAGGAGTACACAAGCAGCACTACACACAGGGACCATCTACACACCTCAGGACTGACAAACAACAGTAAGAATCTGCACACATCCCCCTCACACCAGTAGCACACAACACCAGTGCCATACACACTGAAGGCTGCCAATACTTGACAGGCAATACACACACAAACCACCACACACCCTGGGCTCAGCCATAAACATCACACACACACACACACACACACAGGGATGCCGCCACAAATGTGGAAACAAATACAACAGACAAACACATAGCCCAAGTGAAACACACACAGAGCCACAACAACAACAACAGACATGTCCTGTGCAGCTAAACTGGGGAAAGGCAATGGGAGCACAGATACAACAGGAATGCACAACCTCATCACTCAGGAACAATGCACAGACAACATTCCACAACACACACGGGAAGTGCACCATCACAGAACAACACAGCCACAGCAAAGAAACAACAGATCACAGGCAGAACAATCACATAGCAAACATAGCACAACATCAGGGGATGCACAACAGGCAACCACAAGGCAACATACACACAGCACAGCAAGCAGAACAAGCTGTGTGTGCACACCAAGCATACCAGACACACACAGACATCAGTGACAGAACAGCAACCCACACAACACCGCACAGCACAAAGACAACAGCACACCCAGGAAGTGAAGCAATAACACAAACAACACACATACATACAACACAACACCCAATAGATGCACAAGTCTGGGGCACAAAGGTGGAAACAACTTGACCACAGGACTGGGCAGCACACACAGTTGAACTGCATAGCAGCAACCATGACTGACAAACAGCACCAGAACATCACACATGTCCCATTGGGGAAATGCACTGAGTGACACATTGACCCTGGACAAAGAACTGCACCACAAAGCACAGTGGCACAAATGAAGTCATGGGGAGGCACACACACATACAAACCAAGGGGACAGCTCACACCAAAGTGAAGTGTACTGCATGTCAGTAGGGTACATGGCAGTAGTGTACCATACACAAAGAGAGGGAGTGCAGACCCACAATGGGTAGGCAGCTGAAGCACAGATAGGGGATGGCATGACAACACACGCAACATGCCACACTGGAGGCAAGAAGGCACCATGGGACAGCAAGGCATGATAAAACACAACCACAATGGCAGTGTGGAGCAGCAGGTCTGCACAGACCCCACAAACAGCCACCAGACACAGGGATGTGCAACAAAACACTGAATTGCCAGTAACACCCTCTGCATACTCACAAGTGACAAAAACAACAAGTAGGAGTCAGACAGAACTGCAAGGACACACCGACACACCAACACACTGCACAGTGCACAACATACAACTCACACAAGGGCATACAACCACATCCACAGGGATGAACAATCAAAACAACAGGCACACAACCCCTGGGTGACACATGTGTGTAGTTGACATTGCAGAGGCATACACACATCAACACTCCCCACAAACTCACCCCCTTCACACTGCACAATACCTGGCCATCAAAGAGCACACATGGAAAGTAAGCCATGGCACTAGGATGACTGGCCATCACAAGATGACCACACACATACACCACTGGGCACACATATAGGAAGAACACACACATGATGACCCTGGACAGCCTGCCTGAAATACTGTGTGCAGAAACCCACCCTGTGCTGACAGTACCCCCCAACCTGACATGTGTACAATAGAGCCAACATGAACTAATCAAGTAAATGACCACTGCTAAGCATTCAAAATTGACACCATTGACACCTTAAGTATCTGGGCCAAGAAGAACTGAAGACCCGGTCACCCCTGAAAAAAAGAGAGCAAGTGAGCCCAAACATTGACCATGTTGAAGTGCCACACAGACCATGTGGAACAGTAAACCATTTACACACAGCAAAATAACTTTATTCAGTAAGGACACTGACAAAATAGACAACTGGGCCAACTGTTTTTATTCACAAATTGCACAGATAGGCATCATGAGAAGAGAAGAGTAAGGCACAAAATGCAGAGCATGTCCATGAGAAGCTGCACAAGCAAGGGCAAAACAGCAGTGAACAACAAGGCCAGTGGCCAGGGCAGGATGCAGAGCATGTCCATGAGAAGCTGCACAGGCAAGGGTCCAACAGCAGTGAACAACAAGGCCAGTGGCCAGGGCAGAGTGCAGAGTATGTCCATGAGAAGCTGCACAGGGAATGTGTGCGACTGTACCTTTCCATGGCCAGCAACACAGTCAGGAGGCAACAATGTACAGTACAGGCTCTCCTGTGTGAGACACAGGTGTGTGAGGGTGACTACCACTCAGACTTGGCTGTCAGCCAGACTGGGAGCTGGCTGTGCCTCGGGGACTGTCGGGGCACTTAAAGGGGGAGAGAGCGGAACAGCTGAGGTAGAGCGATCAGTGTCTTGGCAGGCTGGAGGGCTGCTTGGACCAGGTGGTGTAGTGGCACGTGGAGGTGGAGTCAAGCAGACGGGAGTCACGGTGTGGCTGGGAGATTGTGGAGAGGTGCCCTTCCACTTCTTGAGGATCCTAAATGGCTTGACTGACTGTGGATCAATGGGAAGTGATGTTGGCACAACAGGCACACTCACCACCACTTCTGCAGCAGGTGCAGGTGCAGGCAGCCCCTCTGGTGATGTGCTGGACCCAGCGGAACGCTTTGCCTTGCTTCGCCTCGGCCCCACCTTCCCCTGTTTACAAGGTGTGACCCATACAGTCCCCTTCGGCCCCTGCTTCACTGGGTTTGGAATGGGAGTCAAGGTGGTTGGTGATACTGCCTTTGAGCCCTTTCCAGGTGTACCCTTGGCATGCACCACCTCCTTGGTGGGCACAGACACTGTACGATTATCTTTGCGCGATGCCTTAGGGGCAGGAGAGTCCTTGGATGGGGATGCCACTGAGGCATGTGTGCCTGAGGTGTCGCCTGACGGGCTTTTGTCCCTGTGCTCTGGGGTGCCTTTGGTCTTCTGTGGGGATGATGTCTGCGCGCGGGACCACTTGGGTTGTTGCTGCTGTGTGCTGTATCGTGACTTTGATGTATGTGGACCGTGGTCACTATCGTCAGACATGGCCACTGCCAGGGGGGTGGACAAAGGGACCGGAGCTGGACTGTGAGAATGTGCCTGTTGCAGGGCAGAAGTCACTGTTGATGACAAAGCCTGGACTGTCTGGTGCAGCCCACCCACGTCGGAATGTATGCCCTCCATGATGGCAACCACCTGGGCCAATTTCTTGTCGTGGTCAATGAAGGCATTTAGGAGAGCTGTCTGGCCTACACACAGCTGGTGCAAAAGGTCCACAGACTCAGCACTCATGGCAGCAGGGGGGACAGGGGCAGGGGCAGCAGTGCCAGGGGTGAAGGACACTCTTCCCCTCTTACTGAGGCGGACACGGGCAGCAACAGTGGAAGTGGCTGGGAGGGTGGGCAATGGCCGCTGTGTGGTGGAAGTCGATGCAGTGTCCCCGTTCCCTGTGCCCTCCAACATGGATGCATCCCCGCTGACATCGCATGATGTGGTGCTTTGCATCTCAGGCTGGGACCCCTCCAGCAGACTCCTGTCCCCCTCAGATGCGCTGGTGACATCTGTGTCACTGGGCTCCTGGGCAGCTGTGGTGCTAGTTTCACCCCCACTGGTGTCCGTCTCCTGTCACTCTGTAACCACAGGTGATGCTGCATGGGAGAGAGAGATGTAGGGTCAGGTCAGTGCCAAAAACAGAAAAAACATATGCAAGCAATGCATGACAAATGTTGAGCAAATCTACATGTTGCACACCCCCCTGTGCAATCACATCGTGCCAACGCACTACATAGACTCAAGCAGTGCATGGAAACTGGAAACACAAGCATGAGTGAGCCATGTGATGACCACACAGCACAACACCCTGCTTGTGGCTCTGTTCAAACAGACACACAACTAGTTCTGAGCACACCTAGGGACATGATGGGGGCACACAACTTGTTGCCAATGACAGAACTGGATGTAACAGGAGGGGAAAACACAGACCCAGATTACAACATGGCAGTCCACAATGGACATTAGCCCATGCCACCCACCATGTCGTACCTTGGGGACAATAGAATGCTGCACATTGCTGTGGGATATCTAGCCCTCCCCAATATGGGTGCATGCAATGGACGCATTGATGTACGCACAGTCAGATTGGGCACACTGCCGTTCCCCACCATGGGCTTCCCAAGACTACACCAATGCAGAAGAAACCTGAAGAGCACAACTCAGAATGTAATGTGAAGGCATAGCTTCCAAATCAACTTTGTAAGTACAGGTAGGGCAAATGCATGCCACAGGCACCCAGGCCAGCAGCCACTTACATGCCACAGCATCACACTACCAACATCACTGAGGCCAGCGCTGGCACAGGCTCTGTGCACATGCAGCCACTCCCATCTAAAGTCAGACTCCCCAAATGTTCACCCCTGGCTTTCTGCTGATGCTCCTTCAAACGTGCATCCAGCTCAGGCTGTGTCACTGCCAAGATGTGCCCCATTAGTGGTGTCATGCCAGTCGCCCAGTGCGAGGAAGCAGCCCCAGGGTCATCTCTGCCACATTCTTTGCCAGCCGGCTGATGTCATCCCATCTCTTGTGGCAGTGGGTGCGCCATCGGTTTGAGACCACCAGAGCTCGCACCTTTGCTGCAATGGCCCTCCACACGGCCTTACGCTGGTGTACCTTGAGCTGCAGGCATGGGAGACAAGATGGAGAAATGATCAGGTATACAGTGCCATGTAACGACATCTATCAGTATAGCAGCAAGATACAACCAAATCACATATCCAACGGTAGATTAATCAGAGACTATAGTACAGCCCACATGTGACTCCTGCATGGGAAAAGTTGATGTTAAAGCATGCAGGTGTGAGGGGAAACACAGTCCCTGCACATCTCACACACATGCAGGAGGCCAGCACTGAAACCTGCCTGCCCACATCTCCAGTCAATTGTTGGGTTGAGCAACACATACATTACATATCAACCTGTGTTGGGGGGTGACCCACTGTGTCCAAGACTGCACAGCCCTCAATGTCCCTGCCCTGTGAATAGATAACTGTGTCATGGATGTCACATTGAGGGACCTGATCTCACAAATACAAAATGCCCTTAACAAGGGTGGTTGTGTGCAATCTACAGTGCTGAGATGGGCCACAGCTGGAGTGCAATGTGAAAAGACTGATGTCATACTCTGTAAGTGAAGTGATGTGTCCTTGTCTCACACTGAGATGGACTACAGGGGCACACACAGCCATCCAGCCAAGCAATAACTGTCCTGACTACAGCATTAACAACCTTCTGTGTCACTGTATGGCTGACGACACAACACAGGTCACTCATACTTACATGTGCAGGGAGGGAACGTTGTGGCATTGGGTACACACACCCTCCCACTGGAGACAGCATGTCAGGCAGTGCATTATACTACCCCACACTCCCAGGCACATACTGCATCAGTCTACTACATGTTTGCCCCCCCCCCTGCCCTACCACAACACTGTTTAAGACTCACCACAACATTTGGGGCACCATATAGCCTTGGGTACTGTGTGAGCACCTCGTCCACCAGGACCTCCAGCTCCTCGCTCGTGAAGGGACTGGCACAGATCTTCTCTGTCCTTGCCATCACTGTGGACGTGAGACAACAGCAGGGGATTTTGGTGGCGAGTGTCCCCAGGCAGCAGTCCTTGGAGGCAGCAGCAGGTGAGGGGTCTCAGGCAGCAGTCCCTGGAGGCAGCAGCAGGTGAGGGGTATCAGGCAGCAGTCCCTGGAGGCAGCAGCAGGTGAGGGGTCTCAGGCAGCAGTCCCTGGAGGCAGCAGCAGGTGAGGGGTGTCAGGCAGCAGTCCCTGGAGGCAGCAGCAGGTGAGGGGTCTCAGGCAACAGTCCCTGGAGGCAGCAGCAAGTGATGGGTCTCAGGCAGCAGGCTCTGTGAGCAGTGGCAATGTGAGGCTCACTCCCACATATATAGCCCCCTGGGTCGTTTGAAAGGTGCAAAGCTGCAGCAATTGGTGGTCCATGTCTGCCTCTTTCAAATGCATCCAATGACCGCCTCTGCGGTGGCGGAGCACGCCTACCGCGATCTTCAAAATTGCATCATGCCACCGCTATCGAGCTTCCCATTGGCTCTAGGGCGAGCTCCATGGTGGTGTAACACCGCTGGGGCCTGGGGTGCGCTACTGCAATGGTGCATCTTTCAAATGCAGCCAATGACCGCCTCCGCGGTGGCGGAGCACGCCTCCCACGATCTTCAAAATTGCATCATGCCACCGCTATCAAGGTTCCCATTGGCTCTATGGCGATCTCCATGGCGGTGTAACACCGCTGGGGCCCGGGGTGTGCTACCGCGATTTTAGTGGCGGAGCATGCCAACCGCCATTTCCACATGTTTTCATGCCTATGAGTACTGCACTGGTGTGAATGGGGGTGCTGGGGACACACCGCCGGTGCCAGGCGGTAGCTACCGTGATATGGGTGCCATGCAATGGCGATGTATATCTGTCACACATCAACAGTGCATAGTGCCAACATGCTCAATGGCACATCATTGTGCACACGATGCCAATGTTCAATTTACTCCACTGATGGCTACACATGCCATGTTTGTGTGTGTGTATTGTACATTTGTCTGTACCCACTCACATGTCACTTGAGGATTTGATGCTGGTGTAGGCAGGACAGTGTAGTACTGGACTGTACAATGTGTACACATGTCAATGTGTTGAGGTCCAGTGACAATCACAGCAATGCTCGTTTCGATAAATGTTGATCTAATTAGCATTGCCTTCCATGTCTGCTCATGATCACATTCATCATTCCAGCGCCGACTGTGGTCATTGTGTGGTGGATGTGTGCCAGGTTGTAATGACGCATCAAGGTGTCACCGGTACAGCAGCTAGGTAGGAGACAGTGATTTTGATTAGTTACACATATGCTGGATGCCAGACTCCCAGGCGTGCACATGTGTACTGTGGCCATATCCCTATGTGCATTGAGGGCTGTGCAGTCTTGGACACAGTGGCCCCCCCTCCCCCAACAAGGTGGTGTTTGAGGTACTTGTCTTGTGTAAGTTGACCTGTGTGCCCTTTGTGTAGCTGAAGGTGTCCCTCCATGTAAGCTGGTCTTTTAGTCACTCTAGATGTCAGTCATTGTTGTCCTTGTGTCATCCTGAACGTGATATGCTGTGCACATCTCTTGGTGTATTGTATTGACATGTGTCCACTATCAACTCCAATAGGAGGAGGCCAAATTTGATTTGTCACTTGACGGTGCTGGTGGACATGGAGGATGTTGCAATCATACGCAAATGCCGCCTGGACAGAGCCACCCTGAAAACCCTTTGTGATCTGTTGGAGCCCCACCTGCAGCCACGTAGGACATATCCAACAGCTTTCACCCCTACTTATAAGGTGATGGCAGCCCTGCATTTTTTTGCAACAGGATCATTCCAAGAGACTGTGGCCAGCACTGGTTGGATGTCACAACCGATGTTCAGCATGGTGCTGCGTGATGTACTGCCCGCCATGATGCTATACAAAGACAGATACATCCATTTCCCCAGGGGTGCCGAATTGCCAGCTGTGAAGGGAGACTTCTAGCCCCTTGGACACATCCACAATGTTGTTGGCGCCATTGATTGCACCCATGTCGCTCTTGTGCCACCACAGGCAAGTGAGCACATTTACCGCAATCGCAAGCATTATCACTCCATCAATGTGCAGGTGGTGTGCCTGGCAGATATGACCATCTCGAAGGTGTGTGCCAAATTCCCAGGCTCGGCCCACGGCTCCTACATTCTGAGGAGCAGCATAGTGCCCCAGCTGATGGCCAATCTTCTTCCAGAGCATGCATGGATTGTGGGTGAGTATGCCTAGTCGTGTGGCATGCTGTGTGTTTGACCTGCTCCCCTGAGACTCTGCGACGTTGCAATGTCTATTTGTGTTTGTCATACCTAGGTGACTCTGCATATCCCAACCGTCCCTGGTTGCTGAGCCCACTGCGGAATCCTAGGTCCCCGGCTGAAGTCCGCTACAATGAGGCCCATGGGACGACACGTCATGTGGTGGAGCGCACTTTTGGCCTGCTCAAATCACGTTTTCGGTGCCTGGACAAGACCGGAGGTGCACTGGCATTCTCGCCCGGGAAGGTGTGTCAGATTGTTGTTGCATGCTGCATGCTCCACAACCTAGCAATTCGCAGGGAGATTCCCTGGCTCCTGGATGATGGTGAGGACCCAAGGCCCCAGCCTGCCAACCAAGCTGTGTCCAGTGATGAGGACAGTGGAGAGGAGGAAGGTGTTGACCTGCGTGAACAGCTCATCATCCGCTACTTCACTTGACGGTGGGTGGCAATATGCAACATACCCATTGTCTGATGTGATTGCTGTTGTCCTGAAGGGGCATGTGAGAATTGTAGCATCAGCCAGTTGTAGACTCAGTGGTGGTTGGAAATGTTTCTAGGACATGTCATTTGGGAACATCAATGGGACGTGTATGTTGACACTTGGGGGCCATTGTGGCATGTGCACGTTGGGTTATCCTGGTGTTAGGGCTTGTGTGATGTCTGTGATGCCACACCCAGACCTGTGACAGTTGTTCTGTTGTGTTTCCCTAGGTGCCTTCGACTTCTCCTTGCCTACATACAGCCCATGGTCCAGGTACATTGTGATCATGTTGAAGACTGTACACCCTGCAATAAAGACGGAGCAGACACAACAACATGTGTGTGAGGATATTTTATTTACTATGGTGAGATGCAAGGGGTGTACATTTCCATTGGGGGGAGTGAGTTGACAGTTGTGGTAGATGAGTTGGTCGAGTAGTCACCACATTGCTGTGGTGACCCAGTCCAACAGGCAGATGCCATTCACAAGGCAGTGTGGGGTAGGACAGTCCAAAGAGTCAATGCAGTGGTGGAGAGGGTTGCCATCATGGCTGGCTCCGTAACTTGCGTCTGGCAGGTGCTTTGCCTCCAGTTACTCCCAGGGTCTTCTTGGGACGGCCCCTTTGTGGTTTGGCAGGGGGGGCCCTGCTGCAGGGCCAGTGGGGTCTGAGGACTCACCCCTCTCTGTGGGTGCAGGGGAGGATGGTGAACTGTCAGTGTGGGGCGGAGGTGTTGACTGGGGCACATGCCTGTCCCTCAGTACTGCCACTTGCTGGCCCAAGAGGTTCACGATTTGTCCCATGCATCTGTAGATGGACCTCATCAGTAGGATGAGCTCATGCAACAGATAGTCCTACCGGACCGTTCGTCCCTGGGCCTGTTCGTATGCACCCAGGACTCTGGTGATGTGTTCCAGGGAGTGGGTCCCAGCCTCCTGGTGTCCCTGGGTGACCCTGCCCCTCCCACCTGCCCTGCTGCCATGGACCTGTTGCCTTAGCACTGTGGGCACCCGCATCCTCTCCCTGCCTTCCTCCATGGGTGGTGTGTGCGGGGCATCCTCTGGGACAGCGAGGGTGTTGCCGGCAGCACTGGTGGTGGTGGTGGTGGTGGTGGTGGCTGTGGCTGCACAGGCCATGACAGCAGGGGTCTGCTGTGGAGTTGTTGTTGCCGCAGATGTGGTGGGGGGACGCTGGGGTCCGGGGACCTGTTGCTCCCTGGCACACCAGATGGGCCTGCCTCAAGCTCATCGTCCAAGGAATCCTGGGAGTCAACATCCGAGAGTCCTTGTACCTGGCGTGGAGACTGGCTCTGCAGGTTGCTGGTGTTGTCCTCTGCAGTGAATTCTTGGTCACCTGTGGGTCAGATGGGAAATGGTCATTGCAGTGCACCCGGCAAGCTTTGGGTTAGCTGTGTGTCATTCACATTTTGTACACTGCACAATTGACATATCATCACATTGTTGACTGTGTGCAGTACTATGCTCCCTGACATGATACAGTGGTACAAGCATTACTTGTCCATGGTGCAAGGTGTCAGGGCATACCATGTGAACCATGTCCAATTGAGGTTTACTGGGACTTGTTGCCATCTAGGGCCTGGCACAACGTGTGTTTAATTGTGGACTCATGGTTTAGTTGTCTGACCTAGCAGACGTCACATCTGGCCATGGACTGGCCATTGTCATCTCCTGCATCCCTTTGTCCTGTCATGTGCATATCTTGATTTGTGCCACCACACATGCTTTCATATTTTGAGAATGGTCCTCATTGCACTTGCCCCATGGTGACGTACATGTAACTAGTTGCTGTGCATGATTGTGCCCAGGCTTTCTTCTACTTGTGCATTGGTGTGTCACACTTTGGTGGTTGTGACAGTTTCCTTGGCTTACCTGTGTGCACACTGTGCTTGACAATGGGGTAGGTATGGCTCTTTGTGCAATGTGAGAGCTGGTGTTGTCATATGGCACCTTTTAATTTGGGGAGAATGTGTGGGTGCACGTACTGGCTACCTACCTGTGAGTTTGTTTGTTGCACTGCAATGGCTTCCAACTGCTACTGGGTGGGGTGGGGAGGGATCCTTCCTGCTGAGATGTGGGACACAGGGAATGTTGGGAGTAGTAGTGAAGCACTCCCAGCCACAAACACCCTCATTGTGAAGATGGCTACCTACCCGTGAGATTGTTTGTTATACTGCAATGGCTTCTAACTGCTCCTGGGTGGGGTGGGGGAGGGATCCATCTTGCTAGGCTGTGGGACAGGGGGCATGGTGGGAGTAGTGGTGCAGGCCCCCCACCCCCAGACAACCTCATTGTGAAGATGGCTACCTACCAGTAAGTTTGTTTGTTGTACTGCAATGGCTTCCAACTGCTCCTGGGTGGGGTGGGGGAGGGATCCATCTTGCTAGGCTGTGGGGCAGGGGACATGGTGGGAGTAGTGGTGCAGGCCCCCCACACCCAGACACCCTCAATGTGAAGATGGCTGCCTACCTGTAAGTTTGTTTGTTGTACTGTAATGGCTTCCAACTGCTCCTGGGTGGGGTGGGGGAGGGATCCATCCTGCTGAGGTGTGGGACAGGGGGCATGGTGGGAGTAGTAGTGCAGCCCTCCCTGACACAAACACCCTCATTGTGAAGATGGCTACCTACCTGTAAGTTTGATGAGGGTTGCGTAATGGCTGACACATGCTTCTGGGTGGGGTGGGGGAGGGATCCACCCTGCTGAGGTGTGGGACACAGGGAATGTTGGGAGTAGCAGTGCAGCACTCCCAGCCACAAACACCCTCCCAGGGAAGATGGCTACCTACTTGTAAGTTTGAGGAGGGTTGTATATATGGCTGACACATGCTTCTGGGTGGGGTGGGGGAGGGATCCATCCTGCTTAGGTCTGGGACAGGGGGCATGGTGGGAGTAGTAGTGCAGGCCCCCCACCCCAGACACCCTCATTTTGAAGATTGCTACCAGCTGTAAGTTTGTTTCCAACTGCTCCTGGGTGGGGTGGGGGAGGGATCCATCCTGCTCAGGTGTGGGCCAGAGGGCCTGGTGGTTGTTGTGGTGCTGTCTGCCTGTACACATGCCCCCATGGTTTTGTTGTTAGCTATGTTTGTGGTGAATGGGAGTGGATGAATGTTGGATCTGTGAGTCATGTTTTTGTGAGTGTAGGGTGCAGATGGATGGTGTGTGTCCTAGGTGGTGTAGCTTTGTAGTTGTGCAAGGCAGTACATAGCAGAGTGGCGGTAGTCACTTGTTTGTACTTACCAGCCTTCACTCCCCCGGCTACTCCTGTGAGACTCTCTGGATGCAGTATGGCAAGCACCTTCTCCTCCCATTGTGTGAACGTTTTTAGTGGAATGGGAGGGACACCTCCAGTGCTCTGAGCCAGCTCACGGTTCTTGCTCCTCCTCTCCTTGACCACCCTCTTCAGGTCATGCCACCACTTCATGATCTCCTTTTTTGATCTTGGTGTGGTCCCTACTGCATTGACTCTTTGGACTATCCTAGCCCACATTTGTGTCCTTGTGGCTAATGGTGTCTGTTGGACCAGGGTACCTAAAAGCTGTGGTTCCACTCTGACTATCTCATCTACCATGGCCTTCAACTCACTCTCTGTGAATTTGGGCATTTTCTGTGTGGCCATGGTGTGTGGTGTGTAAAGTGATTGTGGGTGCAGGGGAGTGAGTGGTGGTTGTGGTTGTGCTGTGTATGGTGTGTGTTGTGCAGGGGGGTTAGTTGTGCTGGTTTGGAGGTGGTGGTGGTGCTGTGTGTGGTGTGGCTGGTGATGTTGTGTCCTTTGCCTCTCCTTTCAGCTGCGGTATTGTCCCTTCTCTCCTGGAGTTTTGCAAGGGATTGTGGTTAGTGAAGGGGCTGTTTTTATACACAGCTATGTGGGTGTGTCCAATTGGGGTGTTGCTGACAGGTGTGTTGTCCTGGGATTTGTATTTTTCATTTTGCCATGTGGTTGTGTCATTGGGGTGTGTTTTGTGTATTTGGGAGGTATGTCTAGTTTTCTGTGTGCACTTTTTGGCCTTCTTGTGGGGTTTTGGCTTTGTCCGCCATATTTTTGACGATTCGTCCGCCGCGGTGGCTGTGCTTCAGCTCTTCCACTGGCTCTCCCATTCATCCCATTGTGCGACTGCGGCGGTTGGAGACGGCGGTACGTACCGCGGGACCGTCGGGGATATACTAATTTCCGGGAAGGTGTCTTTGCTATACTTGCGGCGGGTTGTTGTTTTTCCGCCGCGATTCCGACTGCCGCGGACGGATTTTGGCCATCTCCGCCCACTACGGGCGGTTATTCTGGGACAAGTACCGCCGCGGTAATGTTTTTGGGGTGGTTAATGCTAATTTGTCCGCCGGTTTTCCCACGGGGCCGGCGGGCGGTTGTTTTCCGCTTCCATGGCGGTCGGGGTGTTTTTCCACCCTACATCCTTATGGACCTCTTAGTGTCAGTACTTTTTGTAAGTATTCTTTGGGGGGAGCTGCTGTCACCGGCAGTCCCCCCACACTTTCCTGGCATTCTGGGGCCACCACATTGCTGAGCATTTTGTGCAAAGCAAAGGACCTGCAGGGCATTATGGGGTTCTACGCCGCCAGGAGCTTGCACATTGAATGGGCGTCCACTGCTGATGTTTTTTTGATGCACAATGTGCCCTTCTCTTTTTTAATTTTTTTTATCTTAGGGTGCATTTTCCCAGTGGTTACCCGCAGACCTCCTTTTTCCATTGGAGGGAAGCCTGAGAGCCCACCCCTGTCTGCCCTGCCTGCTTCACTCGCGAGCAGTGGAAGCCAGCAATTCTCCTTCCCTGCCTGCTCCTGAGGGTGGGGCTCTGCTTGAGGTGGCAGCCACCGGCTCCCCCTAGGCAAGGGGAGCAGTTTGGGCCACCACAGAAGGGGAGAGTGCAGCTGCACTCCCCCATCCTCCTTTATGTTGTTGGGAACCTAGAGTTGGGATCCTGGGTCCGCCTCTCTTTCTCTCTCATTTGGGAGAGGGTGTCGGTGGTCCCTGACCGTTTGAACCATTTGGGGCCAGAGTTGGGGTTCTGGGCCCCCCAAATCCGTGAACCAGCATGGGGGGCCCTGGTAGTGGACTAACGCCCCTCCAAGGATTTAAGACTTCAACAGCCTCATTGCAGTAACCCCTGGGCCCTGCTCCACCACACAGGTTTGAAGGACTCGGGCAGCG
Organism: Triturus cristatus; assembly: GCF_964204655.1. Lineage (NCBI taxonomy): Eukaryota > Metazoa > Chordata > Amphibia > Caudata > Salamandridae > Triturus > Triturus cristatus. The sequence goes on from NC_140592.1 coordinate 132,089,465, forward strand.
GAGCTTCATGTCCTTCGAGACTCGCGGGGGGGTCAGAGGTCAAGTCCTTTGTATTGTGATATCTTGGGCGCTGCTAGGCTGTTTTGCTACATTGTGGGCTCAATCTGCTCCTGGTGGGAAGTTCTATCTAGCCGTAGCACTTTCTTTAAGCTTCCTGGCCGCTTAGGTGGTGTGCTGGGTAGGGAACTGATTTCATTAGCTTCCTGCACCAGCCTTTTTCTTTTTTCTCCTCTAGGGTTTCTCTCCTGCTTGGTGCACAAGTCCAGTTCTTCACCCAACTAGTCCTCAGGGGAGTCAGCCTTTGTCCTGGGTAGAGACCCACTGGTCCTAGGGTGTCCATCGCGGCCACAGTATTCAGTAGAAAAACACAACTTTGTCCAAGACCTTTTAGGTGGGGTAGAAAAATCTCGAAAGGCACCTCTGGCCACATTACCTCTCCGCCCCTGTTCCAACTCTCCATGCACAGCATGCAGGGACAATTAGAAATGGTGTCACTGGCTACATCTTCTCTGCTGGCCTCAGCTGTGCCCCTTACTGACATCACTGCCAGGGCCTTTCCCACTGAAACTTCAAAGTGAAGCCCCCTCTTGTGTTGGTTTGAAAGGTCTGCGCTCTCTCCTTTGTTCAGTGGGCTTGGGCTGCCCCATCCGTGGCACAGTGTGACAGCTAATTTATGGATGCAAATCCTTCATCCCACTCCTCAGTAGCAGAGTGGGCCACTGTTAACTCCAGCCCTTGTTCCTTCTACCTAAGGGAAATGTCATTAACTTGCACAACAGAGGGAAAAAAGGCCTTGGCTCTTATTATGAGCTGAGCCGGAGAAATATGATAATCCTGAATGCATTGCAGCGACCTTACCTTAAATGGCCTACACTGCTGGTAAACATTGGCAGTCTATTTACCATGTGGTTACCATTGGTGAGTCCATTAGTTGTGAGGTCCACTCACAGCAAAAACCAGGTGATCAAGAAGTGAAAAATCAAGGTGGATTAAATGGGCAGAACTCATCGCCATCTAGGCCGCTGCCGTCTGAATTCCACATAGAAGATTTAGCTACCACACATGGATATTCTTTGCCTAGTCGGCGATAACAAGTGACAAGGGTTCTGACCAGACACCCTACGCTCCAGTTACCTTATGCTGGCCATCCACCTTCAAAACCACCTCACCCAACCATAAGCCCACCTCACCTAAAGGGAATCCAGACTGCATTATGATCCCTCCTGGTCCTAGGTTGGGTGAATCTATGACACTTTAAAACATACATAGACAAAGCAGAACTAGGCCTACCCTTCCACTGGTTAATACAATACTACACTCTCTTTGTCAAGGGTTCAGCCATGCTATATAGGTTTAGAACCTATGCCCTGGGTAATGGGCTGCTCTCCAGTTTGAGATACTCAACCTAGCACACAAGGATGCAACAAGATGGCATCCACACAGAAGGGCAAGACACAAAGAGGGACGGAAGTGGGCCAAGGGAGGTTACCTTCCTCTTTAGGGGGGGGAGAGGAGGGTTGGGGGGGCACATGGTGGTGTCGCAGGGGAGAAAAAGAGAGTTCATATATTATGGAATTGTTTGACCAATTAGCATTACAGAAGGGAATGGAACATTTAGGAATGGTTAGCAGTAGCGGTCTGCCTAGTGGTGTTTTTTTTTTTTTTTTTTTGCTGTTGGCACTTTAAACATTATAGTACTAAGTTTAATGAACTATGAACATTGCGTATTTGCACATAAGGTGTTTATTCCTCCTTATTCTAACTGCTATGTTTGCACAATTGCTCGGATTAACTGATTATTTGCTGCTATTTGGATTATCGAAGTACTGTTTTTTGCATATTTGTACTACTAATGGGAGATGAATAATACACTGAAGTTTGTTTTTCCTCCTTATTTTAACTACTATGTTTGCACAAATGCTCAGACTTGCGTATTCGCACATCTATTGAGGGATAAGTAATACATTGAAGTTTGTCTCTTTTAATGCAAACGGTCTGTATAACCCCTGTAAAAAAATAGCTATTGAGGGTTGGCTAAAGAGCCTGAACCCAGATGTAACCCATCATAGAACCCAGACTGAATTTGATAAAATTTTCAAGGGCTGGGCTGGCCATAAAATCTCCTCTATAGCTGGACTCGCACAGAGAGGGGTTTGCATTCTAATAGGAAGGCATGTAAGCTTTATTTTGAAAGGTACACTCTCCGACCCTAGTGGCAGATGGACACTTCTACATGGTAAATTTAACCATGTAGATATAATTTTAGCTACAATTTACGCTCCAGTTATAGATGACCCTCTCCCAATTTTACAACTGAAGCAAGCACTAACAGGACTACCTGGGCAAATAATATGGGGTGGGGATTTCAACTTTTTACAGAACCCTTTAGTTGATTCTTCAAAAAAAGATAGGCGCCAGAATAAACCCCAGGTGGTCATCGCTTTACAGAGTTGCAAGTTAGATCTTGACGTTGTTGACTATTGGCGATCATGTAATACGCTTGGACGTGTTTATTCTTGCTACTCAGCAAAATACAATTCAGCATCCAGGTTAGACTTTTTTTTAACATCACATGGGATAGAGGTACACAAATATGTTCATTTAATAAACGCATTTTCCGATCATGCAGCAATTTCTATGGAGTTAAATGTTGGAAGGCAAGAATTTAAACTACCTATGAGATGGTATTTTAATAAGCATAACTTATTGGATACACAATGGTGCGCAGATATTGAGGAAGAGATCTGCGAGTTCTTTGCAAGGAATAGAGGTACAGCTCCACTTAACGTGACCTGGGATGCCTTTAAGGCCACCTTGCGTGGAATAATTACATCTAAAGAAATCCCAAAGCAGAAGGCAAGAAGGGAGGTTAAGTTAAACCTACAAGTAAATCTGACGCACGCAACTCAAGAACATTACAGGATAAGATCTCTTCACTCTGGGAAAAAACTTCTTGAGGCGAAGAATAAAATGAAAGATTATTATTATGACCTGGGTAATGTTAACAGCAAACTCCATGCCCAGAGGATATATGAGGAGAGCGAATATACAGGTAAACTTTTATCCTGGCAAGCTAAAGAAAATCAAGTACGCAATAGGATTGAGAGATTAATGAACCCTGCCACTAATGTTCAGGTAAAAACTACAGCTTCCATTGGTGAGATTTTTTTTAATCACTATAAGGAAGTGTATCAAGCTACTGAACCGGCTGCACGTGAAACTATTTCTGCGTTTTTAGAGCCACTCGCAATACCTAAATTAGCTCACGAAGATAAAAATTTCTTGATCAAAGACTTTACAAGGTTAGAACTAGATGAGGTAATCTCTTCCCAGCCTAATGGTAAGGCAAATGGGGATGATGGACTCCCGGCCGAATTTTAAAAAAAATTTGAGGGGACTTTGCGCAAAGAACTCCTCCTTTTGGCCAATTATTTAATACAAGGGGGGTCCCCCCCAGAAAGCTTTCATTCAGCAGTTGTGGTCAGTATTTTAAAAAAAGGAAAGGATAAGGAAAATTCAAACTCGTATAGGCCCATAAGCCTTTTAAATATAGATTATAAGATTTTTACGAAACTTTTAACGAATCGGCTGAATAAAATAATAGGGCCTCTTATAGGCCCGGATCAGTGTGGTTTTATAACAGGAAGACACCTCCATACAAATACAAGATTGTTACTTGAGGCACTGGATTATTTAAATATTAATAAGGTGAAAGCACAAATTTGGTTCCTAGATGCTGAAAAAGCTTTCGATCTGGTGTCCTGGGACTGTCTTTTTGCTATTTTGCACAGTTTTGATTTTCCGCAGGCTTTTATCTCTCTCTTAAAACAACTTTATATTAACTCTAGGGCACACATCATGATCAATAATTGCAATGTCGTGACATGCCATGTTAGCAGAGGTACACGGCAAGGGTGTCCCCTGTCGCCAATTTTATTTGCTCTTTTTGTTGATCCTCTAGCCATTGCAATTAGGGGCATAATGTCCGATACAGTACCAGTAGTCGGAATGACAAATATTAAACTTTATGCCGATGACATTGCCCTTTTTTTAGATTCAAAGCCTGCAAGTCAAATGAAAATTTTTAAAATCTTTTCTGATTTTCAAAAATTAGGAGGTTGCAAGATAAATGTTAATAAGACTGAAATAATTTTAGCTAATTGCACTGTTGACACTTGCCGGAATTTAGGCAGAACTATAACTTATGCCCAAAGAGATATCTGGGAATACTTATCTCGGATAACTTGGAAGATCTATATTCATTAAATTATATACCTCTGTTAAAAAAGGTTGGGTCCCACCTTGATCGTTGGAATTTACTGCCACTTTCCATAATGGGTCGGGTTGCTTTAATACGTATGTCAATTCTACCTCTTTTTAATTTTCTTTTTAGCGCTGCCCCTTGCCCAATCCAGGTTTCCTTTTTTAAAAAAGTGGATGCTTTGTTTTCCTCTTTTCTTTGGACTAAAAAAATTCCAAGATTAGCACTTAGCACTTTATATCTTCCAACAACGCAAGGAGGACTGTCCCTCCCAAATATTAGAGATTATTATTTTGCCTCTTTTGCACACCACAGCTTTATATTTTTTTTCCTAAATGATTATATGGCAGATAATTTTTTTATGAAGAGGATGCTGCTGGAATCTAAAATAACGGACCCTGTCAGCAATTACGAAATATCCAAAGAAAGTCCGCTATAAGTTTCTCCAATGGCTATTTAAAATTAAAACCCAGCTCCTGACATTTTATGGTATTTTCAACTTAGGCAGATCAACTGTGTTAACTAATTTTAGTTTTGGCGAAGGGGGCTGCTTGGATATCAACGCAGCGAGACTTTGGGGTGAGAATGGCTTCGAGATAATAGAGGACTTTCTTGTGGGAAATAGATGGAAAGCATGGGAAGAAGTTTTTAGACAAATCCATCACTCGAGCACAATCCTGCAATGGTCTTTTTGTATGTTACATGCGGAGCTTAGACAATGCGATATAGCTAATTTATTTTATAAAAGAGATGTATCAACAGCATTAAACAACCCCTCATTAAAGAAAATTAGTATGTGGATTAAAGTATTAAAAGAGGATAATACAATCGAGGTATTTACTAAAGTCAGAGATAGGTGTAAAAAGAGGGAAGACATTGAAATTAGCAAACCGACATGGGATAAAATTAATAAATGTAATAAAAAAATCTTCCGCGGTGCGAACTTTCAACGTATGCTATTTTATAGTAAATGGCTTATTTATAGAACTCCCTCATTTCTCCACAAAATCTACCCCCTGGTTGAAGATGCATAGAGGAGGGTACCTGGAGTCATATCATTTGGGAATGCCCAAAAATAACGGAATTTTGGGAAGAAATAGGAAACTATCTCTGTATTACGATCAAAGCCAATATCCTGATTGATATATCAATAGCAGTATTAGGCTGCTCTCCGAGCCCTACTCCACACGATGAGGCTTTGTTTATAGCATCATTAATAGCTAGATCCCTAATTCTACAATTATGGAAATCAGAGAAAGCTCCAACTTTTCAAGCATGGAAAGCTAAACTACTTCGGATCCAGGGTAGGGAAAGAAAATATGCATTAAGAGCAGGAGCACTTAGGAATTATCATAAGCACTGGAGCACGTTTGATAGCTAAATGGATTGACACTCTCTATTATGAGAATGGCATTTTGCATTCCATATGTTCAGACAGGTTTTATAAGAGGTGAAACACACAGCAGAATCCTTTTTCTTCTACTCACTTATCTCACTATGCACTTCACTAAAATGGCTGCTAATGTTTAATGTATTGCCTATGTCGTATTTATATTGCTGCTATGCTACAATGAATTGATTACAATGCACGTATTTATATTTTCCGCATTCCTAATTCTTGATGTTAATCTTTACGGCTGATGAGCCTTGTAATGTCTTTTTTGTGCCTATGAACTCTCAATAAAAATATAAATGTAAAAAAAAAAAAAAAAACCTAGTAGCCTCTTCCATCCGTGTCTCTGTATCCTATGTATGCAGACTACCTTGACCTCACCCAAAGCACATATGCTGGGGTCTATAGCTGTCACTACCTTTTTGGGATGACTGTCTTCTCTAAAGAAAGAACAGCCCAATCACAGCCCTTGAGATACCAGAGTCCAGTCCATGACTCACCACCACACCGGCAGTGTCTTGAGGTTTAAGATTGCCTTGTCAGGAAACCCTGCAGCACACACCAACTAGGTAGCTGCACCCACAAAAGCCACCTGAGGAACCTAAAATCCTATCTTTTTTCACCACCTGAGAACAGGGTCTATGCACACCTTCTCAGCCCCACTCTTCTGGGAGCCTCAAGCCCTGTCTTCCCCAGGAATTAGTTATCTACATCAGGGTTACTTAGGAAAACATATAGGTCTTGGATAAGCTTCCCCACACCCTCTATTTTTAGGCAACTCCGTGGCCTCCAAGCAGCTTGGCCGGATACCATTCAGGGACACTAAAGATCCCTGCCTTGGAATTTGATAGGTGACCTTGTACGCACACACCATCGTCGTCCACCTTAGGACATCTGCCCTATACTTTGTACACCTACAGTTCACCCTTCGAGAAATCTGCAAGGCAAAGTCCTACACAGCCTGCCCCACTGGCAGACAGTCCTAGGCAGAAGTGACTACACCAACCCAGTCTGGAGCACAGGGTCCCTTCACTTGAGTTAGGCACCACCTGGCCTTCTTGTTGTGTCATTGCAGGTAGACCTACCTTCTTTACCTAGCAGAGGGCTGAACTCACCAGCTACACCACTTCAAGGGTCCTCAAGGCTCATGGCTGGTACACCTAAGGTGCACCAGGCAGGAGTCTGCTAAGGCACAGCCTTGACAGCCTGTCCCTCTCTAACAGCTCAGAGTGCAATCCCAACAGATATGGCTTCCTGCTCCTTCTTTATCCTGGGGTCTGACCCCACAGGACTTACCTGATTGGTCACTCAGCTAGACATCACCTCAGCCACCATCTCAGGTTCAAACAACCACTCAAGGATAACATCCTTTCCTTTCCTTGGGCAGTCCCTAACCTACCCTGACACAACAGTGTCCACTACTAACCTCTCCCCGGATTCTAGGGAATCCACCACCCCCTCAGACCTCCTCAGGGTTAGTCACTTAGCCCACTTAGGGAACCTAGGTCTCCCACTACACCAACTGTCTTGGCAGCCATCAACCTCTGGGGCCACCCACCACTATGGGAAACCCATGGACAGCTCACCCTCCCCACCAGATTGGGATTGTAGGAACAACAACTTTCACACACCCTCCCACCATGCGAAAATTTCCAGTGACCACCCTACCCTCCTGGTGGGAACCCGTACAGATGTAGCAACTTCTGGGAACCCTCCTGCCCCACCATTGCACTCAGTTTTTACCGGCATTGAAAAGCTGTTTGCATTGTCTTCGTGAATGCAAAGTATTTTCTTTGTAAGGCCCTGACTCTGGTTTGGCAACCAGCATCTGACATGCAACTCCATCAAAATAAGACTATGTGAGTTTGATGCAACACCGACAACTGACCATCTTCTTCTTAGACAAAAAAAATGGGTGTCTGTTCCACATTATGCGCCTCTAGCCACCCCTCCAATTTTAGATTTAGCACCACCCTTTTGCTGATGTCAGAGAACAAACACATGCATTGCCATAGACATTTACCATCTGCACTGTTCATATAAAATATTACATGATTTAAAATTAGCAGGAAGACTGTTCGAAGTCTCTTCCCTTTGTGAATGTTGTCCAAAACATTTTTGAGGCCTACTTCTAAAAAACATTTGTGTATCTTTTCATGTTTATTTGGAATGCATTATGATTTCCTTTCAAATTTTAAAATAAAATAGTGCTTTATTTAAACGCAGTCACAGATGTGGTCTACTGACCTCAGCTGGCTGTCATCCATGTGACTGTGGTCAAACGTAATGGGTCGCAAATTGCGACCTTCTTATCAGTATTGATTAGGTAGGCCAGATTGCGACCCACTACCAATCTGTATTTCTGCAAAATGACATATAAGTGCATAGATCTGTTCTTAAAATACAAATGCATTTGGTAGAAGTCAGTATGCAAATTGCGACCACTTTTATCAAATGCATTCTTTGTACATGAGGCTGTATATTCTTAAACAGCTGAATCTAATACATCGCTATTTAAGATACTAGGCTCAAATGGCCTGATGTATGTAGGAACCATTTTGCCTTTCCCTAAATGGAAATCCTTGTGATTTACAATTAGGAAATCACAAAACAGCATGTCTGGAAGGTTGTTGAACACTTTCTGCGATTCCTAAGGGTTCACAAATGACCTACATCATGAATAATAATGAGGTAGGTCGAAATTTGCGACCCCCTAGGAATCGCAAAAATCACAGGGCTGGTGGCTTGCTGGGGTCAGCAGATTACCATGTCCGTGATTGCTTTTAAATAGGGAAAACATTTTTTTTTATATAAAGACCATTTTCCTTAATGGAAAACGTGTTGAATTAAAAAAGAAAAATGAAAAGTTTTAATCTGACAAAAACGTTTTCGCTGCGATTCTCCAAGGGGAACGGGTCCCTTGGGGAGCCCTTCCTATTTGCGAATGGTCCACCTACTTGAAGTAGGTGGTAAAATGCATATGTTTCGCAACCACATTCACGGTCACAAAACATTCATACATACCATTAGGGTTTGATATTTGGAAGGGATGCCGTAAACATGCCTCTTCCAAATAGTGATAAATCGCTAACCCATTTTGCGATTCGGTAACAGGTTACGGAGTCACAAAATAGGGTTTGGTACATGTGAAAAGCCTCTTTGTTAACACAAAAATGCTTGATACAGGAGGCCCATAGTAGCTAACATTTTGTGATTTTTAAATAGCAAATCTGTATTATTCACTTTTTAGGAATCAGAAAATGTGCTATTGTGCACGACGTCTTTAGTTCTCTGTCTTATAACTTTGTTTTTCTTTATCAGGTAAAAGACTTACACTTTCCCTCACAGTAAATACCACATCAAAAACTCCAAAACCTCTGTTATGTATCCAGGCCTGTTATTTAGCACCACAAGATATTTAGGGCAACAGTGTGCCCTACAAAATATACCTAACTAAACATAATAGAGGCTGTCCTTAGGTGACAGGATTGAACAATCTTGTCAGAGCAGCTAACGGTGGTGTAGTGCAGTACCATGTGGATATTGCTATGGGTTTTGAACAGTATCCTTTTATTCCCTATAAAACAGATAATGGCTTAGCAACAGGGACAAACTTATTAGTTTGTTTTAGGCCAAGGATGGTCTGTCCATGTGGTTCTGTGCTCTTTGAAACTCTTTACAGCCACCTTACACTGATCTCTGTCAACATTAATGCAGTATGGACTAGTACAATCATGTGGGGCACAGGTAATTTGGGTAAGAACCCATGAACAGTTGTATGTGACCGAAGGTGATTTTAGTGAATATGTTAAGTTGAGGTGTAAAGCATAGTCCAGTTATAATGAGCTATCTGAGGTTATGCATGTTACAGCTAGAGAGGCAGTGAGGCACAAAACAGGAGGTGAATTGGTGATATTGTTGATCCTCCTGACCCAGTAGTATAATTGCTGTTTTTAGTGAATTGAGACAAAGACAGATTTTGGTCATCAACTGTTGAACTTGTGTTTGTGTCTTCATAAATGTGAAAGGCATCATCGCAATAGGTTAGGATGTGTGACATTGGGGCAAGGTTATATTGAAGAGAACTGGTGACAAGGCTGGTCAGATTGGTGCTCTGCCGATGACGCTGATGGTGATGGACAGAAAGCTTACTTATTAGCAGCTGTTGTTACCATGAAGAAGGTGAGTAATTCCAGCGATATTTTACAATTTCCTATACATTTTTTTAGATGGGTTTGTAAGATTTTATGGGCAATAACGTGGCAGGCAATGGAGACTTGGGAGGGCATCAGGGTGCATACCTAGAAAGCAATTTGTGAAGTGAGTAAAAACTACTGTATTTTTATGCGCTGTTGTAAGAAGAGAAGCAATATGATCGTCAGTGCTCCAACATCCCACATTGATTCAAAAGGGAAAAATGGTAAGTATTCGAGGGTCTGATTTAGAATTCAGTTGATGGGTTACTCTGTCACAAACATTACGGATATTCAGTCCGCTGTATTGCAAGTGCTTTATATCCAATGGCACTCGTAATACGGCGGACGGAATATCCTGTATGCCAAACTCCAAATTAATGTATACAAAAAGTGATGGATGGAATGCTTGAATTAATCTCAGCTACTGGTAATTACTTGGGCCGCGTTCCAATCCATTGTTATTTTGCACACCATGTGACCTCCATTTGGACCCACGTATATTTAAAAATGTCTTGAGCCTGCTCCTCTCTGAGCAATCCAGCATGAACTGCCAAGCCAAGTCCTCCCTGGACCGGAACACAAGCAACCCTGGAAGGTTTCGCCCTAGTTATAGGCTCATCAGCCAGGTACAGCTTGATTTCTGTGACACAGTTTGCAGCGAACCCACATCAACTCGAAATCAAGCCCCACGTTTCCAGACATTTCTTTCCATTACGAAATTGTCACTTTTAAGAGGAGTAATTCTGGTGTACCTCTTGTTAAATCCAAATAAAAATATGGTGTCTCCCACAGCTTATTAGGACTTTAGCAGAATCACTGAAAGATACAGTGTTTCTAATGGCTAGTCTTGAACGCATAAAAAAAAGTTGCCAGAAAGTGTCTTGCCTTAATGGTGGTAAATTAAGCAAAAGTCTAACTATTGACCATGTAAGTGCACACAGACATTGCAGGGTGCACAAATTGTAACCACTCAGCATGTTCCAGGGTGGTTAAGTCAGACTTTCATGCTCTTTGCCAACAAACTTCTTGCCAAAATTATTATCTTTAATACCGGAGTATTAATAGACTTCCCCACCCATTACCCCTACATCTCTCTCATCCCACTCCTCAACCATTATTTTGCATATTTCAATATACTTGAGTAATATTACTCTTCTTCCCTGCCCATTGCTCCTTGATCTCTCACATCCCATTTCTAAAATAGTAATTTGATGCAAGTTAAATATACATTCATCTAAAAAATGAATTAATATTGACATATATTATTTTAAACCAGATGAAAAATGAAATTTGAATTAAACTATTAAATTTTTCCCAAAACGACCTTGCCAATACTTACCTATACTTGCCATAATGCATGAAAACAACGAGTGATAAAGGCATACATGATAAAGACATGTGGTAAAGGCATATGTGGTAAAGACTTCATTGTAAAGGCACTTTGTGGTAAAGATTATTTGGTAAAGGCTGTTTCCAGCGCATGCGCACTTAGTGCATTGTTCAATACTTCCTGACATGGAAGTTTGCACTTGCAATGGGATTAACACCAAGTCTTTAATCAAGACCTTGGATGGTCAGCAGCTTTCTAATAGGAGCTGAATTTACCCACTCCATCACCCCAAAACAACATGCAACAAATCTAACTGAAACTTAAAACACCCACACAACACAATGCGGCCATTAGGGCTTCCCAACACTGGCAAAGTACAATGTAAATATGCCACTTAGAAGTTAAGCATGTTCACTACACCGCCAAACATACACAAAATACATACACATTATCTAATTTGTCACAGGAAAACATCAACTATTTTCATACTACTACAGACTACAGAGAACTCCAGGTCTGTGGTGGAACCTAGAAACCATGGTGAGAAGGTAATAAACCTGACTGGTGATGCAACATCATGCCACAGGGAGAACGTTCACCACATAAACATGGATTCTGTAAAGGAACATAGAAGGACCTATTTTTATTCAATGTGACTTTTGCAGGAGATTCCATAAAACCTTACATTACCCATAAGCACCAACAGTCCTCAGCCCACTTAATTTACTTGTGACTTGCAATCTTCACTTATATACAGCTATGAACAAAGTAAACCTTAACTTCATGAAAAGGTTTAGCGTGCAACAAACTTATATTTCATTGATAAAGTCATTCAAAACTGTGAAGTTAACCAGCTCCAAGAACCATCTTCAGCATTCTTCTTTAGATATCAATCAATATATAAGACATGTACAAGCACAACTGAGATTGCATAAGAGTATAGAACCTGAGATCTTTATTAATGTTTTCTTTTCCCTGCTAACAATAAGAAAACAAATAGTCTGTTAAAGACCTGCATATATGGCCACTGAAACTGACCCTCATTACTTTGGTAAAATTACAAGCTACGACCTTTGTGAAGCTCAAACGGCTTTTAAACAAATAATTTATGTATCATAAAGCTTCGAAAATGCGTATACGCCTGATAGAAATGGGGGTCTTTAGGTGGCAGAGGTAGATACCTTTGTCCAAATAGGGCCCCTTGCTTCTAGTGAGGGTAAGGGGGATACACACTGTAGATAACCCCTGCTCACCCCCTGGTAGCTTGGCACAAGCAGACAGGCTTATCCCAAAGGCAATGTGTAAAGTATTTGTACTCAAAACACAGAGTTATACAGTGATAACACCACAAATGGATACCACACCAGTTTAGAAAAAAAAGTATCTTTATCTAAACTTAACAAGACTAAAACGAAAAAAAAACAACATACAAGTATCAAGAAAAATAACTCTCAAAAGGTTTTAGCAACTGAGCCCATAGAAAACTATGAATGTGTGATTTCTTGCAAAGTACCTGTCGTTGCGACAAAATTCACCAAGCCAAACAACCGCAGCGATGGGAAGCATTGAAAAACAAAGAGATGCGTTTTTACCTGAGACCTTCGTGGATGTGATGTGACTGTTCCGCTGGGCACAGTGGAAGGGTGCATCGGGTCCAGTCTGTACGGGGAAGCAATGCCTCCATTCTGAGATTAATCCGATCCGCGGGTAATGCGTCAGGGAAAACTTGCCGCAGAGGGACAATGCTTGGAAATCCAGGTTGCGTCGGAGAACAACACGGTGGTGAGCGGCGCTGCATCGATTTCTTCACAACAAACAAATGATGGACGGAATGCAGACATTCTCCCCCAGTCAAGAGATCTGGGTTAAATCCATCGTTCTTTTGCCCACTACGCCACCCCAGTTCAGACATGGCCATATGCAAATCAGTCTTGACCCTGTGCCTCATGGGAACAGTCCAGCCCGAACTGCCAAGCCATGTCTTCCCTGGACCGGAATCAAGCATCCTAGGATCGGTTTCTGGCTATCAGCCGTCATCAGCCAGGATAGCTTGACTCCAGTGGCGTAGTGAGCACGGGTCCCACGTCTGGGAATACCCATCCCACTTAGGGCGAAAAGCGTCACAACAAACAAATGATGGACGGAATGCTGACAATGCAGACATTCTCCCCCAGTCAAGAGATCTGGGTTAAATCCATCGTTCTTTTGCCCACTACGCCACCCCAGTTCAGACATGGCCATATGCAAATCAGTCTTGACCCTGTGCCTCATGGGAACAGTCCAGCCCGAACTGCCAAGCCATGTCTTCCCTGGACCGGAATCAAGCATCCTAGGACCGGTTTCTGGCTATCAGCCATCATCAGCCAGGATAGCTTGACTCCAGTGGCGTAGTGAGCACGGGTCCCACATCTGGGAATACCCATCCCACTTAGGGCGAAAAGCGTTACAACAAACAAATGATGGACGGAATGCTGACAATGCAGACATTCTCCCCCAGTCAAGAGATCTGGGTTAAATCCATCGTTCTTTTGCCCACTACGCCACCCCAGTTCAGACATGGCCATATGCAAATCAGTCTTGACCCTGTGCCTCATGGGAACAGTCCAGCCCGAACTGCCAAGCCATGTCTTCCCTGGACCGGAATCAAGCATCCTAGGACCGGTTTCTGGCTATCAGCCGTCATCAGCCAGGATAGCTTGACTCCAGTGGCGTAGTGAGCACGGGTCCCACGTCTGGGAATACCCATCCCACTTAGGGCGAAAAGCGTTACAACAAACAAATGATGAACGGAATGCTGACAATGCAGACATTCTCCCCCAGTCAAGAGATCTGGGTTAAATCCATCGTTCTTTTGCCCACTACGCCACCCCAGTTCAGACATGGCCATATGCAAATCAGTCTTGACCCTGTGCCTCATGGGAACAGTCCAGCCCGAACTGCCAAGCCATGTCTTCCCTGGACCGGAATCAAGCATCCTAGGACCGGTTTCTGGCTATCAGCCGTCATCAGCCAGGATAGCTTGATTTCTTCAGCCGCGATCCTTCAATGCATCGATTCCTGCAGCTTCAACAGGCGCTGTGTCGGTTTCCGCAGCGGCGCAGTAATTCATAGAGATTGTTCTTACACCGAGTCTTTGCATCAGAAAATTGTTGCAATAAGAGCGATGCATCGATTATCTTGTTGTTGTGTTGCTTTCCAGCTCCCAGCAGCAGAAACAACCTCCAGAGGCCCCACACAGTCACAGACACTTCTTTGTAGGTCAGAACTCCCAGCCAGGAAGTTTAGGGGAGCTGGGGGCGAAGTCTTTGTGTTCCTGAGACTTCAAAACAGGAGGCTATCTCTACTCAAGCCCTTGGGGACTTTCCTTAAGCAGGGAACACAGCACGCAGCAAAGTCCTTCTCCTTTTCTTGGCAGAAACAGCAACTGCAGGCCAAGCCCATACACACAGCAAGGGCAGTACGTCTCCTCAGTTTCTCCAGCTCTTCTCCTTGGCAACGTTTCCTCTTGATTCCAGAAGTAGTCTAAAATTCTGGGGTCTGAGCAACTCTTTTTATATAGTAAATGACTTTGTTCTCTGAAGGCAGAGAGCGTCTGTGCCCAGCCAAAACCAGTCCTGTCCTCACTGGTGCAGCTGCCCAGCAGGAGGTGAAGACAGCATTGTGGAAGCCAGACCAGGCCCATTAAGGTGAAAGGTAATCTCCTCACCCTACTCTAAATCCAGCCCAGGTCTATTCAGCCCAGCCCTGACTCATCCAGACTCTCTGGAACCACTTCACCTTCCCAGACCCAGTCACTCCACAGCCAGAAACCCAATACACATCCTAGCAGAGGAACACTGGATGGCTAAGCAAGATAATACCCACTTTCTAAAAGTGGTATTTTCAAACACAGAATGTAAAAATCACCCCACCAAAAAATGCATCTTAACATTTTGAGTTCAGGCATATCAAATGTTATTTTCCCATCTTGTTCCAAGGGGTAGTTATGTTTATAAAATATTATAAACAAACTCCCCATTCTATCCTATAGGAACAGATTGCCTTGCAATAGTGAAAAACAAATTTGGCAGTATTTCACTATCAGGACATGCCACACACACCAGGCCATATCCTACCTTTCACATACACTGCACCCTGCCCACAGGGGTACCTTGGGCATACCTTAGGGGTGACTGAAATGTAAGCAAAGGGGAGGTTCGGGCCTGGCAAGTGGGTGCACTTTCCAGGTCGACATGGCAGTTAAGAAACTGCACACAGGCACTGCAGTGGCAGGCCTGAGACATCTTTTCAGGGCTACTCATGTGGCTGGCACAATCAGTGCTGCAGCCCACTAGTAGCATTTGATTTACCAGCCCCGGCACACTTAGTGCACTTTACTAGGGACCTAGTAGTGAATCAAATATACCAATCAGGGAGAACATAACAATTAATAATAACAATTTACACAGGGAGCACTTATACTTTGACACTGATCAGCACTGGCAAAGTGCCCAAAGCATCTAAGCCAGAAAAAACAAAATCCAGCACAGCATCAAAATTACCGGAGCTAGAGGCCAAGGTCAGTGGAAAGCACGCCAAAGATGCCAAGTCTAACAACTTCTGATTGCTATCTGTAGAAAAATGGGTAAACTAGTCTACTAAGCGATGGTTAAGGAGGTCATATAGAAAGTTTCTGTGTCACTGATCTGGATTTATATAACTGAATGGACTGAGAATTATTCTCCTTCTCGGCATGTTTAGACTTGTGATGGGCATGAATTCATCTTCCCACACTATTCTGGGCAGCAACCAATCAGAATATCTTGCACTGCACCGGGATCCTACCATGACTAAAATCACCATGGGGCCTATTACGATGTCGGGCGGACTTGCGTCCACCCGACACCATATTGGAACTTGGACCGACTGACCTCCGATCGGCAGTCCGGACCTCCTGATTGAGTTGTGACCGAACACTGTTCGGTCGCATTCCGACATTTCCCTATGGGAGCATATATTACTGTGTAAACCGGCCATAGTACATGCTCCCATAGAGAAATGGGAGGTGGTGTTTATCCCTGCACCCTGTGGCAGGCACCTCAAGGTGTGAAGGGATCAACAAGGGGGCCCCATAGGTGCTCCCTCTGCCCCCACCGGAGGCCTAAGAGGCAAGGGGACCCTGCTCTGGCCCCCATACTCGCTCTCCGACAGTCTTTCCATGTCGGAAATCCCAACATGGAAAGCCTGCCTGAGACCGAATATCGTAATCCCAGGGGCAGAAAGGCGGCCCTTTGGGATTACGGGCCTGCCTCAGACTGCCAGACGGGCTCCTTGAGTTGAATTGGAAGTTAGCCAGACTGACCGGCCATTTTAATTTCCGACAGCCAGCATTGTAATGCAGCGGTCGAAAATTAAACCGAGATGCGTCTTGGAAAGGCTCCAACCGATGGTCAGAGCCTTTCCGATCCGCATCGTAATTGGCCCCTAAGTCTTATCAATGCGTGCTAAGATTTTGAGAAATATAATAGATCCCTCTAATACCTATATTCCAGATGGTTCATGATAAAAAAAGTTCCTCGCTAATTAAGGTAAGTTTTTGATTATAATTGTTAAACATAATCTCATATGTTTTTGATAACTTTCGTGCTTATTTACTTATTGTTCCACTAGCTATTTTATGCAATATGATATATATGAAATTTTTCTCACCAATCTCTATATCATTTTTGTTGCTTTGTTGTCTTTTTATATGTATAGGCCTTTTTGATGTCGATATTTATGAAATTTCATAATGAATGTTTAAACATACACAACATACATGGAAATTGTTTATGATATTAATGTCAAACTGATGGTCAAGTTTTCAAAGAGTTCACACAAAGCAGTGCAACAAGTAAAGCTGCTGGGCTGTGTTGTATGAACAAGAGAGTGCATCACTGCCCAATATCTTCAAAGAAAAAGTGTAGCTTGCTCTCTCCCTCCGATGGCGCACTTTGGCACCCTTGCAGCAATGCAGACATCCTTGCGCCATAGAGCAAAGATGTCTGTGCTGTGGTCAGCATTATATTGTGCAGGAAGGTGTCTCTTTCTGCACAAAACTATACTTTTAAGGCATTTTCCTCTTTGAATATGTGCTGTAGAATGCAGCAAACCTGCAAAAAGGGTAAAATCAAGGAGAAATTAAAACCCTTCTTGTTACTCCTGTCTCAGGGAGGCTCAGGATGTTGGCAAACATTGATGTCTAACATTCTTTTTGGTTTGGGACTTGCATCAAAACCCTTGGTAATGCCCATGCACCACCCATGAAATGCCCTCTTGACTCAAAGTAACACAAGGCAGCCCATTATTTTGCCTTGTGTTACATTGGATTACAAACAAGTAGTGCAAACCCTGTGCAAAGTCTTTGTAAATCTGGGTCTGTATTTTAACGTATTTGCTGTACAACTCTGAAACCTGCTTTTGTTAAGTCTGTGCAACATAAAAGTACATATCAGTGAACAACAAACATTTTACTTGAAACTAAATGCATTGACTTTTTAACTACATTCCAAGCATGTTATCCCTGTAAACTCGTATTTTGTCTAGATGGCAAACAGCAAAGGAATTCCAGAGCATTTCAAACGTGCACAGCAGAGGCTTAGAAATTCCAGGTGTGCCATAGCCTAATATGTTTTTCTATTTCTTCCTGTTCCAGGTGGAGATTAAATGGGAGTGATATGGATTTAAGTATGGATTACCGCTACAGCTCATTCGGAGGGAGCTTAGTAGTTATGAATCCCAAGAAGAACTGGGATGCTGGTATTTACCAGTGTCTGGCTGTGAATTCTCAAGGAGGCATTTTGAGCCGAGAAGCAAAGCTTCAGTTTGCATGTAAGTTTCTCAAGCATCCATTTTGTAAATGCTGTCTCAGTGATACATGTGTCCTCTAGTACAGCAGAGTCTGCTCAAGTGACTTGGACAAAATTTTGGTTTATTCAGGGTTTCTTTTTACGGAAAATGTTGCATATTTTATACAGAGCTGCCTTATCAGTATTGTACTCACAATGGATTCATAAAAAATTAATATGCTCTAATTCTTTTCAATGTTTTATTAGGCAAATATTTTGAATTAATACAAAACAAAAAGTCTAGCAAAATAAAACTGGCAATGGATTTATTGAACACATGTTACATAAGTAGAGAAAGAGAACATTGAGAAAACAACTGGAGAAGTGAGAGAGAGGAGTTACTGGGAATGACCAATAGTAGTATATAGAACCCTAATGACAATAATATTCATGTCAGAATGTAGATTTTCCTAGTTTAATGAAGGAAAGTCTCAATTGTATTAAAGTCACAGAGGTGAGTATTATGTTTCTCTTTACTTGCTTTATTCCAAATAGCAGCAGTTGAGAACACAAGTAGAAACTACAGTTCCCATGGTGCTTAGGAACAAAAAGCCAATAGCAGAACAATAAACATTCCACAAAAAACCTGAGAAAAATGAGTCCTACAATACCCATCTGGACTGCAAAGAGTCCTCTTTTCCTGAGCGAGAAGTCAAAAGGACGATCAGAAAAATAGAAGCAATCACCAACTAAAATGTTAACAGTGTTGAGAATTTTTTGTGAAGTTATTCTTTGTAACTTCTGGGGGTATGACTGATAAATCCTGGCATTATTATGGAAGGATTCCGATAATGGCATATGCAAAGGTAGAAGCCACAGAGGAGGAGACTAAAGGATGGAAAGAGCCTAATTAATTGAAATGTATGTGGTGGGATAGTATTTGTTCTGGGATCATTTGTTTTTTGTCCATGCATTTTCAAACAATTACCTACACACAGTTTAGTTTGATTTTGGAAATAGGGATAGAACACATTACGCAATTTTTTCTTGTATGTTTCCTACCATTGAATAAAACACCTGTAGGGTTGTACTAACATGCAGAAATATCCAGAACTCTTACATCTAAAAGACATTTTATAGGTATCAAACGTAATAACATTGTCAACTTTGCTGAAAGCATTTTCAGAGACAGGGATTTATCATCTGGTCAATTCAAAAACATTTTAAAAACCAAATTAACATTTCATAAAGCACTGTATTTTGGAGGGGGGGTTACAAAATCCTCCACCCTTTAAAAGTCAACATACCAGGAGCTGTTCTCTGACTGGTTTTTCGTTAATAGGCGGGTGTGTTGCAGAAATTGCTGAATGATAATTATTAATTGCTTGGTAAGTCTTACCTCCACTAGCCTGTGAGGCCAGGAAATGTATTATTAGGGTGATGTTGCCTGAAAGGGAATTGATAGATTTTCCCAAACGCCAGCTTGAGCAAACAGTCCATGCTGATTTATATGTTTTTGAGGTTCCAGGGTCTCAGGAGTTCTTGATATAGTTTGTAGCTTCTGGATGCAAAAATAGTGATGTATTTGCTTAACTCCTTTATGAAATAATCTCCAAATAATAATCTCTCTGTTTAACCCCAGTGTCTATCAAAGTTAAATGAACCAACGTGTGATCTATTTTCAAAAGCAGTCCTTTTCTCCTTTCATGCATCATGGAAGAATTAGCGTGTCTTTGGCATCGATTTTTTCATTGTCCAATATAGCGTACTCTGCAAGGTTTAAAATTCAAGTTAAAGGACCCACGATATCGATCAAATTATCTTGCCAATTTGACCCACTTTGTCCTCCTTTTCTTGGATCTTTGCCAAATATAGAGAAAAGGATTAACATGTTCAGGTCCATGGCAGGAATTGAGGTTATGTTGGAAGGCAAAAATGTTCTAGGACATTTTGATTTTAGTTTTGCTCTCGTTTGCTTAACTAGAGCTAAGTGTAATATATTTGAAGCAAATTCTCCTCATGTTCAGAAAGAATTGGGATGATGTATTAGTTTGGAATCAAAGATTGCCTTTCCCTCTGAATTCAGCCCTACATTCAGGTCATAAGTATCACCCTGAGGAGAGGATGAGAATTCAGTTTCTTTTCTTTCGGGCTCATCCAGAAATCTTAATCATTCCTTCAGCATTGTCATCATCAGTATCTGAGCAGTATAATCGTAGTAGCATTCCCCTCCTTAATAGGAGGCCTTGAAGAGACATCACACTCATCCAATTGTTAGGAACACTCACTTAACGTATGCGCATCTTTCTTAAGTAGATTTTTCATAGGCACGTTATCCTTATTGGATGCTTCTGAGTTATTCTTAATTGTAGAAACTTTAACTCACAAATTGTGTGCCTTACGCTTTCTACTTTAGTTTACTTCGTCATGGAAGAGGATACAGCTTGCTCCACTGAGGAATTAATAAAGGACTTTAGATTGTTATGAGAAATCCTCAGATTCCTCATCATCATAAAAAGCAGAAAGATTGTTAGAAATCATCATCAATTTGTTTAAAATAAATAAATAATATTTATATGTGATAAGCAAAACAAGCCAATTGAATAGCTGTTTACCTGGAAAAACATCTTATTAGACTGTTAGGGAAATCTGGTAAAGAGTTAAATATTATTGTTGTTATTATTATCAGTATTATTTATTTCTGCACAAATGGGATAGGTGTAACTAAAAAAACTCTTACCTCCAGGAACGCACAACAAAACTTTTTGTGTAATGCTGTCCAAAATAAACCAAAAGGCCGAGGTTAGGAGAGGGGCCGAGGTTAGGAGAGGGGCTAAACGTCGCGCCTCCCTGCTCCCGACAAGCCGCGTCAGAATTAGCGGTGAATAGAAAGAGGCGAGCGGCAATGAAGCAGCGGTGCCACAGCACTGTGGAACACATAGCTGTTGATGTCTTGAAGGGAAAAAATGCTTGATGCAACCAATACTGGCAGAGTAAAGGATGTGCGGGATACGCCTGCTGAGGTATGCTTAAAAAAAAACTTCACCTTTTGCAACCGCCAAGTGAACACACCTCAGCCAAGCAAACTACCCAGACTCAGGAGCAAAAAAGATTCACACCGCAATTAAGCAAACAGGTTTCTAAAACAACACTACTATTACTTACCATTGACATTGATAAATAGAAGGAGAAATACTTATCTTGACTGCGAGTAGCAAGAAAAAAGGACTGTTTGTAGTCAAGGCAGGTATTATAGGTCTCCAATGATCCCCGATTGGTTCTATATTGTATGTTCATTGTTCTACCATTGACTAGTTGTTCCTAAGCCCAATGGGAAATGTAGTTTCTTCTTTCTTTTTTTTACTGCTGCTATTTAGAATATAGCAAGTAAAGAGAAGCATATTAGGAGCCTCTGGTCTTGCCATTAAATTATGTAACATGTAACTTTCTGGTAGTGACTGATATCTATTAGAGTTTATTTATGGACCAGACTCCTCACTCATGAAGATGGTGGCTGTTCATTTTGAGCTTACCTGGTAAATTTCAGAGTACAACTGAAAGATATGGATACTTTTTGCTTGATTACATAATACAACTCTAGCTGCAAAGGTCTGCGCCATATAGATTCATTTTTTATGAGAATAGCTGTCTGCTGGTTTTATGTTCGAACTACGAGTTTGCTAACCACGACTTCCCTAACAACAAGGTCGCAACTTCTACCTCGTTTAAACCACGATTTTTTTACCACGCATTCCTCTTTCGTGGTAAAGAAATGCATGTTAAAAAAATCCTTTCCATCTAGTACCCCGATCCCCTCACCCCTTAAAAACTAATTACCCCATCCGAAAAATAAACACGATTACCCACACACACTAAACTAATTCTCCCCACCATATTAATAAACACGTTTTCCTACACACCCTAAAAACAAACATGATCACCCACACCCCCTAGAAACTAACAAAAAACCCCAACCCCTAAATACTAACCCCAAACCCCCCAACCCCTGAATACTAACCCAAATCCCCCGCCCTCTAAAAACGAATTCCCCCACTCTAAAATTAAACACGATCACCCACAAACCCTAATAACTAATTCCCACCACCCTAATAATAAACATGTTTACCCTCACACCCTTAAAACATACACGTTCACCCACACCCCTTAATAAACATACTCAACCCCCATAAAACAATTTTCCCCCTCCCTAAAAATAATCATGATCTCCTCACCTCCTTAAAACGATCTCCACACCTTTTAATCTAATTCCTCCACCTTTAAAATCAATACGAACACTCATACCCCTTAAAACGAATCCCCTACCCCTAAAATCTAACCCTAAACTCCCCCACCCCCTGAAAATTAACCACTCTTACCTGTTCCTCTGCCACGCTCCTCCGAACTCCGCCCTGCCTGAAAACTAGACTGACTCAGTCTTAACCACGCACACGCGTGGTTAAGGCTGAGTCCTTGTTCGGGCAAGTTGTTGTTCAGCTTGCGTGACTCCGGAACTCCCTGCCGGTTGCCATTGCAACAGTAAAGTCCTAAAAGAAAGGTATGGATGAAGCCCAGCAAAAGCACTGCTGTGGGATCCAGGCACAGAGAGGGTCCATCATGGCATGGCATGGATCAAAATGACTCACCTTCCTTCAAAAATGAGCAGTAGTCTCTGTACAACAACTGGCACTGGATAAGAAACATAGAAAGAGACTAAAGAAAGCTGTGCTGGTTACCATGGAGGTGGTGCAATAGCCTCTTGCTACACCTTCATCTTTGCTAACTCTATACATGGTGTTCAAATTGTCTTTCTATTGAAGAAAGTAAAAGTTAAACCTCACCACACTGCCTTCCTGTGGCACACAGTGCACAGCCGGATGCCCTAATGATGTACTGCCATGAGCGAGAATCTGACCCGTCCTCGCAGTGCAGCATTTAACCTAGAAAGAGCAGACCCTACTTCACTGAAAAGACAAAAACAACACAGTCACTTTCAATGAATCACACATATTACTGATTCGGGTTGTTCTAATTAGGTTATCAATGTTGTTTCTATATTGTGCATATAGCATACTGTTGTTCATTTATGGCACATGCTAACTCGCCAAATTAAGTTTTAGACTCACATGGGATAACTATACATGAAACCATTATCCGCCACAATACAAACTTCTGCTATACATCCAGCATCGACAGTTTTTTTGAGATATAAAATGTATCACCACTGCATTACCCTGTGTCATGGTAAAAAGGAAAGGTATGTTCCACTGTGGATTGCCCATGCAGCATAGCAGCTGCCAAATATGGCCAAAGCCTTTGGCACATTCTTAATTTCTAAATGTTCATTGCTCACCCCATAAGCAACACAATCTCTGAGGGACAAGAAAATGACACTTTGTAGTTACTTACCACACAACCCAGACATATGCATTGAGGGGTTGTAGCATTGTGCATATTGGACAATGTGCAAAGTGTGTAGCTCTCACCAAATCATCATGTCTCAGAAAGGTCCAGACTTGGAAACTCCTAGCATGTCTGAACAGGCACAGCCATTGTGTGAAGTTGAAATAGTGCAGCCGCGTTCAAATACCAATTCTGGATTTGTCAGGAAAAGTGTTATAACTCGCAAAACAAATGCTAGCTCTTGATAGGGACCAGGGTATCTAAAATATGCCCACTACCACGGATACAGTAATCACACAGTTACACGCACATACATTTATCATACGCTAGGGCCCATTTCACTAACATACGCTCAAATACTCTATCAGCAATAAACCTGTGGAAAGAAAACACCTAAATACCCTGCATCGATATCAGGTCGATCAGATCTGGTTTTGTGACTGTCCTAATCAATAACATAATCTACACAACATATACAATAATGATCAGAAATATAAACCCAATAATTGACAAGAAAGAAAATTCAACACCATGTTTAAAATTATATTGCTTTATCTAAAATTAGTCAAAGTAAATCAATCAGAATAAATCATTTCTCATAGTTACCTATTCTAACTAAGTGTCAGAACGGGTCAGGACAAGTCTCTCGGTAAAGTCTCTCAAGACGAAGTCCTCAGCATCGATCCTCAGCAACGCAGATTCACGCGGCAAAGGCAAAATGGCAAGTGGCAAAAGGGTGGCAAGAACCCTCTCTAAGCTAACAGTTTTTATAATAAATTGAACAAAGGAAAGATACATTGGAACATAGGAAAAATCATTATGTCCGCCGGACTTGCTGAGCAGAGCGAGAAGGAAAGGATGCAACATTGCAACATTTGTGAACCTCCGCTCAGGAAAAATACACATAGCGAAGACTACGGAACAGGAACCAAGAAAATAAAACATGTATCACATTAATCCGGCTTCTCCTCGGCTATCGAGCCACAGTTCAGAGTTTCCCTCTAAGGCTCCTTTGTTTTTCAAAATTGCCAAGGACACTTTCACTTCTCTTGGAGAACTCCCAAAAACTGCTGCTGTCCTCATGGAAAGTTTCTCAACATGGACCATGGTCAGTTAGCTTCAAGACCATTTCCAGCAGGGGTCTCCCTCGTCTCAGTTTTCACATATTCACTCGAGGCCAGGCTCACAAAATCAGCCATCATGGACTAGGCCTCCATAGGCCACAATAGACCATCTCAATTAAAAGAAATAAAACAACGTTACTACAGCATAATGATTAAACAGTGTTAACCCCACTAATACCCTTATGTGTATGCATTTATCTAGCTCTCGCAACATAAAAAGCATTAATTCAGACAGCTTTTTGTGCTCAAAATAAACAGCACACAGCAACGTTTAAACATGAAAACTTGCACGTTATTTTTTAGAAAACAGAAACAGCACACGCATGCTAACCCTCATGTAACTTTCTCTTATGTTAAGACAAACGGATTGATCAATAAAAACACACTTGCACAAGACAAATAATTAATTGTTATTTATTAATAATTAATAAAACGCATAGACATACTAGAGCTTCAAAAGCCCCTGAATTTTCTAAATGAAAACTCTGCTCCAGCAATCCCCCCTTTGGTGATTTTATCACCAAATAAACCCAAAAAAAAATTAGTGAAAATTTAGTCCCATTTTAGGAGAAATCAGAAATGTCTTTTCCCCTTACACAACATTAAACACCAGTCACTCTTTCATCATCCCTTTTTGTCTCTAAATAAACACTCTCCCTCAATTCTTCTAGTTCAATTTCTGGAGGTTCTCTCTTCAACCTCTTGTTTTTCTTTTCCTTATTCAATTTCTTCCTCCCTCCCCTGTTTTTACAACACACACACACCAATCTTATTATTAATAAAGCCACAATTATACAAGACAAGGGAAACAATATTCTACCTATAATAGTACTACCTATCTTTGCAATAAAATCTTTAACAGCTATCATTTTATTAGCTATTTTAGTCCACAAATTCCCAGCTTCAAGTGGTACTAATTCTTCATGCAAATCAGTAATATTTCTGATATAGACCTTCAGGTCTTTACTTTCATCAGGAATGTAAGTGCAACAATGTTGAACTTTCAATATTCCACAAACTCCACCCTCCTTGGCCAATAGAATATCAAGGGCAAGTCGATTTTGCATAGACATGGCACGTACGGCACTTAATTCCGTATTCACCAAAAGAAACCCTCCTGCGGTATTTGTCGATAAGCGATCAACCACTGTGGACAGTTTCCGAATTCCATAAGCATTTAAAGAAATTCCCACTGCTGGAATCAAAACCCCAAAAATATCACCCACAATTTCAGACCAAGTTTCTCTCTTAAAACGTGTTAATAAGTTAATATCTTCTACATCTCTTATTTTATCTGTATGAAAAATCTTAGGAAAAACCAGGCCAACATAACATGTGCCATACCAATGGTCCGGCAACTTGTAATAAGCCTTGTTCCCACAAACATAGTACACTCCTGGAAAAATTGTATCTTCTCCACCTCTGAAACCCCAACCTGTCGCAACGAAGTATGTATCATGGCACTCACTAGTCCCCACAAAATATGTATCATATTGGGATTTCCTTCTTGTAATGCAAAGTTTACCCTTCTGCGGTGCATCTAGAGCTAAAGTTGGACTAGCCCCATTCTTCAACTCTTTTCCCATCTCAATATCCCAAATTGTCTCACTCACTTTATATTTTCCCGCTTTCTCATGCATGTTCACTCTCCTTTCCTCTACCATATCCAGGAAAGCTTTCTCCTCTTCTTTCAAACTGCAAGTTAAATTATTCTTAAAAATGTAATCTAATGTTAATCCTTTTTCTTCAATAAAAATCTCACCAAAAGTGTTAGCTT
Organism: Triturus cristatus; assembly: GCF_964204655.1. NCBI lineage: Eukaryota > Metazoa > Chordata > Amphibia > Caudata > Salamandridae > Triturus > Triturus cristatus. The sequence continues at coordinate 132,115,752 of NC_140592.1, forward strand.
CTTTAGCTGGATTCAGCTCTTTGTTCATTGGCAAGTGCCCAAAAATACTATCTCTGTTAGACATCTTATAATCTACTTTCCCTAACAAATAAAAAACACTACTTAAAATACTACAAGAAATACCATATGTAGCTGGTAAATGGTGATAAGTAACACCCTCTGAAACGGATGCAGGTAATTGCATACAAACGTAGCAATCCCTTACTTCCATTGTCTTCACATATTCATATAACAGTTTAGAAAAAACATTACTAGAAAAGTTATTAATTGACCTATCTTTGTGTGTGTAAGCATTATTTATTCTAATTGGAACTACTTTTTGTGAATTCTTCTCTATATTTGTCACATTTTCTATATGCATTCCAAACTCTACTCTAAAAGTAACTAATAAAACTAAAACACCCCATAGAAGCATTAATAATCCAGTACAACAGCAGCACATCCTACACCACCTCTTAAAGAAGGCACATCTATTTCTATTATCCTCTATGTTAGCCATTTTAGTTTAGCCTCTACTACTCCACTACTGTTTGAACTTCTTCAATTCTTCAGCAATTCTTCAGCTTTCAGTTTATCCAAATGATCTCTTCGTTCACTTGATCCAAGTGAATCCTTCTTTCACTCAGTTTGGATACTTGTCATTCTTCACTTCAATTTCTTCAACATCAAATTGTATCAGATCTCCAACATCAAAATCCTCAGTACTCGACTCTTCTCCAATATCAGTCAAGAGTACTTTCAGAATGTCACCAGTATCTTCCTCAACCACTTCTCTCAAGACCACTTCCGGATTATCTCGAGTCACTGTTTCTTCTTTTCCTTCTTCAGACAGTGCCACATAAGACCATTCCGGTGATCTGTACTTTTGGTTGGGTCTTCTTACTCTTTTTATTTCCACTGGTTCGTTTGACTCCTTTGATTCTTCTCCTTCAGCTTTTGAACTTTGACTCGAAACTTCATTCACTTGTTCAGCTTTTGATGAATTTGCTCTTATTACTCTGTATCTCAGCCTCTTAACTCTGTTGTTAGGCCAACGGTCTCCTCTTAACACCTTTTTCGGCTTTATTTCTTTATTACTTCTTTCTCCAATCCAAGTTCTTTTCCTCAGAACTCGACCCTCTGTTTGTTCATCCTCATCATCTGTTTCAAGTGCCTCTTGTTTCCGTTTTCCAGCAGCTTTCTTCTTCTCCACAGAATTTCTCACCACTGTTTGAGACTTCCCTACTCTTGTCCCTCCTCGGGTCTCCGACACGCAATCTTCTTGCTGTCTACTTGTCCCTTCACCTGACTCATCAAGAATGTTCCCTACACCTCCTCGGGGGTCTTCCGCAATCTGTCCCTCTCTATCTTTTTCTGACCCTACTTCTTCAAGTATAATCTCAAGTGGTTCTTCAATCTCCTCCTCTTCTGATTCAGGAGTAGTCTCTGTGTGATTTCTCTTTTCTTTTCTTTTCCCTTCGCTGCTGTTTGAAACCTCAGGCTCTCTTACAGAATTTGATCTTCTCTCTGATACTCGCAGTGATTCTCTTGAAGCTCTCTCTGCTTCTTTTCTCACTGATTCCGTATCTTCAGTATCTTCACCATCACTGGAATCTGACTCTTCAAAATACTCTTTACCAGTCCCTTCTTTTGGGTTTGGAACTCTCAGAGTATGACTTGCATGTACCCAGTGCTTCACTCCAGCACACTTTACTGCAGTCGTCGTAGTCAGAATAACTTGTCTCGGCCTTCCCCACCTTGGAATCAAGCAATTTCTTCTTCTGTGCACCTTAATCCTCACCCAGTCTCCTGGACTCAGATCATGGGCTTGCTTCTTCTCAAGTGTGGTAGCTTCTTCTCCAACCTGGTGAAACACAGAATGAACTGCGTCAGCCAGGCCTTTACAGTAATCCAAAATCATGTCATCAGTTATTGTCACCAACTTATTGACAGGCACGAATGCATGGCGCATAGCACGTCCCATGATTATCTCATGCGGGCTCAAACCAGTAGTTCTATCTGGAGTAGATCTCATTGTCATCAGAACTAGAGGCAAAACATCTGGCCATTTCATGCCAGTGGCTAAGCACATTTTTCCAATCCTATTCTTGATCGTGCCATTAATCTGCTCAACCACACCAGAAGCCTCTGGTCGGTATGCACAATGTAGCTTCTGCTGTATTTTCAATGCTTCACAAATCAAACCCATGAGCTCATTTTGAAAATGTCTACCTCTATCAGACTCAACTGTTACTGGAAATCCGTACCTAGGAATCAACTCCCTCAACAGTAACTTTGCCACTGTTAATCCATCATTTCTTCTAGTCGGGTAAGCTTCCACCCACCTTGAAAACAAACAGACTACCACTAGAACATACCTCAGTCTGTTCACTTGGGGCATTTCAATTAAATCAATCTGCATTCTTGTAAAAGGACCTCCTTCTCTGCCTATTGTTCCCAGACTCACCACTGTCTTTTTCCCAGTGTTAAATTGCTGACAAACTAAACACCTCTGACAGATGCTTTCTGCAATTGTCCTGAACTTTGCATTGTACCAAGTTTGTTTGAACGACCTAACCATCGCGTCCCTCCCCAAATGTCCCTGGCCATGATACATCCTTGCCATTGACGACAAGATTGAGTTAGGCATCACTGGTCTGCCATCTCTGTAGACCCAAACATGGTCTGTTTCTCTTGGAGCACATCCTGCCTTAATCCAATCTCGTTTCTCTTCTTCTCCTGCCTCATCTTGTAACTGCTTCACTTCATCCCAGGTCTCTAGGACATTAGTAAACATCACAGAAAGAAAAGACATTTCCCCTTCTCTGTCCCTATTAATGGACTGATTCGTCTTGGCGCAGTATTGCGCAACATCATTGGCGTACCTGTTTCCAATCGTTATGAAATCCTCCCCCTGACCATGGGCAGCACACTTTACAACTGCTAACTCCTTTGGCAGCTGTATCGCCTCAAGCAATTTTCCAATCATTTCAGCATTCTTTATTGGAGTCCCACTCGATGTCAAGAAACCTCTTTGTAGCCAAAGTTGGCCAAAATCATGCACAACTCCAAATCCATACTGACTATCAGTCAACACAGTCGTCCTCAAATCTTTCCCAATTTCGCAAGCTTTTGTCAATGCTATTAATTCAGCAACTTGTGCAGATTTTACTCCTTTCAACGGTGATGCTTCCATGACCTCTGAAACTTTGCACACCGCATATGCTGCACATAGCACACCATCATCATTCCTCAAGCATGATCCATCCACAAACAACACATGATCATTCTCAGGTAAGGGAATATCCCTTATGTCTGATCTTGGTTTTGTACAGTACTCAAGCACATCCAAACAATCATGATCATCTTCCATTTTCACACCCACATTTTCAATGTCTGGCAAAAGTGTCGCTGGATTCACATTCACACATCTCTCGAGAGTCACATTTGATGCTCCCAGTATCACTTTTTCGTACTTAGTCAATCGACTATGTGACATGTACTGAGTTCTGCTTCTTGTCAAAAGAATTGCCACATTGTGAGGTACGAATACCCTTACAGGATATCCCATTATGATTCCTTCACTCTGTTCCAGACTCCTGCATGTTGCAGCCACAGATTTCAGACAACCTGGTAAACCCACAGCTACAGGATCAAGTGTTGATGAGAAGTACGCAATAGGCCTTCTCAATTGTCCATGTTTCTGGATTAACACTGAAAGTGCACATCCATTTCTCTCACTGCAGTACAGCTCGAATTCTTTTTCATAGTCAGGCATACCCAAAGCTGGAGCTTCACACATTTTACTTTTAAGCTCTTCAAATGCTGCCAATTGTTCTGCATCTAGATCCAATGGATCTGTCATTTCACTTTTTGTCAGTTTAATCAGTGGCTTTGCTATCAGGGAAAAATTAATTATCCACTGACGACAATAACCCACCATACCCAGGAACATTCTCACTTCTCTCTGGGTTTTTGGAGCTTTCATTTCTCTGATTATTTTGATCCTGTCAGTAGTCACTTTTCTCAGACCTTTTTCAATATTTTGTCCAAGATAATGCACCTCTTTTTTGCAAAATTGCAATTTGGCTGGAGATACCTTTAACCCTCCATCTGCCAGATGATTCAGTAAAGCTATGGTATCCACTTCACAAGCTTCACGTGTCTTTGATGCCACCAGTAGGTCATCAATATACTGTACTAGCACTGAACTCTCAGGCATGATCAGACTTTCCAATGATCTTTTCAATAACTGATTGAATATCGAAGGACTCTCCGTATACCCCTGTGGGATACGACACCATGCTAAAATACGCTGGCCAAACCTAAATGCAAAAATCGGCTGGCTGTCATGATGCAATGGAATTGAAAAGAACACATGACACAAATCAATCACTGTATACCACTCAGCATCATGTGGAATTTGATACAGAATCACTGATGGATTTGGCACAATAGGACAACATGCCACCACAATTTGATTAACTTTTCTCAGATCTTGCACGATCCTAAATTTCCCATTGGGCTTTTTCAGTCCCATTATCGGTGAATTACACGGACTACTCAGTAGTTCTCTCAAAACTCCTTGCTGAATCATTTTCTCAATTATAGGAGTTATCCCTTCAATTATTTCTGGTGTCATTTTGTACTGAGGAATGTTAGGATATGTAATTCCCTCTTTCACTGCAATTTTCACTGGATCTACATTATTCATCAATCCCACATCCTCTCCTGTAAAATCCCAAACTGCTCTTTTCACTGTGTCTCTCAGCTCTTGAGGCAAATCCTCCGGATTAAACACAGCAAATGCACCAATTAACTCACTTTCTCTATTTTCTAGAGTCATTCGGTAGAAAACATCATCATCTGGTGTCTCAAAAGCTATTCCATCTGGTGTACAAAAAATTGTGCAGTTCATCTTACACAATAGGTCTCTACCTAACAGGTTCACTGGACTCGTGTCACAGACAATAAATCTGTGCATGTCTGAAAATTTCCCTATCTGTACTCTTACTGGTTCAGTAAGACGTGTTCTGATTTGTGTATTAGCTACACCAACTACTTGGATTGCTTCATCCGAGAGAGGAAGATTTCTAACATCTGTTGACCTGACAGTTGATCTTGTCGCACCTGTGTCTACCAAAAAAGTAACACTCTCTTCATTTATTTTCCCATCCACAAATGGTCCTGCCTGGTCTATTTCTAGAGTTGCACCAAGTATGCACTCTTCCTCCTCTCTTCGGCACCGTCAATAATCACCCTCAGACTCACTCCCTTCACTCTTTAACAAGTACTGCTGTACTTTGTTAGAACGTCTTGGTTTGTTTACCTGCTCATCATTGTAGAATCCTGAATCCTGATTATACTTTTGTAACCCTCTATTCTGCGGCAAGGGCGGTTTTGGCTCTTGACTCTGCTGTCTCACAACTTTCTGTTGTTGCTGTTGATTATTTCCTTCATTCTGGATCTGCACCTGTTGATTTAAAGGTTTACTCTCATTACTCACTAATGGTGGATTAGGACATTCAGATCTCCAATGTCCCAGTTGGCCACAGTTGTGACAAGGAAACTTTTTCTTCGCTTCCTCAAGACTTCCTTTTCCTTTTCCTGCATATCTGGGTCTATTTCCTGCATTATTTCCTGGATTATTCGCCTGTTCCACTAACTGTGCTTCCTGTCTTTCTGCAACTTTCACTTGTGCCCACATTGCTTTCTCTTTCAGCTTTCTTTGTTTTGCTTCAATTTCATCACTAAAGTATTTTGCATGTCTCAGGATCTCATCTACTTTTTTACTCTGCCAATCCACTGTGTGCTCACGAATTCTCTCACCAATTTCAGGTCTAAGGCCATATACAAATCTGTATACAAAGTGACTCAAATCTTTGTCACCCAGGTGTTCATCTCCACTGAATTGTTTAAATGCCAGTATCAGCCTCTCGTAAAAAGCATGAACTGATTCTTTTGCTTCCTGTTGTGTTCGATCTATCTTAAGCCAGTCTGTCTCTTTTGGAGGAACTTTACTCTTCAGGTATACCATCACCTGATCATATTTTCTCATTACTTCTGGATCTGGTGCCCCTGTTCTTGGATCTCTTGGATACTCCTCAGTAGGCCAACTCACAACTATTTTACACTCAGTCCATAAATCTGCTGGAACAATAATATCAAACAGACTATTCAGGTCAACCCACAGCACTTTTGACAATTTCACAAACCTATCTACCTGCCTATACCACTCAACGGGCTTTTCTCTCAATCAAGGGAAATCATTCGTAAATGATAAAATATCCTGTCTGGTCCATGGAACATGTACATATCCTCCTCCAGGTATTTCTCTCATAGGATAATTATCCACTGGTTTCTCCTTTTCTCTTACTGGAAATGCTGAATAAGTTGTTCTATCTACAGATTCCTCTCTTTTCTTATACCACCTATCCTTCCACTTTTCTACATCACCCCATCTTCGCAATAATGCTACCATTTCTTTAATCTGTCCTGTTCTACCAGTAGCATTCAAATTTTCAATGTCCTTCTCAGTAAAATCCATCCTGTAAGTTTTCTGTAAAGCTTTCACTTTATCAATGTCAACTCCCTGCTCATTTGCTATTGCTCTTAGCCTGTCATGAGTATTCCTTGCTCTCCAGGTAATACTTTTACACATAAACATCAGCTCACCATCATGATGACTCTTCAGGATTTCTATTGGAACTGTTCCTGTCACAAGCTCTTCTAATTCTATACGTAACTTAGCCACATCAATAACTTGTGAATCCTTATCCTTTTTCTGAAGAACCTTCATCCAATCATTCAAATCATCAACTGTTATTTCAGCAGTTTTCCTCACTGGAACCACTCTTTTCTGCGGTTCTAAAATTGGCATCCCTGAACAACTAGGTTCACTAGCATCCAATAGTTCACTACATGTGTCATGTCTGGTTTGTCTCAGATCACTTTTCCCTGCTCTTTTATCTGAATCTCCCGAAGGACCAACTGAACTTGTCAAATCATTCCAAACATATGGAATCACCAGTCCATTTTCACCTGTCTTCTGTTTGTCAAACACGGGCATAACCGGACCTATAGTTACAGGCACCGTAACAGCTTCCAGATTCTTCGTTAACTCCCTAATTTTCTCAGTCAGTTCTGTTGTCGTTTTTGCTAATTTTCTGGCATTTTCCTCACTACTTCGATTCTCTCTCTCCCTGAAAGAACTACTACTTCTTGATTCAGGTGTCATTTTTTCTTTCTCAATAATACAGACTGTATCTTTTATCGGAGAAACAACTGGTGTACTCTCATCTGGTTCTGGTCTATATGGAGGTGGTCTTTTGTAAATCATGTCATTTAAGACCTCATCATCATACTCATTAACTCCAACTGCTCCTTCTTCAATTGTTCTCATAGGATATAATCCCTCTGACATATTAACATCTCGCCACCTTTTCATCCGATCATGATGTGTTTCACGATCATGTCTCCTCCCAAACATATTCCTGTAATACCCTCCAGATCTTTGCTTTTCTCGCTCATGAACTTCTTCCCATTCCACTAAAGCCTCGAACTGTGTAGGTCTTGGCTTCGGGTCCAGACGTACCATCTTTTCCCGTAAATTTCTCAACACGGCCAAATTAAATGAACCATGTTCTGGAAATGCTAGAACACCATCTTCTTTAGTATACCTAACCCAATTCTGCAACCATATACAGGTATGTAATCCATATTTCGCAGCCATGAAGGATGCAGGTGTTTTCGCTGGAGTTAACAACTCACCCTCTCTCGTTTTAACCTCTTTATCCTTGCTAAACCACTTTTTAACTTTCCCAAAGAATGTTTTTTCCTTTTTCTCTTGTTGGTAATACATTTTAGCGCTTACCAAAACTCTCTACTCTCTCCGTATTATAAATATACAATACGAGCTTCTCAACCAATAGCAGCGCGACTCACACTAACGCACCAATCCTGGAGCGTCTACGTCACTAAACAGCTCTTCCAATCCCTGCGCGACTCACACTAACGCACCAATCCTAGCGCGAACCCTATTCTGATCCACTATCCAATCAGAGCGCGGACTTTCTGACGTCAACAGTCGCTGACTGCAGCTTGTCTCCTGTCTTCTGTCACTCGTCTACCCCTCCTTTACAAAATCTCTCAGTAGACTTCGTGTCAAGATTTCTACAAAATCTATTAGTTACAACATAAAAACATCTCCATTGTCTGCTTCGCTAACCACAGAATAGTAAAAGAGAGTCTATTTTTCAAGAGTCAACAAACTTTCATACATCTCATAACTGTTTCCTCTAGGACTTATCCAAAAGAGTCTTACAATCAATAAATGTATATACATTCACGCACATTCATGCAAGAAAAATATAGTACATGCACACAGAATCCTGCTTCCCGAGAACAGCGCACAATCTGTCCCACTACAGAATTATAACATACATTAACTAAGCAACTTTGCCCAGTTCCTCAAACAAGCTCAGAGAATACCTATTACTCCTCCCGCGATAAGCTTTAACGGAAATCCTTACGGATCCCTGGGACTTAAGACCAGAGTTTCAAAGATAACCTTCACTACGATACACACTCCTTATATACCAGAAATATATTCTAATAGTAACATACAACAATGTCACTGATTCCGAACCCAGACTATGTGAACGCGCAACTTCAATTGTCACACGTTATTCCTTACAATCCCGTCTTTCCCGAGAGCAGCATATACCTTCCTCTGCCCTACTACGGAACTGCTACCACAGCTTCCAAATTCCAGAAGCACTACATATAACTCAACATGACGACTTCAACATATAGTATTAGTACATATACCAATATCAACAAAATAAAATCAATAATCAATAAGCTAATGTACAAGCAATCTTATCAGATCAAAACAACCATCAAAACCATCAATCTCTGCTACCAGGAAATTGATAGGGATCAGGGTATCTAAAATATGCCCACTACCACGGATAGAGTAATCACACAGTTACACGCACATACATTTATCATACGCTAGGGCCCATTTCACTAACATACGCTCAAATACTCTATCAGCAATAAACCTGTGGAAAGAAAACACCTAAATACCCTGCATCGATATCAGGTCGATCAGATCTGGTTTTGTGACTGTCCTAATCAATAACATAATCTACACAACATATACAATAATGATCAGAAATATAAACCCAATAATTGACAAGAAAGAAAATTCAACACCATGTTTAAAATTATATTGCTTTATCTAAAATTAGTCAAAGTAAATCAATCAGAATAAATCATTTCTCATAGTTACCTATTCTAACTAAGTGTCAGAACGGGTCAGGACAAGTCTCTCGGTAAAGTCTCTCAAGACGAAGTCCTCAGCATCGATCCTCAGCAACGCAGATTCACGCGGCAAAGGCAAAATGGCAAGTGGCAAAAGGGTGGCAAGAACCCTCTCTAAGCTAACAGTTTTTATAATAAATTGAACAAAGGAAAGATACATTGGAACATAGGAAAAATCATTATGTCCGCCGGACTTGCTGAGCAGAGCGAGAAGGAAAGGATGCAACATTGCAACATTTGTGAACCTCCGCTCAGGAAAAATACACATAGCGAAGACTACGGAACAGGAACCAAGAAAATAAAACATGTATCACATTAATCCGGCTTCTCCTCGGCTATCGAGCCACAGTTCAGAGTTTCCCTCTAAGGCTCCTTTGTTTTTCAAAATTGCCAAGGACACTTTCACTTCTCTTGGAGAACTCCCAAAAACTGCTGCTGTCCTCATGGAAAGTTTCTCAACATGGACCATGGTCAGTTAGCTTCAAGACCATTTCCAGCAGGGGTCTCCCTCGTCTCAGTTTTCACATATTCACTCGAGGCCAGGCTCACAAAATCAGCCATCATGGACTAGGCCTCCATAGGCCACAATAGACCATCTCAATTAAAAGAAATAAAACAACGTTACTACAGCATAATGATTAAACAGTGTTAACCCCACTAATACCCTTATGTGTATGCATTTATCTAGCTCTCGCAACATAAAAAGCATTAATTCAGACAGCTTTTTGTGCTCAAAATAAACAGCACACAGCAACGTTTAAACATGAAAACTTGCACGTTATTTTTTAGAAAACAGAAACAGCACACGCATGCTAACCCTCGTGTAACTTTCTCTTATGTTAAGACAAACGGATTGATCAATAAAAACACACTTGCACAAGACAAATAATTAATTGTTATTTATTAATAATTAATAAAACGCATAGACATACTAGAGCTTCAAAAGCCCCTGAATTTTCTAAATGAAAACTCTGCTCCAGCAATCTCAAACAGGAACACTCTGGTCAGCAATTAATCATTTACACAGCCAATTGGACTCAATATGTAGAAACCTATGTCGAGATCATTTCTATAATTGGGAACATTTAACTCTACGAAAGATGACAACAAAGAGCAGACAATAGGATTGCAATATTTGAAGTATTTATTAGACGAATAATCTGTCTCTTTCTATACATACCACATACCGAATGTAAGTTTGACTGTCTGCCCTATGCACCAATGGCTGTAGCTCTAGAATAACAGACAGCTGTTCACCTACACTGTATTTGCATTCAGAATTATGTGGAGCTGCTCACAATTGTGCGTGTAAGCAACATTAGTGCCAAGGAAACATCACCAGTAGTTTATACTGTTCCTCAGTAGGCAGCCACCATAATTCTGTCAGAAGGCCGACCCTATTCAGAGAGCCTCCCACCTCACAGGAAATTAGCAATACTCCAAGTGGAATCTTCCTGTGTGTCTTGGCCACTCTTTCCTTGTTTTGCAGAAGTAAGCCTACACTTTGGGCGTTTGTTTATGTAAAACTAAAACATAATGCGAGCCTGCCGACAAGACATGGTCTCCAGCCAGTTTAGCCAAAAGTATTTCCTCTGCATCAGCAGTCATTCTTTCCTCCAAATGGTCCATGCAAGGGAGTTAACAGAAGTGCTTTTGGAAAAAAGATCCCTGCCGACACAGGAGGGAATCCTCTCTGATCCTACTCATGTAGTATCCAGAATTCATCATCGGCAAAGCTAGCCACTCGATTTCAGGTACAAGAAGATAAGGCAAATGGAGAGAGAGGGAAAGAGGGAGTGAGGTCGTGCAGACAGAGAAGAAGTGAGAAAGAGGATAGTGGGAAAGAGAGATACAACAAGCAAAAGGAGTAAGAGGATGGAGGGAATGGGAGGATAAAGACCAGGTGCTAATTTAGATTTTGGTGGGATGGAAGTGAAGAAGCACCATGTTACTGGCAATGCAGCTGCACACCAAACTCATGGATCCCCCTCTGCATTTAGTGGTGAGGGCACCTCCAGATTTCTGTCTGTGGAGCCTGGGCTGACTCTGCTACTGGGAATCTTTGGCTGGTGGCACATTGCCATGGTAGCCCTGGAAACTTGGCATCAGGAAGACTTGTCCTATTTATATCAGCCATTCTCGTGCAGAATTTTGCTGTTATGCAAGCTAAGCCAAAGCCAGCCAGGGAGGAACATCATAGATCCACAAACATAGGAAGAGAACGTCCTGCATGCCACGGTCATTGCTTTTTCCAAGAACTACTGCCAACTTTTGGGCTGGTCGCCGATATCAATGTTGGGGAGGGGCTGGACGGGCTAACTAGAGAGGAGTTAGAGGCAGAAATCACACTCGAAGAAGTAGCACTTGCATTGTCAGGAATGGCTTCAGGGAAAGCAGCTGGTCCCGACCAGATACCCCTTGAGCTATACAAAATCTTAGGCATAGTTATAACACCTCTGCTCCTAGATTTATTCAAGGGTGTACAGTATAATGGAATACAAATAAACTCTCTGCTGTGATAATGTGGAAATAGAGAAAGCTATCGTTGCACTTATGTCATTAATAAAGAAGTCATCAAAAAATGCAGTTGCCTGTTTGCTGTACTTCACATTTAAAAAGTGGAAAGTGCACTGTGAAGTCAGGTTACTGCAAACTCATTTATTGTTTTTTTGCCTGTAACTCTTTGCTGCTGTGCTGCCCTATGGGAAAAGAAAAGGACAGGTGCTTGGTGCAAGGATGCCTGCATTGCAGGGATGATTATATTTGTGCAGGAATGGAAACCTTTCTGCACCAAAACGCTCACAAGAGGCTTTTTCCTCCAGAATGAGGAAAAAGGAGGATAAATAAAGATATTTCTCCACGTTGTGCCTCCCTTACATTTTTGGCGCTGCCTCAGACTTACGATTTCTCGTAAATCTGTGGCAGTGTCAATATGTCATGGATGTTGCTGGGAACACCCTCAGCAACACCCATGGACCGCCCCTTTCACGCAGATTTCTGCGTGAATGGAGCACATATATATAAGGCCATGAAAAGCCATGTAACGTGGCTTAACGTGGCCGTATAAATATGCCAATGGCACATTGCGCCATCGGAACGTCCAAAAAGTGACGTTTCTGGCGGCCCAAAATTGCCGGTAGGGACTTCATGTTTTGCCCAGGTGCAGATATTGAAAGTATGCAAATGTGTTTATCCTCTGTTTTTTTAACAAGTGCAAACTTTTTGTGGTATAGCTTTTGAACTCTAAGGCCTGGACATTGCAGCGTTGACATTTCTCTCTGAATTTCAAATTAGTCTGCCTTTTTTCCAAATGTTCCAGTAAATGCAGTTACTCTTTTAAAATTCAATAACAGTGTGCATGAAAGAATGTACAGTGCATGGGCGTCCGCAGGGGGGGGGGCAAGGAGGGGCGCTTGCCCCCCCCTGGAGTGCTCCTCCTTGCCCCCCCCTCTGCGGCTGAGGCCACCCATGCTTTTACGGACGACTTTTGTCAGTAATTACGGGCCCTGCAGGGAGCAGAGGTGTTCCCTGCCAGAGGCCACAACTCCCTGATGGGGGGCGCCTCGCACTCCTCCTCGCAGCCCCTCCCGCCCATTGTCATTCTGTCTGTGGCTGATTATCATAAACAGAATGACAATGGCCAGTTTGAGCTGCGCGCCACAAGCACGAGTGGTTAGGTCTGGACACAAAGACCTCATTTTAACACTCTGTAGCTTGAGAGTGAGGGGTCTTCTGAATGAAGGTCTAGGGGGAGTCGATGCATTATTGTCCCAAGTCTAAAATTGAGGTTGCAGCATAGCCCGGATTTCAGATCCCACCAAAACGTACACAGACTCGTGTCAATAACACATCTATCTGCCAGTATGCACCCTATCATGTCAGGCAGGACGTCCTGACCCTGTGTTTCACTACCTCATATCCCTCTGCACCCCACTCCCCACGCTCACTGCCTCATATCCCCCTGTACCCCACTCCTCGTGCTCAGGGCCGGCTCGAGGGCGGTGCGACCGGTGCCACCGCACCGGCTGCTGACTTCGTGTAGGGGGCCCTAATATGATGATTTTAAAAGCACCTGCTTCTTTCCTGGACTCCTAGAAATTTTCAGCCACCAAAAAAAATGTCTAAATGACTGCAGTGATTAATGCACTTCCTTAGAGAGAGAGAGGGAGGGAGAGATCAAAGTTTTATGTAATGGAAGTTTCAACTCATCCTAAGGTAGCGCAGAGGGTTACTGTGCTTGCTACAAAGAACGTGCAGCTCACAAAGTGCGTATAATGTAATGTAAATAGGTCAGTGGGTCACACTTTTGTCAGAGAGACCATATTGTTGATAACTCTTTATGAGTTAAAATCCTAATGTGGAACAGTGAGCAAAAAACTTATCAAAGATGCATGCAAACTGGGCTAGAGCGTTATGATTTCCCCCCAGTTTTTCATTATCCTAATGTGGCAAAATGGGTTAATTTGGGTAGAAATCAATTCTTATCAATAAAGAGAACCCCCCATCCATGGTGCTAGGTTTTAAATTCTAGGTTTCTGATTCTCCTGACCAAGCACTCTTAAACTATCCTGCCTACCTGTATGGATGACATGTGACTCCTACACCTTCTTGTCCTCTCTCTCATGTAACATTTCCTATGCACTGATTTACACACTTATGATTGATTGTCTCTATGTAATCTGTGTGATGTAAAGTGTTCTGACACCTTACACTGATAGGAGCGGCGCTATAAAATGAATTAAATGCACCTGAGACTGAATGGTTACGGAGGCTTGAGGGGCGCTGTCAAAGGATGGTTATGAAGAACCTGTAGTGGAGGTGGTCATTGGGGGTGCCAAAAAGCATTGTCGCACTTGGCGCCACGAGCACTAAAGCCGGCCCTGCCTGCGCTCACTGCCTTGTATCCCTCTGTAACCCACACCTCGCGCTAACTGCCATGACATATCCCTCTGTACCCCGCACCTTGTGCTCACTGCCACAACATATCCCTCTGTACCCCGCACATCACGCTCACTGCCACAACATATCCCTCTGTACCCCGCACCTTGTGCTCACTGCCACAACATATCCCTCTGTACCCCGCACTTCGCACTCACTGCCACATATGCCTCTGTATCCCACTCCTCACACTCACTGCCTGATCGCTCATTTTACCCTGCCATTCATCTTCTACGTGTTCTCTCCCCTTCCACTCTTTCTACCTCTGTTCACCCCTTTACTTCTTTTTGTACCTTACTTCTTTCTCAATATCTCTACTTCTTTTCCTCTTCAGTAACATCTGTGACACATCTCTGCACTTCCTTTATATCAACGCACCCCTCTACCTCACCTGTCTACCTCAGTCTTTATTATTCCCTCTTCCTCAGCTGTCTCTACCTGTCTCTGACACACCTCTCCCTCTCTCTACCTGGCCCTCTCACGTTCTACGGCTGCGTTATTGTGCCCTCTCCATCTTTGATTTACCTGTCTCTGCTCCTGAATCTTTTTCTTCTACACCTCACTTCTTTGTCTACCCTTCACCCCTCGCTACCCTTCTGTTTGCCTCACTACGGTCTTTACCCGACCCACCTTCAGTGCCTCTTCCCATTTCGCCTCCCTCCCTCACAGCGCTCTCATAGCATGCATCGGTTTCTCCCCTCGCCACCATGCCTGCCTTTACCCCTCCTTACCTTTCTAACCAGCCTAACTTTCTACCTTCCTGTTATTCCTGGTAGTGAACCTTTCATTTCACCCCTCCGGTTCTATTCCCTACGCATTCAAATTGAGTAGGTCATTGCTGTGCTCCCAACCCGACATCGAGACCCAGTCCCCTAGCCTCTCAACATGCCCAGATATAACAACAAGCATTGGCATAGCCAATCGGTCTTGCCTTTGGGACCTGCTGCAGAACTAAATACTTATACTGCCGGCATCATACTTACCCAGCGCCAAGACGCCTTGGCAAAAGTGCGCTATATAAGTTCTTCAGTCAGTGAGTCAGTCATAAGGTCCCAAAGGCGAGACCTATTGGCTATGCCAATGCTTGTTTTTCTCAGGTTGGCCTGAACATTACCCGATCCTGATTGTCTGCCATTTTAGCCCCGCCCCTATTGATTAACATTAGCCACGCCCCTTCAGTTGCCAGGTTCACCCCCCCCTGGAAAAATTTCTGCGGACGCCCATGGTACAGTGGGATACTTGTATGAAACATGTTGAACAGAAAATGTTGGGCCTAAAATTGTCAGCTGTCAAGATCCGAAAGCCTGGATAAAATGTGTGAAAATAATGGCACACAAAAAGCACTGTTGACTCATATGAAGCGCTCTCCCCATAATCGGGCAAGGCACTGATGAGAATAAAGTAAGAAAATAATGGAAGTGCACCAAAGCGAGTTAGAATCATCTCGTAGGAAACAGTAGGAGTGAGAAAAAAAAACAGACCCGTGTGATAGTGTGAACAAGGCTTCCCTTTCAATTTGTGCATGTATGCTCTGCTGACCATGATGAATGTGTACAGAAATCCTGTAATGTTAAGCATTGGAAGAAGAGGAATAAATGCCATAGGAAACCGCAACAAGCACCAGCGTGTTTGCTTTCTGATAAATGGCTTTGCTATCTAAAGCCGGCACCTTTTGCCAGCTGGTATCAGAAGGAACTACACAATGTTTTCTGAAATTTGCTGAACCGCTTCCATAACTCTATGACGTTCCAATTTAGATCCGCCTCGGCAGAGCCGCACTGCTGTCTTATCTGTCCCCTCCTTCTGAGTTTGCCCGTGCTGTTTAATCCAGGCAGTTAACCCGGGGGATTTACTGTCAGCAAAGGGCTTCTAGGTTTACACAGGGCACAGCTTTAAAGCTGAGCATGCAGTTTTAGAGATTGGTGTGCAGCAGGAATTATTCCCATGAGAAAAAGATTTCCTAGCATTAAATAAAAAAATATTGTTTCCTGCCACAGATAGCTTTCTTCTTCATTTTTATAAACGTTTTTGCAAGATCAAAGACATTAAAAACATAAAAATGTGAGTTGAGTGCTGCCATAGCCCAGCACGTCCCTTATGTGCATTATCAATACTTTCACACACATATCTTGTGCAGCAGACCGCCCGCCCTGGGGCCTTGGAGCACGGTGCCCCGTTGTATCTTATCTAGCAGGCTGCTGACTGGCAGCAGGACTCTGGCTAATTCAACAATGAGCAAGATCTGGCAGCAGATACTCTGCAGTTCCCTTCCTCAGGTTGATGGAAAAATCTCCCGTCGGACCTCTGGTGCATCATAAGAGGGAGGCGTATATGCTTCCCTACATCAATTTACGTTTCCCAAGTAAAGAAAGGAACCTATTTGTATGTCACAAATTATTCACCCATGGATTCTTTCCTGTTGAGAGCCACAATATGGTGAACTCCTGTCTCCAAAAGTGTTTGTTGTTGACCTCTTACAAGCGTTTCAAGAAACTGCCACAATGTCACAACTTGATCCTGAAAAACAATGCTATCTTAAGTTATAAATTGTCTGTTTTTGATCTGCACATGACACTATCAAAGCCATGCTCTAATAAAGCAAATATCTTGTCAATTTTGACAAATGTGCAAATCCAATTTTGTTTAACGAGTTTTGGTTCCAAAGAGGTCATTTCTGTCATTATTGCTAGCTCCTGAGATAATAATAATAATAATAATATCCACATTTGTAAAGCGCGAACAATCACCCGTAAGGGTCTCTAGGCGCTGGGGCCGTCGGGAAGGTTAAGCAAGCTATTGCCCAGAGTCGCATGGTGCTGGGCTAATCTGCCGTACGCAGGGGATCAAACTGTGATCCCCAGATTCCGGAGTCAGTCGCGCTGGCCGCGGCGCCACACCTCTCCCTTCTCTGCCTCTGCTCTAATGTGCCCGTGGACTTATGTAAGGAAAATCTTGATCTATGGACGACGGTTATCACTAATGTTTTGATTGCAGTAGTGCTATAACCTGTTGTGTTGTGTGCATCTTCCTTATTACTATTCTGTCCCTTGCTGCTCAGCCATGAGTGATGTCACTTAGAATGTTGAGTGTGTGGGACTGGAGGAGCGGCAGTTGGAAGAGATGGGGCTGAGCAGCAGGGAGGCTGCTCCTGGTGGGGCTCTCATAGGGACTTAACAGAGGCTTTACTTGAGATTTTACCATCATATTTGATCCTGTAACCTGCCTAATAAATATACAACCTGTTCTACGTTACCTGGCTACCTGACAGATGCTTCATTATTACACTGGCGACGATTTGGAGGAACTAACGCGTGTGCTGTATTATGCTTTATGAAGCTTAAAGGATTTTCAAGAGAAAGGAACTCCAAGAGTAATTCAAGTAAAAGGACTTCAAGTAACTTCAAGAGTAATTGCGTATTTTGAGGAAACTGACACTCAAGAGCCCCACCAGTGACCACTCCATCGGTCGTCCTAATATGTAAGTGCCAGTTCCTCTTGAATTTCCTTGAATGTACAAGAATCTGACTGACTGAAAAGAAGCCTGGAAATGTGCAGTGACCTGTAATTTAAACCTTTCATGTGGAAGAGCGTCTGAGGCCAGCGCAACATTGACAAGCTCTTGTTGTAAACCTGCTGTTCCTGTTAGGAACTGTGCTTCCCGAAACTCTTTTTGAATTTTGACATTTGATCCCGTCAAGTCATTGCTACTTGAAATTCTACTTGTTCACGCTATGCTGGCCGAGTCCTTAAGAAGGGTGTGATGCTGTATGGCATGGAGAAATCGAAGTGCATAGGAGCAGCACTTGTAGGGGGTTTACCTATACATGTTTATAAATGCAACTGAGAGACAGTCAAGAGTGTTTTCATGCTGAAGATGTGCGCTAAAGAGAGGTGTATGGGGAGTTGTGACATCGTGACATGTAGCGATCGAGGGCAGACTTCGAGCCTTGGTGTGATGTGATTGAGCACAGAGCGCTGGCAGGATTCGCAACTTGGATGACTTTGTGGAAGAAAAGATCATTATTTGATGCCGTTTATTTGGGATTTGACTTGAACTTGGACAAGACTGTGGCCGTTATGAGCGCGCACACCTCTTTCATTCAAATGCAAATATAGCACGAGTGCTTACCTGTTACTGTACACGCGCGGCTTCTGGAGATCTGTTTGTTCACGTCATTGCTGCATTTCTGTCCTGCGTTTACACGTTTGAATGCACGGACGTGCCGGCAACCACCCGGCTTACCGTCGGATTGCGTGCCACCATTTTGTACAAGTTGTTATTGCTCCTACTTTGCCAACCACGCATCGTCTTCTCGGTGCAGAAAGAGATTTTGTATACCACGTTGTTTTCGAGCAGCATTGCAGCTTTGCCAACCACGCATCGTTTTCCTGGTGCAGGAACAGTTTGGAATACCTTGTTTTCGAGCAACATTACAGTTTACAGTTCGTGGGAAAGCTTTTGACTTTCATCGTGCAACCGTGAAAATGTACTTTCTTCACATCGTGGATCTTCGTGTATTCGTTTTTTTAAAAAGATGTAGTTTTGTTTGATGCAGTCATGCTTCACGCTCTACGGGCTGTAAGAAAGATTTTTGAGGGAGGGTAATTGCTCAGTGTGATTGCTTTATTGCAGGGTGACATCTGGGTCCAAGTTCAGATATTTATGGGCCAACTCTAAGGTAAGACTGTTCTTGTGCTCACTTAGAAGCAACTGTGGATGTAACATACAATGCAAAGAGTTTTTTAGTAGTTTGTGTAGTAATGTTATATTATGCCACAGTTGAGTTTTTTTTTAGGGTGGTGTGTTCTCTTTTACAGTAAGTGAGGTGTATTCAGGAATACAGTGTGTTCAGTATGTTTTGGGAGTTGTATTCCCCATTAGGGTAGTGTTTTTCCCTTTTACGGTGTTTCTTCTGGGAGGTGAATTCCCCTTTAGTGAGGGGTTTTTCCCCTATTACAGTGTTCAGAGCATCATAGGGATGTGTTTTTCCCCTATTACAGTGTTCAGAGTATCATAGGGTGGTGTATTTTCCCTATTTCGGAGTCTAAGGGAGGTGTTTTTCCCCTATAGGGTGACGTTGTTCCCCTATTTCTGCGTTTTGTATCATAGGGAGGTTTATTTTCCCTATTTCTGAGTTTTAGGGAGGTGTTTTTCCCCTATAGGGTGACGTTGTTCCCCTATTTCTGCGTTTTGTATCATAGGGAGGTTTATTTTCCCTATTTCTGAGTTTTAGGGAGGTGTTTTTCCCATATAGGGTGACGTTGTTCCCTTATTTCTGCGTTTTGTATCATAGGGAGGTTTATTTTCCCTATTTCTGAGTTTTAGGGAGGTGTTTTTCCCCTATAGGGTGACGTTGTTACCCTATTTCTGCGTTTTGTATCATAGGGAGGTTTATTTTCCCTATTTCTGAGTTTTAGGGAGGTGTTTTTCCCCTATAGGGTGACGTTGTTCCCCTATTTCTGCGTTTTGTATCATAGGGAAGTTTATTTTCCCTATTTCCGATTTTATGGGAGGTGTTTTCCCCTATGGGGTGGTGTGTCTACCCCATTGCTGTTCGTTTGTTGGTGGCGTTTACCATCTAATTATTTTCCCTAGGGAGGGGGATGGGGTTCATTATTGATTTTCTTGCAAGTATTTTCTGATTTGTTGTATGTTTACTTGCATAATGAATTTTCTGTTTATGTATGTGATGGTATTTTGGTGATATCTTGATTTTATGCATTTGTATCTTTATGTTTTGTTTTCGGAAGGAAGGGAGATGTGCTATAACCTGTTGTGTTGTGTGCATCTTCCTTATTACTATTCTGTCCCTTGCTGCTCAGCCATGAGTGATGTCACTTAGAATGTTGAGTGTGTGGGACTGGAGGAGCGGCAGTTGGAAGAGATGGGGCTGAGCAGCAGGGAGGCTGCTCCTGGTGGGGCTCTCATAGGGACTTAACAGAGGCTTTACTTGAGATTTTACCATCATATTTGATCCTGTAACCTGCCTAATAAATATACAACCTGTTCTACGTTACCTGGCTACCTGACAGATGCTTCATTATTACAAGTAGTTGCTACTGGGATACATAAATCAAGGCAGTCTGCAATTATTGCTTCTGCCTATAAAAAGGTGGTAGGCATATCCACAACCGTGGCCCATGCAGGTAACAGCGGTGGGGCAGGGTGTGAGGGGTGGATTTCGACGGACGATGACAAGGGAAAATTAATTAATTATTTATTTTTTCCTCGTCATTGTCCGTTGAAATACCCCCCAGCCGGCCTCACCACTCTTACCTGCACGGGCCGCGGCTGCATATCCACTCTGCTACAGGCCAATCTCTCTACTAGACTCTACTGCTAATATTGCAGGCTGCGTTGTTCTTCGTAGAACTGAGGCTTAGTCAGACAACACTAGTTTTATTAGTGCAGTTTTAGGGAGGGGCACGGAACACAAGAGCAATGCTTGAACTTGTAATCAATCGCAATAGGGGCATTTTATACGCCTCCTTTACAGATTTAAGTAGCGCCTTTGTTCGGGTTAACCAATATAGGTTATGGTCAATCCTTGAGGAGATAGGTTTGTCAACTGTTTTGGTGGATTTTTACATGCTTTGCCGTGGAGTTTCAGCGACTGTTAGGTATGGGACAGGATGAGAGTGTACCAAGTTTTTGGCTTAGATAATGTGGTTCGTCAGTGATGTTCCCTTGTCTCCATTTTTTTCCTTTTGAATATCAATAGTTTGAACAACTTTTTCATCATGAAAGGTAAGGACATGTCTAAGATTGGCTCTCCATCCCAGCCCTTCTTTACGCTGATGACTTAGTTTTGAATTCTCATATACAAATGACTTTAGAGGACTTATTGAAACTTATGTAAGGTTTATGGTTAATTTAGATTTTGAGACAAACATTTCTTAAACCATTATATGACATGTGGTTCTCAAACTAGTAGAATTAGACTCATACATATTAATAGAAACATTATATTGAAAGTCACTTGTTCGAAGCTCCAGCGGTAAGTGAATCGCTTTTGTAGATGTTTGTTAGGTTTACCATCATTCAGCTCTCACTACTTCCTTAATGAGGAATTGGGATTTACATAAGTAGAGGATTATAAAAAACGTACCCCTTTGCCTCTCTTGATTTTATTATGTGTTAACTAGCATGCCACTTTTTTCATGAGGTTATCACAGATTGTCTGTTTTACGACTTGGATCAGAAGATTCAATGGCTATGATATATTCAGGACTTAAGTGAAGCCATTGGAAGACCTCCTCACTTGATTGTTAAAGGAGTTGGTGTAAAAGAGAAGAACCTCTTTAAGATGTTCAAAAATGCCAATATAGAGGAGGTGGAAATGCAGAAAAACACCATTTGAGACTATGCCATTATTCAGACTTCTGCTGAAATAGAGCAGTATCTACTGCTGGTTAAATTGTATGGGAAAAGTCATTATTGCGCAATTTTTGTTTAGTTATAATCAGAAGTTTTCTCTCCTCCCCCCTCTCCCCCCCCCCGTCATCATGGCTGCATTTCAGCTGTAGTCTACACTTGTGATGAATCTTTCCCTCAGACTTTACTTCATTTTTCTAAATGTTGGTAATTTTATGATTCTTGCGAACAGCATTATTTATTGCCTATTTTGAAGTCAAATGGGTTTTCGAAGAATAGGCCCCTGTTTGTTTTGAATGTCTGTTTGCTAATCCAGCGGTCTGTCATTCAGTGGGATGATTTTAAAGAATGCTGTACATTTGCGTAATTAATTGTCAATTAATTGTAACGATTTGTCATGTGTTTTAAACTGTTTATTGTGACAATAGCATGAAAGTTTTAATGTCTGCTTTAAAGCTTATTTGAAAATAA
The DNA here is from genome assembly GCF_964204655.1 of Triturus cristatus. Lineage (NCBI taxonomy): Eukaryota > Metazoa > Chordata > Amphibia > Caudata > Salamandridae > Triturus > Triturus cristatus. The sequence goes on from NC_140592.1 coordinate 132,137,842, forward strand.
GAATACAGTTGCTGAATGAATGAATTACGATAGTCGATTTGAGAAATAAAATGTTGCGTTCTTTGGAGTCCTTAATACCTGAACTGTGTTGGTGAAAAGGGAAGATGAGACAATGGCAGAGTAAGTAGACTGGTATTTTACATTTTGTTGTATGGGGTTGGTAAGTGGGGTCCATTCACCTGTGCTGCTAGAATACAATTTAAAGCTGATATTTGGAAATTGAGAGATCGTTTGTCTATGTTTATCATTATTTCTATAAATATTTCACATAAAATACAAAAACAAACCAATAAAACAATGTAAAAGCATAGTTATACCTGCTGCACAAATTCTATCTCTGACTATCTATGAAACCAATCAATCTGTATATGAGACAGACACCAGCATGGGCATAAGATGCCACCCAAAGACAACAGTTAGTCCAAGCTTTACATCCGGTATTCATTTGCTAATGAACAGACTTATGTTGTCATAAAAAATACATTGCGTTTTGATGCAATATATTAGAAATACAAAGCTGCTCTTGTCAGTCTTCAACTTTTTCCTAAAATGGAGCAGGAGTGCATCGGTCCATTATCGATACAGAGAGGTTGTTCAGATTATTGTTGCACAGATGGAAAGCACTGGTGTCTTGTTCTTTTAGGTCTCGGACTAGGCAGCGCATGCGCTGTCTCGTCAGAGAGATGCTGTATACAGTATAGTGGGGGAAGTTCCGCCCACTTTCCAGCTATCTTTTTAATTGGCTGAAATCGTAAATGCCGCATTCTTATTGGTGTTCGGCAAGTTAGTCCCACCTCCTCACTGCCATGACGTCATTTTTGTCCCTCCATGGCTATCAGCCCCTTTACTTTCATAACCGTTCTGTTCCCCTGACTCCCCCCGTTTCCTCCCGCAGTCCATCACTTTTCTGCCCACCACAACCCCCACCATCCACTCCTGTTCCTGTCTTCTTGCACAACCGCAGTTTTATTTAAAATGCAATAGGGCTCGCGTAAATATGAGTCCTATTGCATTTGTAAATGCTTGTCTTCTCCTCTGATTGGCTGAGTGGGTTTGCACTCTTTTTTGCCTGATCTGTCCAGTCTCTCCTTCACACGGCTGCTCCGTTACCCGGAGGCGGAAGCATGGCGGCTTAAATACAAATGCGCATGCTCCTTTACCGAGGGACGGCAGGAGCTCGCGGCGCTCTCCATTACCAGGACCTTAATGGTGGCTGGGGCATGCTCTCTGCCACCTAGACTGCGCAGGGTCCGGGGCCCACAACCGTACCGGGAGTTAGTGCTCAAGTTTCCGCAAACACACACCGGAGTAGAGCAGGTTCTGAGGTCCTACAGGCACCCGGCCATCTTATACCGCTCGCTGAAGGACAGTCACCACCACTGCAGCTCATCGGTGTACCTCCTGAAACGTCACCGACCGGACTGTAGAGCGACCACGGAGCTAGGAAGAGCCGCAGCTTTGCCAGGGCAGGGCTTGCTCACCCCGAATTCTACTGAGGTTTCTGCATATGGGGTATTTCAGTTATTAAGGCCACTGCTGTACACACAATAGCAAAATCGCCTGCAACCTGTCAAGTCTGTCATTAAACATGTCTATAAAGGATGCAACTTCTCCAATCGTCCCACAAAAACTCCAAGCACTGGCGCAGCCGATAGGTGTAACTTTTGTAACTTTTGTATAGTGAATGTGCGCAAATACTCTGCACCCGTCCGCACACAGATTGGCACAGTGATTTATTTAAAAAAACAAAAACATATAAGCGCAGGAACGCAAAGCTTAAATGGAACGTAAAAAGGCTGGAAAGCCCAAAAATAACCTGCAATAGCGCCCTCTGCAAAGCCGATGTTTCTGTTATTTTATAGCGCAGAGTGGTTCATTTCAGCGGGAATTGCATGGTAAGTCATTCTGTCATTTCTTCGCCATTTCGCCACTTTCTCATGTCTGTCAAGGATTTTCTAATGTGTGACCTTCTTCTCAAAAGCCTCAGCTTGTCTTAATATAATCAGCACGTCAGCTGTGGTCCTGCTCTGCCAAGCGATAATGGCATTGGGTGTGCCCTCTGTCTGCAACCACCGAGTCTGCTGTGGTCCCCTCACACTCTTCTGCCTTTTGTACGGTATACCCTGCCTTCCCCCATTCCCCTTCACTTCCTCTCCCTTCTTTATTGTCCCGTCTCTGTCCTTCACTTTTCCTCTTTCGCTTTTCATTTCTTTCTTCACACAATTTTAGCTCTCCCGTTTGTTCGTTCTGCTTTCTGCTGGTTTTCACTGTGCTTCCCTGTTCTTCTCTGTGCTGCTCTGCCCTGTTCCCTTCTGCCCTCTTCTGCTGTGCACTATTCTGTTCTGCCCTGTTCTATTTTCCAATGTTCTGTTCAGTTATATGCTGCCCTGTTCTATTATGCACTGTTCTGTGCTGCCCTGCTCTATTTTGCATTGTTCTGTGCTGCCCTGTTCTGCCCACTTCTCTGCTGGCTTTTTCTTTTGGGTGCTGGTCTATTCTTTCCAGTTTTGCGCTGCCCTGTTCTGGCCACTTCTGTGCTGCGTTTTTGTGTTTGGCTGCTTCTCTGTGGTTGTTTTGTTTTAATAGCATCATAGTGTTTCAGGCCACGTAATATCTAATACTAGATTGGTATCTAGTCTCCTTGGGACTCACAAACGTCTTCTCAACCATTTCCCTATACCATCCTGGATAACTTAGCACAGGAACATTCTTCTCATACGCGATTTTGAGCTATTGACATTGTAAATAACAATGGCTTTTATTTTTGTTTTTGATTTTAAAACATAAATAAAAGGCTTTGCCGTTTACAATGCCAATAGCTTAAACTCGAGTAAATCCGAGACCTATTGCATTGCAAATGCTTGTTTCTACATGTCATTGTTTCCTGTCTGATGGTGTCCTGTGTGTGCTGTGGGGACCCAAAGAAGGTATGCTTGTTAGTTAGCCATAAGGGGATGCGGGCGTGATGGAGGCAGGTTATGATGGTGTTGAAGAATGGTGTGGGTTGATAAGGGGAACTACTGAAGTTCCATGAGAGTTGGGGTGATGTGATCATATCTTTTCAGGTCCTGGAGGAGATTCGCTGCAACATGCAGGATGCCCTTAAGACAGGGCACTGTGGAGGCTGGATGAACATGGAGGAGGGTGTTGAAATAGAACCTTTGCAAGAGTATGAGGGCAGTTCTGAAGGTGTTTTCTTTGAGAAATAGCTTCACTTTCTTCAGTAGGGAGACTGTGCACCAGGCCCACTTTGTTTGTGTGGTACTGCATTTCTTGAGAGTAAAGTTAGTGTCCAGTGTGAATTCAAGTTACTTGGCAGTGGGTTAAAGGTGGGGTTGAAAGCCATCAAGGTTCATGACATTGAGCCAGGTTTGTATTATTGTTTATGTGTTGTCCTTGGCAAATAATAGATATTTTTTTCCTGGTGGGGCTGAACTTCAGACATGTTTGAGGCTTTGGATATCTGCAGCATAGGAGACTTTAAAGTAAAATTATGTTTCATAGCCATATTGGTGAAATTTGAAGTTGGTATTAATAGGCAGAGCCACACACGACATCATATAGAGGTTTGAGATTACGGGTGGCAGTATGGAACCCTGGCATATTGCACAAATGATAGGCATCCTCTGGGACCTAGAGGCACCCATGTGAATGAACTGTTGGCAGCTCTAAAGGCAGTTGCAGACATTATGGAAAAGCATGTTTGTAATTCAAGAGACAAAGTGGAAATAGATGTCAGGACATCATTAGTAACCACTGCAGTCCGTCCAAGCATATTATGAGTTTCCTCTCCGCCACAGTTTTTTTCATGGTGGTTCCTACTCCATGAAAACCATGGTGGAGAGGAACCAAAGGGGGTAGTGCAGGGACCCTGTTGCCTCTGGGCCATGGGGAGCATGCTGGGGTGACATGTTGTGCCCCTCTGTGTGCATGCACTCCAGTATCTGCACAGAATGGATTGCACCAGTCCATGCCATGCAGGTACTGCCTTTGACTCTCCCATTGTGGTGCCTATTTCATAGGCATTGCCTTGGGAACCCCAAAGAACCGCCCGCCAGTGACTAAAAAAGCATAATCTGGCGGACGGCACACGCTCAGGTTTGGCGGTGCAGGAGCGCAGCACCGGACTGACTATCCAGCCCGCACTACCAGACTTGTAATCAGGCCCATACTGCTTAGATTGCAAATGAAAGAGGTTTGGTGCCCAAAGTTCCTGCACATAAGTCAATAGCCAGTGCAATTAAATTTTTTTTTTTGCAGAGTTTTATATAGCGCGAACTTGACCCGCAACCGAATCGGGTATCAGAGCGCTTTACATAGCACCGGTTACGTTTCATGAGGACATACATTCATTTTTGTTAGGCACGGGGAGATTAAGTGATTTGCCCAGAAAAACAGGATGTTCAGCGTCATTACAGAGACTCGAACCCAGATCCCCAGGTCCGAGGTCAAATACCCTAGCCATTAGGTCAACTCCTCTCCCCTTTGCTACCAAGCACTCCTTGCACCTTTATCCAACTCTTGCACACTCCTGCTTTCTCCCTTTGTGATGGTTATTTGTGATGGTTCTTACATCTTTGACGTGCTCCATCTTTTTGATTTGTGTGTTTTCCATCTTTCGCTCTCGAGGAATACCAGATGCAGAAAAATAAGTGCTGGTCCCCACAATTAAGTGACCGTGGCCCCCAATGACAACCATCGGCTAAATTTAAGCAAGTACTTACCATGCAGATTTTTCCTACCAAGGTCACTGTGTGTCTACTTTCAAAACTGATGCCTTCATTATGAATGCCATTTATTTTCCAATTTTCCAATTCCGCCAGTAACTAGAATTATCTGCATAGTCGGGATACACAAACATAGCAAAACTAGAATTCCTAATTTTTCTACTATTTATTTTAACAGAAAAAAATGTACATTTGCAAAGGAAACATGTTTTCCTGTATGCTTGCATTGGGTTTTTCGAGGATATCTGTCCGAATCGCTCTTCAATCCAATCATATTATTTGTCAATCACTTCTTTGGTCAATGGGACCAATATTTTCCTGGATATTGATAGTGCAAGAAAATGAGCTACTAGATAGATTCTAAATTACTACATTTTTTTTCCATTTTATTTCACATATTTCATTTAACTTTTTAAAATTGAATTTGACTCTTATCCATTTGCAAAGTATATTTGTACTGAATATGTGACCTAGTCTCAGATTCTTCTTTCTTGGCATAGCAGATTTAATATGCCATTTGTATGGTAACTGGACAACCTACAATGCTTTGCGTGCATCCCAAGCAAGATTTTATTTAGTGGACACACATTTGGAGGGCATCTTAATACCAAGTTACCAGATTGAATATTAAAAGATATAAAGTCTGCTATTACACGTCATATTTTTCTCCCAGTCTTTCAGCAGCTCTGCATGAGCCTAGGGTCCAGACTAACCAAGATTTGATGCAACGCAGTAGGACAACTTGCTGCGCTCAGTCAAATGGAGAGGACCCAAATATGCCATATTCACTAACATATGGTACATTCCTACTCTCTCTCTCTTCGCTGGCGCACTTTTGGCTGCCAACGCAGGCACCCTTGTGCTGTGGTGCAAGGGTGCTTGTGTTACAGCCAAGATTGTTTTTGTGCAGGAAGGGACACCACCCTGCACAAAAACAACCCTTGATGCACACATAGAAAGAAGAAATAATGGGGAGATAATGAAGAGAGATAAACACTTCTCTTTTTTACACCTCTGTTGAGAAGGCGTATCATTTTGACACATTCCCATGTTTACGAGCCTTAGTAAGTCTGAAAATGTGCCAAAATCCATGCCTTCCCAATGCAGAGTAACACAAGGCAGCAACTTGCACTGCCTGATGTTACTCCAGATTTACTAAACCATGCAGATCCATGTGAGGTGGCTCTGCGTGGCATCATAAATATGACTTAAGGGCTTGTGTTGCCTTGCGTCACCATGAGTTATGCACCGGCAATGCAAGCCCTTGATAAATCTACATTTGGATAGTTAACAATCTCTAAAATCACAGAATCGCACCCAAATGTGTTGGACTGAGGGTTCCAACAGACAAAAAAAATATATGCAAAGCAAATATTCATTGCACCTCACTTTTCAAATACAAAGTCTGAAACCTCAATGCACAAATGTGCTTTTCAATCTGTTAGTATAATTATTAATTGCAAAGCACATATTAACCTCTGCCTTTGTGACTTAAAAGGAAAATGGCAATGCAAAGAGACATTACTCTCTCATTGTGATCCAGAAAGATATATAGCAATCCTTAGCTATTGCCTACCATGGGCAAGTATACGTTGATCAAATTAAGCATCTTACTTGTGCAGGACATCAAGAGGTGCAGTGTCTCACAGACCACTTCCCGATGCCACAATAAAACCTTGCCACTTCTTATGACATTGTGACTTTTGCCACTTTACTGGATTGTGTTAAGAGTTTCCTTTCCACTAGCAGTGTCATGGAGGTTACTACTCCATGAACACTTTGGTGGAATGGAAACAAAGGGGGTCCTGCAGGGCCTCCTGTGTCTTGTTGGCATGTGGCTGCATACAGTCACTCTTATCAATCATAGCATACAATATGCTGGTTAATAGCTTTTCCACCAAAATAAAATTTTGAAAATATTGTGAGACACAAATATCAGGTCAAAAATATTGTAGTCTCCAAAATATTATGGAACATAATATAGAAGTTAAGGATATCATTAGTTAAGTCTTTAAAATCATTTTTATACAGTTGTAACTAATATTGTTTTAAAATATTCATTCGAATTTTATTAGATTTTTTGTTACAATTTGTTACTATTTGAATGTTCTGTATTTTAACAATGTTTTAACATTTGTATATCTGTTAATATATTTTAAGGTCTTTTTCATTTTATTTCAGGTTAGTTTAAGTGGATTGTTTGGTTTGTAGGGTAATAGGGTGGGAAGGTTTTTGAATATTTATTTTTTAATCGATCATAAGATTTTACATGTTTTAATTTCTTAATTTGATAAAACAGTTTGCACTTTTTTAGTTATTTAATAGAAATCTAAAATTATTGAATTTTTGTAACTTGTTAATATATGAATTAGAAAATTGATTGTGTTAATTGTTTGAATGTTTGTTATACGTTGGAAATTAGTTAGTCACATTATGTTCATGTTTTTGGATAATATATTTTTAGTCTTATTAATTTTTAAATAATGTGTATTGTTTTTCTGTTAGTTTAGTTTCTCGTGTGGTTGTTGGAATTTAAGTTCTTTATAATACATTTATATGTATAGCTTTACATGTTAAGTTCATGCTTTATGTTTTGAATAATTTATATAAATTAGATCATTTCAAACCTTTAAACAGATGTTTATGGAAATATATTTTATGTTTTCCTATTTTGTGCATGTAATTAATTTAAATGAATTTTGGATGGGAAAAATGAAAGCTCTATCAATTTTAACATTTGCCCTGCCTACAGTTGCGTACACTGCAGTAGGAATTGTAGTTATGATCCCTAGAAATCCCAACACTTGCCCTTTTGTTGCCATTGTCAGTGTGAGAATAGTTAATCTGACCCCTCCAAAGTCCATCATTCAACTTACTGTTGCTCGGGTTGGTGTGAAAATAGTACATCTGGCTCCTCCAAAGTTTTATATTTTCCCTACTGTTGCCTATATTAGAGTGGGAATAGTAAATCTCATCAGTTCAACATTTTCTCCACTGTTGCTCAGGTCAGAATGGGAGTAGTAAATCTAACCCGTTCAAAATCCAATGCTTTCTCACTGTTGCTTACATTTCAGTGGAAATAGTAATGCTGGCCCATCCAAACTCTAACACTTTCTCAAATGTTGCTCTGATTGGAGCGGAAGCAGTGGATTTGACCTCTCCTGTATATATTTATGTTTGAATTTTGAAAGCTAGTTAAATGTGTTATGTAATTCTTTTGGGGTGGAATTGTGTTTATTAATGATTTAAAATTGTATTGTTGTTATTGCATAATTTTGTTAAATACATAGGTGCCGATTCCGATCCGTTAAAAAAATTCCCCGTACGAATCGTATCCGGATTTTTGTACGTACGAATCGTACAAGTCCCGTACAAACTTGCAAGTACGATTCGTATGTCCAAAAATCCATACAAATCGCATTGGGAAAATTCCCCGACACGTTCTCGGGTCGGAAAAAGTGTCCGACACGTCCCCGGACAGTTTTACGTACGAATCGGGAAACTGAAGTCCGAGCGCGCAAGTACGATCCGTCCCGTCCGTCCGAATACACAACCGTATGGAAAAAACACCGTACGGAGCGAACTCCCATGGCAACCATGGAGACGTCCAAACATGTGCCCGCATACGCGCCAAACACCCCTCCCAGCCCCCCCATGTACGCGCCGTACCCCCAGTCCCCCCCAAGTATGCGCCGTACCCCCAGCCCCCCCATGTACGTGCTGTACCCCCAGCCCCCCCATGTACGCACCGTACCCCCACCCCACCCCCGTAGGTACGGTGCGGACCCCCACCCCCACCCCCGTAGGTACGGTGCAGACCCCCACCCCCATAGGTACGGAGCGTACCCCCACCCCCGTAGGTACAGTGCGGACCCCCACCCCCGTGGGTTTGGTGCGGACTCCCACCCCCGTAAGTACGGTGCGGACCCCCAGCGCGTACCTACGGGGGTGGGGGTCCGCACCGTACCTACGGGGGTGTGGGTACACTCCGTACCTACGCGCTGGGGGTCTGCACCATACCTAAGGGGGTGGGGGTCCGCACCGTACCTATGGGGTGGGGGTACGCTCCGTACCTACGGGGGTGGGGGTCCACACCATACCTACGGGGGTGGGGGTACGCTCCCTACCTACGCCCTGGGGGTCCGCACCGTACCTACGGGGGTGGGGGTCCGCACCGTACCTACGGGGGTGGGTGTACGCTCTGTACCTACGCGCTGGGGGTCCGCACCGTACCTACGGGGGTGGGGGTCCGCACCCTACCTACGGGGGTGGGGGTACGCTCTGTACATACGGGGGTGGGGGTACGGCGCGGACATGGGGTGGGGACTGGGGGTACGGTGCGGACGTGTAGGAATGGGGGTACGGTGTGTACCGGGCCCCCTTTTCGCCATGCATCGTGGCGTACTTAGCTTTTGCGGCACTTTTGGGGTCCCGTAAAAATATTGCTGTGCGAAGTGCTGTGGGTACGAATCGTACTTGCTGGTTCGTAAAACGCTGCCTGACTACATGCGAATGTCGCGTACGCGGTGTCCCGGATCGGAATTGCGGGTATATTTTTGCCGGTCGGTGTTTTTTACGATTCGTACGGAAATGGTGTTTCCGTACGAATCGTACTTGCATGTTTGTAAGGTATTTTTCCCGGGTACGAGTCGGATGGAGAAAACGCTCCGTCCGACGATTCGTACCCGGTTTTTCCAGGATCGGAATCGGCCCCATACTGTTTGTACTCAAATATTTGTTTCAACAATTTGTATATTTTTTTGATTATTTTAAAGTATGTATGATTTTGTGTTTAGCAGTTATAAATATTTATTTATTTATTTATTTATTTATTTATTTTTGAAAACCTTTATTGACAGTTCAATAGAGAACAAGTATGGGCCTACAACCCCCCGGGGCCGGCCGCTAAGCAATCAGAGCAAAAACAGGCAAGTGTAAACACAGGCAGCACATCGGGGAGCAGAATCGTGATGCTAATACTGTGAACAGCGTAGGTAGGGCACCAGGAGAAAAAGGTTTTCGTTTTATAATGAAACGAGGCAGAAGGATCAGGTGCCAGACAATTTTCAAACAGCAATTACAGGTATGCAGAGTAATAGACGTAAGCAATTTACAGCAATCTATTAGGTCAATGGCGCAAACACAAGAACATCAGGATGAGGAAGAATATCATAAGCAGTTGCGCCTGCAGTCCCCCGCCAGAACTCCCGGAGAGCACCCCGGAAATTGTGGTACACATGGAGCGGCAACGAGTCATAGCAAAGGAGGTGTATCACGCTGATCCCAGAAAAAGAAAAACAAAAAGAATCAGAGAAGAAAAAGGAGGCCATGGAAAAAGAGATAAAAGACGAAAGAATCCCCTCCCCCAACCCCCCACCCTGCACCTCTGCAGATGAGTACGGCCCCCCCCCCAGCAGTGTGCCTGTCGCCCTGGAACCAGACCCGAAATATAGGAGAATAGGAAAAAAGAAGTAGGAAAAGAACCCCACCAGAGAAAGTATTAATAAACTGGAGGAGGGCCTTCAAAACATACCCCCGGCTTCTCCCTCCCGCACGGTAAGTTTCCCCCAAAGTGAACAATAAACAGCACAAAAGCGATCTTCTCAAAGAAAGATGGGGAGCATTATGCACCTATTATGCTGTTAGCTATGCCAGGAGAGCACGCAACCCCTGAGCCCGCCCGTCCACTAGATGACCACCCCTGTAGGATCAGCCTTATCCCTGACCACTCTTTGGAATTCTGCCCATGCCTACCCCTCGACCCAGCACCATATCCGACGTTCCAAGGTAGAGGATTGTCCAAAAACGTCCGAGAAGCGACGCACACAGGTGGGGTGGAAGTCTCTGAGCATCAACACAGTCCGCAGCGTGGAGAAACAGGCTTCCCAGTGCTGCCCCAGGATATGCACTGCACTCAAGGTCCAGGAAGGCAGAAGCAGCCAAAGCAGACAATAGTTGCTGGAGTTGTCCCTGGGTCGCAGGAGGGCACGTACGGGACGAGGCTACCACATCCCACTCAGGTCCAATGCCTCCGGGACAGATCAGGCACTCAGCTGGACGAACACACTGTAGCGTACTGGCCTGAGTGTCCAGCCGTGCACCAACCTCAGGGGTGGCCGCCAAAGTGTCCTCCTGTGCGCAGTGTGGGTAGTCCCTATGTACGTGCGGACAGGCGGGCCGCCATTGCCCCAACGCCGACGCCACACCGTCTAGCTTACTCCCCAAGACCCCGACACTATGAATCAAGGAGGAGTGAAGAGCACCAAGGGCCTCGAGGAGGTCGCCGTACCCCAGCACAGCTCTCTGCGATCGCGCCGCCACACTCCCAAAAGTCGCACTCTCACAAGCCCGCTGCGACCCAGCGGACAGGATGGTAGCCTTCATCGCAACAAGATGGCCGCCAAGTATGCCCGACCCTCACCGGGGCCGGGACCCTGGGACAAGCGTCTCGATGGCCACGTCGCTGGTGACCGGGTTCCGGGGGCAGGCGAAAAGTTATCCGTTGCGTGGTCACGGGCAACAGTCGTCCCCACTACGGACCCGCTCCCGTAAAAAATCCGGGGGCGGTCCGCAATGATCAGGGCAGGATACGGGCGGCGGCCGGGCAGCTCACCATCAAAGGCAGGGGCAGCCACCGGAGGATCTGAGAATTGCACCCACGGGCATGCACTCGGTCCGCTACACTTGACAGTAGAAACGACCACGACGAAATGTAGGCCGAGTTTGGCACCGCTCCGGTGGACCGCCTCCGCCCAGTCACAACAGGCCGCTGTTGTTGAACTGCCACCCGGCCACGGCGTCCACTTGAGGTCCCGGCTCCAGGGCCGCACAGGCCGCAAAGTTCAAATGCACGTTTCTCCGGCGATACCGCTGCCAGAAACCTCGGAGTCACACAGTCGGGTGCCACTCTCCTTCAGAAACACGACCGCGTAGCACAGGTTGAGGATCTCGTGCAGGATATCCGTGCGGGATGCGGAGGTTCACGGAGCCGGGAGTCTACGCTGCCGTCCCGGTCGCCATCTTGGCTCCTCCTCCAGTTATAAATATTTATATACATTTTATAATTTAATCCGTTTATTAAAATATAATATTTTAAAGTTAATATATGTTTTATACTTACTTTGTATAGTGCATACTAGTTAAAAGGTATTACCTATTTCAGGACCATATTGTGGTCTTCTACATTTTAGTTGTCAATATACATACAAAGCATGTAAAGTATGTATTTGTGTCTATGGCTTTTTGTTGTCAAATGTTTTTGTCATTGAACAATATTTTGCCATACAACTGCTGATTACTATGTTAGGATCAGCTGAATATGTTAAAACATAAGATTGTGATTTTTAACAGCTATGGGCCTGACTACAATGTCAGTCAGAGTTGCCTCCCACCGACAACATTTTGGTGGTGGAACCACTTAACCATAGGTCGGCTGTTCCGCACACCAATTTACGATCCCATTTCTCAATAGGAGCTTGTACGGCGGACGGAAACCACCCACAACACAAGGTCCCATTGAGAAATGGGAGTTTGTGAACATCCCTGCACCGTGTGGTAGGCACTGGTACAGGGATGTTCAGGGAGACACCATAAGTGCCCCCAGGACCAGATGCAGGGGGCTAGAGGGGCCCTGCTAGGGGCCCCAAATGTCACTTTCCGACAGCTTTTCCATATCGGAAAGTCCAACATGGAAAGGCTGTTGCCCACATCATAATCCAGACAGCGGAAACGCCATTCCTAAGGGATTATGGTGAGTTTCTGACTAACCGACGGGCTCCATGAGCCTGCCGGAAAGCGCCGGTCAGTCTGCTGCCTCCGATCACATGCATCGCAATGCATTATTTGGACGGCAACAAGAGATGTGGATTGGACTGCAAACAACAAGCCATCGGTTGTGGTCCAAACTGCATTGTAATTTGGCCCTATGTGTTTGAGGGTGAAATATTGATCTCTTCTGCATTGTAATGTCACACACTTCAATGGTGATGATTTTAGCAACCTAAGAAAAATAAAACTTAGCAAAGCCAATCTGTTTTTCTAGGGGTAAAGAAGGGGAATCTGTAATAGTGACTGGTGATGGATTTGGTGCTTCAAGATGACAATGTCATCTTACAACACATCACAAAATGACAACGCCCAGGCCATCTGTTAGACTGTAGTGAGGTATATTTTGCTTACACATATGATTGAAATATTACAAGCTGTTATTTACAGTGTTTCAAAAGCCAATAAGTCCAAAAACTGCACGGCCCTTTATCTTTGGAAAAGAAAGAAAGAAAGAAAATAACAAACAAACAAACAAAGAGACAAAGAAAGAACCAAAGAGGAAAGAAAAAGTAAGAAAAAAAGAGGAGCAAAAGAAGGAAAGAAAGAAAGAAAGAAAGGGAAAGAAAGAAGTAAAGAAACAAACAAACACAGACAGACAGGACTGCAAAGATAATTCACCCTCATCAGCCTATATTCAGAGTTCATGTGAACAGCTGGTATTTTGTAAAAACTCAGCCATCAGATAAATATGGGCCACTTGAAATGGAATTTACAACAGCATTGGTAGAAGAGAGGAAACGATAAAGCTGCAATGGGCCCTGTGCTCATATGTCTTTGAAGGTGACCTTAGGCTCTACAACATAGGGAATACTAAAATGATAATGAAATAAATGCAAAAACTGGCGGAGACTACATTATGTGTGGACATGCTCCTTGTGAAAGGGCTTAATGCTATAATTCAAAGTGAAGTACCACAGCGGCTGAAGTAGGATGACCCATTGCCCCATGCTATATGCTGTAGTGGGCAGAATTAAAATGTGAGTGACACAAAAACAGACCAGTGGATGAAGAGAGGTGGCAGAAAGCCCCTTTATGTAATTTTCTTATACATATAATTTGAGTAAAATCAAAAGGTCCTAAAAAAACAAGTGAGGCTGACAGATTTCCTCATTCCTGGAGCTGATAACAGAAGGGAACACACTCAAAAACACTGCAACTATTAGTGGTGTATTGGCATCTGAATAATGGTCATTTCTTAGACTGCACTGTAATGTAGTTAATACAACATGTGGTAGAATCCTGTCTGAATTCAGGGTCTGTTGTATCACCAAAAATATTATTGTTGTGTTTCTTGGCCATAGTTTTTTTTGCTAGTCACTGTGTCATTCCCCCGATAACACATAATGCTGGTTTCCTGCAGTGTTCACTTCAGACAATCAGAGCAAGAAGAGTAAATTGAGAAACTAGTGGAGGAAGAGGCTTGATGTAGAACATTTTGGGTGGGTGAGTGAGAGAAGTGGTTGAAGAGAAGGAGAAGGGAGAAGAGAGAGGGGAAAGGAGATGGATGGACAGAAGAAAGCAATGAAAAGATAAAGAATGAGATAAATAGCGGGGATAGCACTAAGAAGACAGAACTCTGAAGGGTGAGAGTAGGGTAGATGGCAGAGAAAGATGGGAGAAATGAACAATGATGCAAGCTGGGAAATGGAAAGCAAAAGCAGATGTAGAGAGAATGAGGAAGAGAGGAAGGAGACTGGAAGGAAGGGATGAGGTAAAGAAGTAAGGGTAGAATGAAGAGATGGAGACAAGTGAGCTCAGGGGAAATAATTCATTTTTTTTCTCCATATTTTTATTTTATAAAAGAAAATACAACAAAGCAGAAAAACAAGCAAAAGCAATATAAGCAAAGAACAGCTTACTTCAACATATCACCATTTTCCTTATTTTACCAACCGTATAATCGTATAAAAGATAAATTACACAAGACAACAGTCGGCTAACAGCTAAAGTATAACCTATAACATAAGACAGGGAGCATATGCATAAAAAGAAAAAAAAAAGAAAAAAAACAAATTATTAAATACATAGAGTTTGCCATAATAAGGCTGTTACGTCTCCTGCGTTACTCCATTAACCCAATTTTTTTATGGATTCCAAATCTTTAATCCTTTAGCTCTGCCCTTTTTGCCTTTTTACTCATAGAGTGCTTTTTCCAGATTAAATATATGTAGTAGTCGGGCTTTCCATTGCAAAAAGGTTGGGGGGGAAGAATCTAGCCATGCTGATGCGACACATAGTTTGAGCACTGACATAGCTATAAATAGAAACTCGCTGTTAGAGCCATCTTGTGCTGTTACCCCAATTAGCATAAACTGAGGAGAAAGCAGAACTTCTTTTTTTAAGACAATCTGCAAAAAGCCAGACATTTTGCTTCTTAATAAATCCAAACTGGGGCATGTTGAAAAAATATGGTTCGCATCTGCCTCATATGCCTTACACCTGAAGCAATGGGTTCCCTCTGAGCTCCCCCACTTAAAAAAATCCCGACGATCAATATTAAATTTGGCCCTAACTTCTTCAAAAGAGGCGATATGATCCCCTGTCAAAAGATCACCTATCCTATAGACCCCTGCTTTCTCCCACCTTTGCAAATGTGCATCTGACAGTGCCTCAGGTATCTGATCATTCTCCGTTAATGGTGTATATCTGCTATATCTACCAAGCCCTAGTTTTTTCCTGATTCTCGGCCAGTTTTGAAATGCTGCTGTTAGAGTCTTAAAACAAGCCTTTTTGTAATAATTGGGTTCATATATTTTTAATAGACAGCAGTTGGCCCATGAGCCAATTAGATACTCAAAAATGTATGGAACATAATTAGAGTCAATTACTTCCTTTTTCTTCATACAAAAAAGAGGCCAATAATGTAAAGAAGCTGCTAAATAATAAAGTTTAAAATTAGGTAGCCCAAGGCCCCCACTTTCACTATGAAGGGATAAGAATGCATTCAATCTACGTGTCCGCTTGTACGGCCATATAAACCTGGCTACCTCCCTTGTCGATCTGCCTAAACCAATCGTTGTGTATTTCAAGTGGGATAGTGCAAAAAAAGTATAATAGTTTAGGAAGAATCGTCATTTTAATCAAGTTGCATCTGCCAATTATAGATAGTTTTAAATTATCCCAGCGACATATATCATTCTTGATTTTACCGATCATGGGGGTAAGATTTATATCTATAATATCTTCGACCTTAGCTCTCACACGTATACCTAAATATATGGCCTCATCCACAACCCTACTATCATCCACAGTGGTATATCTATTTGCTACTATCTGGGTTTTAGCTCTATTCACCCGATAGCCTGAGAAAAAGCCAAATTGTTCAGCCAATGTTTTGATTTCGGCCATTGCTCTATCCGGCACAGAGGAGAGGTAATAATCACCACATCGTTGGCATATGCCAGCATTTTTATCTCCCACCCATGAAGCCTAATTGGAAAAATATTCGGGGAGTCCTTAAGACGTCGCAAAAAGGGGTCTATATATAATGCGAACAACAGGGAAGAAGATGGACAGCCCTGCCTAGTTCCTCTTCCTATGAAAAAAGCTTCTGACTCCACTCCCATGATTTGTAAACAAGCTGTAGGTTTAGTATATAAAACCTGAATGGCTCTGATGAACCCTGATCCTAGTCCGTTAGCTTCCAAGCACTTCCATAAGTAATTCCATGATACACGATCGAAGGCCTTCTCGGCGTCTAAAAAGGCCGCAGCCATAGGTTTCTTTAAAACATCTGCTGCATCAAATAACGAAATGAGCCGCCTAATGTGATCATCTGTCCCCCTCCCCTGAATGAAGCCATGTTGCCACACTGTCACTAATTGCTGTATAACCTTTATAAGACGAGATGCAGATATCTTCAAGTATAATTTTGTGTCACTATTTAGCAGAGTGCTAGGTCTGTAGGAGCCCATATTCATAGAATCCTTCCCCTTTTTTACAAAGACAATAATATTAGCTGTGACCCATGATGCTGGTGATGCGGCCCCATTACTGACCTTCTTAAATAGCCCCAAAATTTCAAGGCCAACCTCCTTAATAAAAATCTTATAAAATTCTAGTGGTATGCCATCCGTGCCAGTGGCCTTACCAGATGGAAGAGCTTGCAGAGCCAGATAGAGCTCTTCCTGGAAAATTTCAGTGCCCAAGAGAAAAGCCTCCTCCTGTGATAATCTCACTTTGGGTAAATATTCATGCTCATGCACTATCTCGTTTTCTTCAGGTATAACTGCGGCTGTTTATAATAGCTTGTAATATTCTTTAAAAGCTTCCCTAATCCCTGTGACATCCAAAACTATATCTCCCTGAAGATTCCTAATTTGCTTTATATGTCCTAACGCTGTATATTGTCTCGCCCTAACGGCTAATAGTCGACCAACTGTCTCGCTGTATTCATAAAATTGTTGTTTTTTAGCAAGATGCTTGCCAGCCATTTTTCCCATATACAAATCATTCAAAGCAGCTTTAGTCACCATAATTAGACCTGTAACAGTAGAGAGATCCCCTCCTTTATTTACCACCTCAATTAATTTAGTCTACAGAATAACTAATTTCTGATAATAGCCTTTAATTTGTTCTGTGCTTTTTCTTTATTTAATCAAACTATATCTCAATGTCCCCCTTCTCACTGACACTTTAAATGCATCCCAAATGCTGGGGGTGCACTTTTCTTATTATGACAAAAACACTCACTAATCCATATAGCTCACATAATCCTGGCCAGTGAGTAATGCTCTCTCAGAGGTCCATTTACTCTGTGTACTCCTTACTCCTGACAGTGGAAATTCATAAACCAAAGGATTGTGATCCGATATTACCCTAGGGAATATCTCTATTCTAGCTCCCTACAAAAGTGATGGTGAAACCAAAAAATAATCTAACCTAGCAAACTGAAAGTGAGGAGCAGATTTATAGGTGTATCCAGGCTCAGTGGTCATCAGACTAGGCCAAACATCGGTTAGACCTATATCTTTAATTAGATTTTAAAACCCCCTAGATTTATCTGACATGCTTAGACCTATTGATGTTGAAATCACCACAGATTATATAAGGAGCTGGCCAGGAAGGAAGCTCAGTGGCTAAGAAATTCAATACCGAAGGATCATCCAGAACAGGAGCA
This sequence comes from Triturus cristatus, assembly GCF_964204655.1. Lineage (NCBI taxonomy): Eukaryota > Metazoa > Chordata > Amphibia > Caudata > Salamandridae > Triturus > Triturus cristatus. Next base: position 132,155,515 of record NC_140592.1, read on the forward strand.
TATACTGAGCACAGAGTAAATAATCCAGTCCCTCCTCTAACTTCCATAATTATCCATCTGCCATGCTTAGCAACAATCTTTCTCTCACCCATAATATTTTTGCTTTTGATCAAAACTGCGACCCCTCTAGTCCTGACATCCTGCGTAGTATATACAAATATTTTAAAACCTAAATTATCAAGTAGTTTATAAACCTTGGAAGCTATATGAGTCTCTTGGAGACACACCAAATCTACGTGTAGAACTTTAAGATCTTCTTCAATCCTTCTTCTTTTAACCCCATCATTGAGGCCACAAATATTTGTAGTTGCAATTTGTAGTTTAGCCATTATTCATTAATTCACTCCTCTTCATGATAATCAAGCAATTCTTATTCATCATGTTATACACATTATAACTGCATATGCTCCCTGTCAGATTTGTATAGAACCGTTGGATTCTTATTTTAGCATTTTTTACAGTTTTTCCTGCATTTTTCCCTAATGACATAAACACAACAAAAAAAAAACTCACTTTTTTTAGCTGTAGTTTGCTTTCAGCTTCAGCCCCAGAAACACCAACGCCCCCAACCCTCCCAGCCCCCTCCCCCTCCCCCTCCACCCCTCCTTCCCTCCCACCACACCCAGCATGTGAAAGCAGCCAGACCTCTCAGGTCTGTATGATAGAGAAAGCGCACAGCGCCGCGACACCTCTACCCTCCCCACACAGAGAAAAACAATTTACATTTTTCAACTTATTCGCTTAGCCCTGCTATTCCAAAAGAAAAATAAAGAAAAAGAGGAAATAATTCAATGGGAAAAAGAGAGGGAAAAGGACTGAGAAAGAAAGTAAAAGGAGGAGAGTAGCAGGAGTGGCAAGTGGAAGAGGGAGAAATGAAGGTAAAAACTTGAAAAGAGAATATACCAAGAGACAGATTATCGGTGGAAGTGAGAGTCTTTACAGTTACAGTGAGGAGAGGCTCCTGGGGAAACAAACAAGTGGAATTAGATGGTACAGAAATGAATAGAAAGAAGGGAAAGGGCAAATGAGAATAGAAGAGACAAGTGAAAAGAAGGGGATAGACATGTCAAAAACCAGAGAAAGGGAAAAGGTGGCATCAACTAGAGAGGTGAGTGGCAAAAAGTCTATGTGGGTAGGCGTAATGCCACACGATGTATGGGTACTCTCTTAATGAGGGGATGTTCCAAATATCAAATGGAGGAGTTACCATAGGTTACCATTCTCTGCAGCTCCGTGACCTCAGGAATTTATTCATCAAGGGCTGGCCTGCTTGGCTGCCACACTATCTTGTGACGTTTTCTTTACTGTCTCCAGTGCTGACCCTGTTGCAATTGCATTGTTTTTCTGTAGCCTTGGAGGCTTAAACCAACCTCTGAGAACCAAGGGGAAGATGTACGACCATTTTTTGCGGTTGCAAAAGGGAAATCAACCCGTTTGCGACCGCAAAAAAATGGTTGTGGTATGTACAAACACTATTTTGAGAGTCACTGCCTTGCAAAATAGAGTTTGCGACTCACTATTAGGAAGGGGCGTGCCATGGGTGCCCTTCCTAATAGCGAGTCCAAATGGCATGTACCATTGTTTTGCCACTCGCAGTTTACCACCTAATTCAAGTAGGTGGTAAGCCACTCGCAAACCCATTCACAAACGGGAAGGGGGACCCATTCCCGTTTGTGTATGGGTGCGCAAATTATTTTTTAAGGGCAGGTAGTGGTCCCAGGGACCACTGCCTGTCCATAAAAAATGGAACTGAAAAGTTACATTTTTCTTTTACCCCAGCAGGCCACCATCCCTGTGAGTGCAAGCTATTCTCAATGGGGTCGCAAATTGCGCTTGCCTCATGAATATTGATAAGGCATGCAATTTAAGATCCCATTGGGAATCGCAAACAGTGTCTGAGACACTGTTGTACATTCACTTTAGCGAGTCGTAAATTGTGAGTCGCAATTTGGCACAATTTGCAACTGGCTAAAGTGAATTGTCATACATCTGGCCCTAAACTTCCAGAGCAGCAAATTGCTGCAAAACAGCTAGTCTGAATAGCAGAAATGAACATTATCTTTGCAATGTCTCAAACTGTCAGGACTCCCTCTTAAGCTAGAAGTAGTTAATGATGTTGACGTGCAAGTATGCAAATGTTGCTGGTCTTCTCTCGGTCGCTGCCGCAGGTCTATACAACAGGGATAACTACATATTAAACACAAAGAGGAGTAAATCCAGAAGACTGGTCAGAGTCTCTGAAAAAACTGGGAAACACACGCACAATACGAGAGGAACTACTTCTTTTTAGAAGACCCCTCACTCACCAACCTGGTTGGTGACATGCTTCATCATAGGGGTCCCACCTGAACAGCCAAGTGCCGTCCAGGTGTGCTACAACACCTGATTACAGTGGAGCTGGTAGTTCTTCGTAGTGCAAGTGAGTGAGTAGTGGATTAAAAATGGGCCAAATGTACTCGCCAAAAATAATTTTATTCTAGAGTCATTGATCCATGTTAAAAGCAGCAGCGAGATACCTTCATTGGTTTGATTGACCACTGGTATCTAAAAGTGAAATAATGTGTTAAAGAAGTGAAAAAAAGAGACGTCTACATGTTTCAACCTATGTGGTGTTATTACTTAGGTTTTCGTCAGGACCAAGTGTAGTGACCCGAGCGGTGTACATACGCTAAGATGTACCCTACACTTGATCACCAAGACCTAACCATTTACTCACGGTCAGGTAGGCCTGTCATCCAATTCGAAGACAGGAGAAAATCTGTAAAATTTTCTCCTGTCTTCGAATTGGATGAGAAGCCACACTACTACGCGTTTTGCTGTAAGCTTCGCCTTTTCCTTTTCCCCCATCGTGTTCAAGTGCACTTCACAACGCTATTAGGCACGCACTCATCACTGTATTTGAGCGCTATTTCACCCACTTAAAACGATGAATGAGAGTTGGGTGTTCTGAGTTTTTCATTGGCATTAATTATTCCCTGTGATTTAACTCAACAACAATCTGCATTTCGCTCGTGTTATTTCACGGACTATGATCATTTCATGATCGGATTTTCAGTAGTGAATCTGGCTACTGTTTTGCTACCGTTAACTGAAGGTCCCTCCTTTGGTTTTGTATGCTCCTGTTACATACCACTGGGAACACATCAAGTATTGCCTACATTGAGAACACTGTATTCGCACACGCAACACTGTGTGTGCGCGTAATCTTGTGTTTTTCTTTTACAGATTTTCTCCTGTCTTCGAATTGGATGACAGGCCTACCTGACCGTGAGTAAATGGTTAGGTCTTGGTGAAGCATGTCACCAACCAGGTTGGTGAGTGAGGGGTCTTCTAAAAAGAACTAGTTCCTCTCGTATTGTGCGTGTGTTTCCCAGTTTTTTCAGAGACTCTGACCAGTCTTCTGGATTTACTCCTCTTTGTGTTTTTCTTATGTATCTTCAAGGGGACTAGGAGTATCTCCCTCCATTTTTTGGATTTTTCCCTTTTCTCTCCAAATTGTTTTACATAACTACATATTAGACAAAAGCCCAAGTTCTACCAGTTTGATTCGGTAGCTGAGGAGTAGACATTGAGCCTGGAGATTCAGGTTCAAATTCACATTGCTACACTAAAATGTTCTCATATGTCTGAAGTTCAAAACAGATTGAGTGTAACGTATGATCTGTGATGAGAATGGGTGCAGAAAATATGATTGTTAAAGGTGGCAATTTTAGCCACAGTGAATTAGTGAATAATTGACAAGTGCCACAGAGAGGCGGTGGGAGAATACAAAGGACAGATGGAAATAAATGTGCGACAGGAAGCAAGAGAGGAAAGCAAGTGACAGGGGACTAGGAGAACATGAGGAGGGGACCCAAAGGATACAGACAGAAGGATCAGGCACGGCTGGTTAGCAACACAATAAAAAAAATTGTGTTTTGGGGAAAAAAAAAAACACAATCAATGTAAGTAATACTTTATTTGTTCGATTAATTAAAATCTTTACAATCTTGAACAATCAAACAGTAAAATACGTTTAAAAAAAATCACTAATTCCTAGATCCATGCTGCGTTTTTTCTACATATTCTGTGAGAATCCTAAATAGGGCCCGTAATCCGTTAGAGACATAACTTTTAAATAACAAATAATTTAAAAAAATAAAAAAATAATTGGAATATTTAGAAAAGAGTGATTGCATAAAACCAAAACAGCACCAGTTAAAAGTTCATACATTTTGGTGCTATTGTTGGTAAAAAGTATGTGCTGAAGGGGTCGCGGGGATTGATTCAATGAAAGATACACCTTTGCTTAAATCACAGTTAAGATGCAATAATACATTTAATTATAACTGCCTGCTGAAGAGAAATGGGCAAGGCTCGAGTTATACAAATCCTACTATCAATGCCGCTCGCTTTGGGATTCTGTTAAAAAGGAAAAGAAGAAAAAAAGTGGAGAAAAAAAGGGTCTGAAATCCAGGGAAACACCAAGCCTTAAGAGGGGCAGCCTGTGTACCAAACTGGGCCACGTAAAAAAAAAATGGCAACTGACTTCTTATTGAGTTTAGCCCTGCCCAATGCAGGGTAATAGTGATTGACTTACTGGCATGTCCCCTGAGTAAGTCTTTTTGCTGCTCTTGTGACAAACCTGGTAAACCAGATGTTGAGCATCGGACTCTTAGGGTTTCTGGATGCAAGGATAGTTTAACAGCAAAAGCGAATGCCGAGATTATTTCATTCGCCTCGCCTCGTGCTCGATCAATCCCATGCTGCACCCACACCCCCTACACAATATATTGTCATTTATGCAGTGCCAGCCAGTTCAGTGATACAAGATAGGCCACTCCCCCATCCTTAGGGCCAGAAATCTTTTTTTCCATACTACTGCGTAGGTGCACGACAAGTGTGGCCCCCAAACCCTGGCTTAAACCCCGATATAACTGTCCTTGCATGTTTGCGTTTTGCCAGTTGTGCCTTATCTGAATTAAAGGACCAAGACCTCACACTTTTTTTAATGTACAACTTGAGGATCTGCTGAGATGGATCTGTGCCCCAGATTTGATTCGCATCCAGCAGTTTCAGGGGGACTTCAAAGTGGTAGTGAAGTTTTCATCCAAGCTGACCAGTTGATATTTCGTGCCACAACATAGCCTCCAAAGTTGCACCCCTGGAGGTGTGCAGATTGATACACAGCTTGATATAAGCACCAGCGCCAACTGCTCGATGATCTGAAAGGCTGAACTCAAGTCTTATCTGGGCTGTGGATGAGGTTTTTGGTAGGCTCAGCACTTCCTTGAAAATTGTTCTTGCTTTTCTTGTTTACCCGGCTGGTATCCTTCCCCAGCATGATTTCCTGACTGTAAGAGAGACAGTTAGAGGTTTTAGCTTTCATAACGGTTACTAAAGCGATCAGACTTGGACCGGCTACCTGCCTTGCAAGCTTCGTAAGTGCTACCTCAATTGTCAGAGCTTTAGCTCCGACCTCATCCTTTTGTTTTAAGAAGGTCCCCCTGGAGTCCATATGTACCCATAGGTGTTTGTAAGAGGCTGCACTATTGATGCTTTTGCCGTTAAACTGCCACCCTCCTCTTTGATGTTTTCTTCTCCCATAGGTAATTGTCCTTATCTTCAATAGATTTACTTCCAACACACTGCGGGTTGTGTAGGGAAGCAGCTGGTCAAGCAGCCTCTGCAGACCGACCCTTGTATGGCTAAGCAGCATAAGGTTGTCTGCATATAGAAAATTACTGACTCATATTCTGCTACATTTTGGAGGATGAGAATTGATGTCCTCAAGTGGCAGATCTGAGATGAAGAGGTTAAACAGGAACGGTGTCAGTACACACCCTTATTTTATGCTGCATGATGTTTGTATTTTCCTTGAGATGTGAGATCCGTCCCCCAATTTTATACGGATCCAGGTGTTTGTATGGAGCTGCATTATAGCTTTTTGGAGGGTTGGTAGTATCCCCCATTTCTGCAGTTTAGACCATAGATGACCCAAAGGGACATGGTCAAACGCCTCCTTAAAGTCGACAAAACAGCAGTGAAGTGGCATTCTTGAAGCCGATGCTTCCTCCATCAGCACCGATATTGCCAGCAGGTTTGTTATGGTTCCTGGTTTTGCCACAAAGCTTGTCTAGTTAAAAGGTAAAAGATGATTTTCTGTGGTCCAAGATGACAGGTCTTCGAGCAGCAGTCTGGCGTAATATTTAGATTCAACGTTCAAAAGTGCTATCATCCTGTACTTTTTGTGGTGGAATTTCATGCCACATTTAAAGCTTGGGTTTATAATGGATCCATGCCAGGACTCTGGAAGGTGCTGACTAGGCCAACAATAGGAGAATAAGGGGGCCAGATGTTCGGCCCAAAACTCAGTGTCCTCCTTTCACAGGGCCTGAGGGAGACCATTGGCCCAGGTGCCCCATCTGGGTGGCCTTAAGTTATAATTTGTGCCGTTCAGTGCTTCGGATGCCTTTAATGCATGATGTAGGAGCTCTTCTTGCTGGAGCAGGGTGTCATTGTTGGATATTGCTGAAGTCAGGGTGGCCATTTCTGTTAATTGCTCCGTTGTCCCCAGATACGTTGTGCCTAAGAGGAACTGCAATTGGCTTAGATGGATTGAGAGGGTGTGGGTTTAGCTTGTAAATCCTCTTTCTTGTACACTTTAAAATGAACCGTTAAAAATGCTACCCATTCATCTTCGCTAATATTTGCACTGATTTGCCCTCTTTGGCTGTGTGTTCTCCTATTCACGGGGCACCAAAAAGCCTTTGGATTAGGATTTTTGCGTGCATGGACTAATTTTGTCCAGAACTGGTCAGAGCTTTTTTGTTTTTCTCGGAATATTGCTTGCCTAAATGCATTTTGAACTTGCTTATAGGTGTTGTATAACTATACATCCCCTGGGCTCTTCTGTAGTGCTGAGTTGCGGAGATTTTTTAGTTTTTCAGTCTCTGCAGATCCGGTTGTTGATTTCCCGTTTGTGATTTTTCGTGGAGTACACAAGAATTTTTTTTAACAATTGGCTAGAAAACGACTCCCATACTGTGGTAGGCAGAATATCGCCAAGACTCCTTGCAACCTAACAGGGCTCTACACATTGTCATTATTGTCAGAGTGGAGAAGTCTGTCCATTTTAACCTTGCCGTGCGACGTGGGAAGACAAGGTAATTACTTGAGGTCGATGATCGCTTTCTCTTCATGCCACAATGGTGTCATTTTCTATCATGGTGAACATTTCATTATTGCATATGCTGTAATCTAAGAAAGAATGGGTACGTCCATTTGTTCTTGTCCAGTTTGGGGCTTTGCCCATGGCAAAGCGGCCGTTCAAGGTAGTATGACACAGACTACTGAGTTGTAATACCATGTATTCGCCCAATTTGCTGTTTTTATTTCGGGGGGGGCTTTATTTGTTCGGTGATGTGTTTCATCGAGCTCGTCGGGGGGATCTTGAAAAAGATTTGTATTATAGTCCCTCGAGATTAGGCAGGCTGTAACTCTGTTATGGCTTAGTAGGTTACACATAATCCGAATCAAGTGGTCCAAGCTTGGCCCTTTTCTCCCTATCGTTCGGTGAAATATATACATTTATCAGAAGCATTTGGTCGATGGAGTTGGGGCATCTGATCCTCATGACAATAATCTATTCCTCATCAAATGAAAGCTGGTCGATATTGATGTTTGGCTTGCCAGCAACATACATCGAGAGATCACCCTTAGGTCTACCAAACTTATGCAATTTTAGGGCAGGGGACCTGTACTCTTCTATTGGGAGACTTGTCTCAGACCATGTTTCCTGGAGAAGTATGACCTCGTAGTTTTTGAGGAACTTTATCACATCCAGTGACTGGAATTTTGTAATGAGGCCATTGATATTACAAGAACCCACTGAGAGGCAGTGTTGGTCACTGTTTCAATTGTGGTTTTCCCCGGAAAGTGCCACTGGCAACCAGGCCCAGTCATCCATCATGGTATCCAACTTCTCTATTGCTGGTCGATCTTTTTCTGTATGAGCTCGTTCTTGAGCGGATTTTAAGATTGAAAAGGGTGGATTTCTAGGATTGTGGGTAGGAACCGAGTGTGTTGCAAGTACCAACGGGTACCGTGTTCCGGTGTAAGGAGTTATTTTGATGCCCCAGTTGTTAAATTGATCAGAGCTGGATATTATCAGCTCCTTTATTGCCGCTGATGCCAGTGTAATTAAAGTCTGCTCAGTAGTTTGTTTGCCTTTAAAATGAATGCATTAGGGACCAAAACAACAAAGATGAGATTAATAAAACTATGAGAATGACACAAGATAAGGTAGTTGTTGGACCTGGCCCTTTCTGCAGGGTCATCCCCAAACCTTTTGCCTCCACCCCTCCTGTTTTATAAACCCAATTATGTTGGCTTTTAGGACCTGGTGTACTTTACCACTAGTATCCTGTGCTAAAGTTCTTGTACTCTCTCCATTAAACCCAGTAAAAGTGGCTTACACCCAACTGGCACATTTAATTTACCTGTAAGTCTCTAGTAAAGTGGTGTTACATGTACCCAAGGCCTGCAAACTAAATGCCACTAGTGGGCATGCAGCACTGATTGTGCCACACTCTTAAGTGGCCTTTTTAAATATATCTCAGGCGTGCCACTGTAGCCTGTGTGCAGTTTGAAACTACCAGTTTGACTTGGCAAAATAAACCCATTGCCTAAATCTTCATTTTAAATACATATAAGTCAAACCCTAGGGAAAACCCTAGAGGTCCAGAGGGCAGAATGCAGTGTGTTTAAAAAGTTGGACATGTACTTTTATGTTTTATATGCCCTGGAAGTGAAAAACCCCTAAATTAATTTTTTACTACTGTGAGACCTACCATTCCTATAGGATAACACTGTGTTCCCTTATTACATTTTATAAGTGTAACCTTCAATAGGGAGCATATGGATTGGCGAGTTTGGTGTCTAAAGAATTACAATTTAAAACCATGTAGGCGTCTGCAGCCTGTGTCCTTGATCACATGCCCAAGTGTACCTGGTAGTTCTTTGTGTATTGATCCCAGACAGTGAGACAAAATTGAAATAGATGTTGGCAGAATGGGCCATCTCTGAATTAATTGGGAGGAGGAGCTGTCACCTACCACGCTTGACACATCATATAGCCTCCGCCTGAGCGCACTCACAAAGGGTTTTGCACTAGTTGCTTTTGTCCCCTCACATGCTGGGGCCAGGTTAGGGAGGCTGGAAATTCCAAATACCGCTGAGGGTGGATACCTCCAGAACCTCCTACTACTTTAAAGTGAGCACCAGGTATAAATAGTGAACCCTCAGACTCAACTTTTCAGTGCACCTCTGGACCTGTGGACAACTCAAAAGGATTGCTGTGCTGTTCTTCGAGGACTGCTATTCTGCTGCCCTCCTGCCTATGTGAAAAGGATTGGACCTGCATCTTGAACCCAGCACCACAGGTGACTCTAAGGGCTAGTTGGCTGGCCTCCTGATCAGAGCTCCAGGAACAGAAAAGGCTCTATTCTCGTTGAACCCAGCACCTGAACTTAGTCTGCTGTGACTCCTACCGCTGAAGTTGTACCACTCCAGTCTTGGAACCTTGGAAGTGGGCCTGAAGGTACTCTGTCAGCCCAGCTTTGGTCCTGTGAGCCGAACTGATAAATCATGACGCATCTCCTTGCAGCCATGTCAGAACCGCCACTGAATGATGAATCCCTGATGCAGGACCTCGCATCGCAGCCTGCAGCCTTCTAAGGACCACCATGCACTGTGGATCCTCAATGCAGACCTTTGTATCGCAAGCCCCTCATCGAAGAAATCATCGCGGACATCGCAGGACTTTGCATCATGTGCTAGCTGGTTTTTTAGAACCACCTCTGCGTGACTCCGTTGCAGTAGTTCTCATCACAAGCCTCTCAGTCAGTCGAATTAACTTTATTCGGTTCCGAAGACCATAAAAGTTTGACAAACAGACATTACAATTTAAAATTTCATAATGTATTTGTAAAACAACATGGGAAAAACTATTAAGATAAGAATTCATGAGATTCAGGCAATTAAGAAAGGATGAGATCCATGATACAAAATACATAGTGTCACTGTCACCAATCATAAAATTTCATGGTAATTAAAACTGCGCATTAAAAGGTTACAACGTTCCTGTTTATCTAATACAACTCATAATGCTTTCTAATAGCCATTGCGGTCTCTAATATAATTAGAGACCGCAATACAAATAGCAGAGGTAGCCAAGGAGTACAGATAATTAAAACCTTCGATGTAAGTACATGGACGAATTTCTCTTAGGAGTGGGGCTAAAAATGTTCCCCTTGGTTCTTTAGAAAGGGTTCATGTTGGTCCCGGGATCCCTGGTTGGCTGAGGAAGGTACCTTAGGCCAAATAGGGACCCTCATTTCCATTTCAGGGAAAGGAAGGACACCTACTCAGATAGCCCCCGCTCACACCCTCGGGAACTTGGCAGGAGCAGCCAGGCTTATCTTCGAGGCTAATGTGTAAAGTATTTACAACCATGCTCACAGCAACCCAATGATGACACCACAAATGGACTCCACACGAGTTTCATAAAAATGAGTGTACATTTATATAAAAAGATATACGATAAGACCACACAATATAAATCCAACATATGCGTATTTGTAATAATCCTCCTGGACGGTTGTTAGGCCAGCCAGCCCTTGTAAGTTCTGGTGATATTAATAAGCACTTCTAAATGTTCCACTGCAGTCCTAACGCAATGCTATGCAGTTAGTAATGCTAGAATCAGGCACTTTGCAATGTAAAAATAATGCAGTTCATAATGCTAGAATCAGGAACTTTGCAATGTAAAAATAATGCAATGCGTAACGCAACAATCGGGTACTTCGTTACGCAGAAATAATGCAATGCGTAATACACTAATCGGGTAGCTCGTTATGCAGGAATAATGCAATGCGTAATACACAAATCAGGTAGTTCGTTATGCAGAAACAATGCAATGCGTAATACGGCAATCAGGAAATACATTATGCAAAAACAATGCATTGCGTAATACGACAATCGGGTAGTTTGTTATGCAGAAACAATGCAATGCGTAATACGGCAATCAGGTAGTTTGTTATGCAAAAACAATGCAATGCGTAATACGACAATAAGGTAGTTCGTTATGCAGAAATAATGCAATGTGTAATACGACAACCAGGTATTTCGTTATGCAGAAAAATTGCAATGCGTAATACACTCCAACACCGATCAAGGTGCCTTAGGCGGTCTCGTGCCACTCGTGCTGACTCGCAGTCAGTCTCTGTCAACAGTTGCCCCCACACGGGTATAGTGTAAACAAAAAGTGCAGGTCCGCACCCGGCCCCGGTACTGCCCCTCCTTTGGCTAGTATGGCCGCGATACGAGCCAAATCAGAGGCTCGCGCTGCAGGAATGGGAGAGGCCGAGAGCGTCTCCCTCTGAACCCACACCCCGCCCCAGGCGTCGAAAAACGTTACCTGGGGGGTGCGACCTTGCTCTCCTCTCCCCTTCCATTGACTTGGGCCTCCGATGCAATCTTTGTGAATTCCGGGCAGTGGGACTCGAGCCCTCCCTCGACAAGTTTGGTTCGAGGTCCAGCTCTGGCAACGGTGGGCACGGGCTGGCGGCTCACCTCCTCCGGGGTTGCCCTTCCGGGCCGCAGAAGCTACGAAGATCTCAGGCTGCAGCTGGGCACACGCACACAGCATCGCTGAGACTTGAACTTCGGGTGCACGATCACAGAGCTCTCCTCATGAAGGTCTCAGGCTGCACGAAGCACACGCAAACATCGTCACTGAGACTCACTTGAACTCCGGGTGCGCGATAACAAGGCAATCGTCACAAAGGTCTCAGGCTGCACAAAGCACACACACACACAGCGTCGCTGAGACTCACTTGGACTCCGGGTGTACACGTTAACAGAGCAATCCTGGCGAAGGTCTCAGGCTGCACAAAGCACACGCACAAGCGTAGCTGAGGCTCACTTGGACTCCGGGTGTGCACGATAACAAGGCAATCCTCATGAAGGTCTCAGGCTGCAAAAAGCACACACACAGAGTCGCTGAGACTCACTTGGATTCCGGTGCACACGATAACAGGACAATCCTCACGAAGGGCTCAGGCTGCAAAATGCACACGCACACAGCATCTCTGAGACTCGCTTGGACTCCAGGTGCCCATGTTCACAGGGTACTTCTTACGAGGGTCTCAGTATGCAAAAAGCACACGCACACAGCGTCGCTGAGACTCTCCTGGAATCTTTTGTGTTCCTTAGTTTCTACAACAGGGAGCCAGCTCACCTCGGGCCCTTGGGGATAAGTTACTTCTGCACACAGCACTCAGCAAAGTTCTTTCAAGCGGGGGGACACAGCACACAGCAAAGTCCCTTTAGACTCTCCTTGGTTAAAACAGCAAACTGCAGGCCAGCCCCAGAACACACAGCAAGGGTCAGTCCTTTCATTAAGTCTCTTCAGTTGTTTCTTCCTTGGCAAAGGTCCCTCTTGACCACGAAGTACCTTCAGTATTGTTCAAACTTGATCAATCCATTTCTCCAAAGTTCAGGGGCTTCAGCTCTCATACTTATACCCCTAAATGTCTTTGAAGTCTTTGTGTTCAGGGGGCACTGGCCCCTGTTCAAACCAGTTCTGGGTGATTTGTGGGGGTCTGGATTCTCAATCACTCAGCAGGAGATGAGACCATTGTTTTTTGGCTGCAACCCAGGCCTCTTCACCTCTAGGGGCTACTCCTTCCCCTACACTCCAGATGCAGGTCAGCCTGTTGCTGTCTCACCTCCTCCTCTGGGTCAAGATATTCCCCAGATCCTACCACTTTCAAATGCAGATAGTCAATCCACAACCAGGCAGAGACACACAGAAATGTTACAGCACAAAAAGCCAGCCACTTCTAAATGAGTGGCTTCTAAACACACAATGCAAAAACCACCTTCATAAAAAGATGTGTTATTACATTGTGAGTTCAGGCACACTAAACGTCACCTCTCTATCTTAAGCCTTTGGGAAGATAGGCTGAAAAACATATCATACTGCCTCCCCATTCTATCCTATGGGCAAGATGGCCTCTACACAGTGAAAAACGAAATGGAGATTATTCTACTGTCAGTACATGGTACACTCCTTAGTACATGTCCTACCTTTCACATGCACTGCACCCTGCCCAGGGGGTACCATGGACCTACCAAGGGGTGTCTGATGTGCATAGAAAGGGAAGGGTAAGGTCTGGCAAGTGGGTGCACTTGTCAGAACAACATGGCAGTTTAACAAACTGTGCACAGACACTGCAGTGGCAGGCCTGAGTTCCCTCTTTAAAGCTACTTGTGTGGTCGGCACAATTAGTGCTGCAGGTCCACTAGTAGCATTTCCATTACCAGCCCTGGCACACATAGTGCACTTTACTAGGGACTTTACTAGTAAGGCAAACATACCAATCATGGACAACCAATTGTCATTACACTTTATGCTCTTGCACTTTGACACTGATCAGCAGTGGCAAAGTGTCTAAAGCATCTAAGTTGGCGAAACCATGTCAGAAAAAAGGTCTAGGGGGAAAGCAAAAAGTTTAGGGAACTTTTGTCAAAAAGGGCCAAGTCCAACAGTTCATAAATAGAATAAAGAGCAAAGTGCTCTGAGTTGCAAAGTTACCACATGGTCAGGGTGTAAGTTTGTCGACCCACCCATATTGTCTCGGAAATGCCATTAAAAAAGTGCAGGGTACGTAAACTGAGTCTAGTTAAAAGAAATCGTGTCTGTACATTAGTGGTGAAGGTTAGATAAAATTACTGTTGAGCAGGAAACACAAATGAGAGACCTGTCCCCTCAGGTTGTGTGCAGAGCGTGTTTACCCAAGAATAATGCAACTCTTTTATAATAGCTGTAGCGTTTGTGTGAATATTAGCCAGATTATCAAAGTAATGCCTCAGGCCTATCTCAAGGAACTTATATCTCACAAATCGGAGCCAAGGGATTGACAGTCCATTATCTAGATTAATACAATCTTGAATCACATCCCTTGAGAATGTTAATTCCTCAGACAGACACATTTTTGCCCATTGGAGCAGAGGGGCAATGTCTATCCAATCATCTAAAAATTCCAGTCCCAACTCTCGATGACATAGTGGGGGCGCTATTTGGGGTCATCAATAGCCTTTTTATGAACTTGTTTTCCAGAACTTGAAGGTGCCGACTTTTATGGTAGCCCCAGACCTCTGCCCCATAGGATTCAACAGACAAGCGTTTGGCTTGGTAGAGAGTAACTAGCTCTGACACCTGATTGTGGCCTAGCTTACAGGCGAAACGGAAAAGCACCTCCATAAACCTGCTTGTATTCTGGACCCTTGCAGTGGTGAGTGGTTCCCATTCATCATAATATTAAATATGTTCCCCAAATAGGTAAAATTATTTAGCTTCTCAAAAATCTTACGATTTATTTAAATTTACTTTTAAATCAAGCTCCGACATGAAATCTGTAAAAGCATTGAGTGATTTTTGGAGGCTGTTTGTTGTCAGAGCCATTAACACGGTGTCATCCGCATACAATAGTAGAGGAACAGGTTTTCCCCTAATTCATGGGGAAATCAATTTCCTTATCTAATAAAAATGCCTCTAGGCCATTGGTATGGATTAAAAAGAGAAAAGAAACTAAAATGCACCCCTGCCGGACACTGACTGTGGAGACAATGGGCTTGTCTTTTTCCCCATTGAAGATTAATATTTTGCCACAAGATTGTCCCCTCCCCTTTGTACTTTTATAACAATTGTTTTTTAATGAGATTTCTGTAACAAGTGACCAAATTACTGTATGTTTGCATTGAACAATGTGGTTTTTACACTTTGTGATATTTGAGATGGGAAAAGAAAAATATTTTGTATTTAACTACCTTGTTGTTACACCGTTTTGACACAAAAAACAAAGAAATGTTCTATATATAATCATTAAGAAAACGATGGAGGGTAATGCCTTCTTAATTGGTCCACGTCAGTGGATAATCAATATCAGAGACATTGCTCGAATGAAGATCATTTGTGTTATTTTTATTTATCTTTTTATCAAAGGAGCGCAAAAATTTCAAATTGTGAAGAGAAAAACAAAAGCCGACACGTGTTTCGCCCTAGTGGCCCATTGGCCGTGGGCTTTTTCAAGGCGGTGAATATTAATCAACACAGTCTTCCTGTGAGAGTAGAAAAGACGTCTCTGAGGACCGCAGAGACGTCTTTTCTACTCTCACAGGAAGACTGTGTTGATTAATATTCACCGCCTTGAAAAAGCCCACGGCCAATGGGCCACTAGGGCGAAACACGTGTCGGCTTTTGTTTTTCTCTTCACAATTTGAAATTTTTGCGCTCCTTTGATAAAAAGATAAATAAAAATAACACAAATGATCTTCATTCGAGCAATGTCTCTGATATTGATTATCCACTGACGTGGACCAATTAAGAAGGCACTACCCTCCATCGTTTTCTTAACCTAAACTTTTCAATGGCTCTTGGGTGTAGCCATTTACAAGGACTGTGCCACATATAAAATTGGGCCCTAACAACTGCAGCGTCGCAAGTCCAGAACTTTCCACCCATACAGCAACCTATATATAATCATTGCCTAGGAAGTTATTGTTTCATTGTGTTTCTCCCCATTGGGGCCATATTTTATGGCAACAGTGGTGTTAGCATGGAGCCTTCACAAAAGAGAGAGCAATGCTTCATCTACACCCATTTTACCCATTAGCACCCGCAATTTCTCCCGATTAACAGTATTGAAGGCACTGGACAAGTCCATGAAGGCCAGGTGAATGGAGCCCTTCATGGCTTTCATGTACTTGCCTATAATCAAGGACAAATTGAGGCATTGCTCTGTGGTACCCATCCCCCTCCTGAAGCCATATTGGGTTTTAGAAAGGACCCATATGTTGGTCGCCCAAGCCTCAAGTAGGGCAAGGACGACCCACCCCAATACCTTTGCTGTAGCATCAATTAGGGAAATTGGCCTGTAACAGGCAGGGTCATTCCTATTGCCCATCTTAAACACAGGGACCATAATGGCCTCCTTCCAGTTTGCTGGGATGGGTTCAATCACCACTGCTTTGAAGACATTAGTCAGTAGGGGTGCCCAAAGATTAGGATTCCTTTTAAATAAATCTAACGGGACCCCATCAGGACTTGGGGCCTTCATTCAGATTCCTTCGGCTACTGAGAGGGATGCACTTAATTGTGAGGCCAATGGTAAATCTGGAAGTGGATCCCCACTTTTCTCCTCTAACTGCAAACAG
This sequence comes from Triturus cristatus, assembly GCF_964204655.1. Classification (NCBI taxonomy): domain Eukaryota; kingdom Metazoa; phylum Chordata; class Amphibia; order Caudata; family Salamandridae; genus Triturus; species Triturus cristatus. The sequence continues at coordinate 132,171,775 of NC_140592.1, forward strand.
TTTGGGCTGAATGTAGCCAAAAAATGGGATTCCCAGGTATCCCCCAGAATCAAACATTTGTCTGCTTCACCTCATCCATAAAAAAAGGGTGATTAATGATGGTCCAAAAGCTTTTGGTATCTTTGAGGGAACTGGTTCTCTTCAGGTCTTCCCAGATGAATCTCCTCAGTTCTTCTTTCCTTTGGCTAATGGTGCTTTTATATGCTTGCCTAGTGCATTTAATTGGGGTTCTATCGCGAGGGCTTGCATGAAGGGCCATTTTGAGGTTCTTATGGTCTCTAGACCATTCGGTGTTGAACCACTGTGCCTCCTGGGGTTCCTTTCTCTAGACGGATCCAGTTAATCTCTTAACTACATCTGCACAAATCACTTCAAAATCACAAACAACCTCGTCTGGGGGAAAGTCTTGCTGGAGGCACCTCATAATCGGGTCATAATTTGCTATGACAGTTTTAGCCTCAAATTCTGTAGGGTTTATTTTACCCCAGTTTAATCTTGTCTCTTTATTAAGGTTGTAGTGAACCGGGCGACCATCACCTTTCAGTGCCTGGGCTGTTATGCTAAGAGAAGCTGTGAGTGGATTGTGATCACTAGCATTATTGGGTTCCACTTCAAAGTCGCTAACAAGTGACAAAAACTTCATTGAAATGAACATGAAATCAATAAAAGTTTCCCTGCCACCTCCAACATAAGGGGTACACTGAGGTGAGGGACTGCTTGCCAGGTTATTAATGAGGCCTAGATCATTCTTGATAATAATGAAATTGAAAGCCTCGCCCTGCGGTGTGTGGATAAATGCGGCTGAGGCTGAACCTCTGTATCCAGCAGCCAACAGACTCGTTTGGTACTATACGCACAAGTGGTGCAGTTAAAATACCCCACCTATAGGATACCTAATGGCTGCCACTTACCAGAAATATTTTACATTTCGGGCTGTAGGGCTTTAATGACGTGACATCTATTATATCAAAAATATTGTAGTACCAATTCACCACTAGTATCGTGACCTGCATCAATGGAAATCATAATTAATTGATACCAGGGTGACAAGTTTATGCCAAGGGCTTTTATGGACCCATATTTTACTGAGATTAACGTCACTATGTCCTCCTTATGTCACATTTCCTGGAGGCAGATGATGTCGAAACCCCTGATGTACTCTAGCCAGACCCTTCTGATGTGATCTGAGGTCCAGTCTTCTCTGCGGTTGAGCAAAGGGTAGGCTCAACTCCATCATATGTTGTACGTGGTTCAACCTGACTCAAGATTATGACAGTGGGTGAAAGTGGAGCTAGTGGCATCTGTTAACAGAGACAAGTGAGTCAGGGAGTGGTGCTAAATAGAGTCTTTGCTCAGCCAGTTCTATTTCCTTGCTAATAGCCCCTACTGCCTTTTGAAGAAAACCGTCCAAGGTTGTATCAATGGTTTTTGGAACAGGCATAGTTTTCCGTTTCCCCATGGTAAAATTTGCTTATATATGCACAACTAGGGACAACTAGAGATTTTACCTTTTACCTTCATGTTGCTTCTCAAGGCTGAATCTGAACACCAAAGTCCCGGAGTCAAGATGAAATAAACCAAGGGGCAGATTAACAAGCCCCTTGGGTCATTTTTGCGGCGCTGTTGCATCCCTTTTTGTGACGCAGCGGCAGCGTAAAAATGCTGCCCATTTACAACGTGACGCATCTAGGGAGATGAGTCACATTGTAAAGCTCTGCGTCACATTATACCTGCGTCAGGTATAATGTATGCAGGGTGGGCGTTCCAAAGCAAAAATCCTCGTAGAAGTGACGCAGTGAAATCTACAAGATTTCAATGCGCCACTTCTAGGACACCACTGCGTCAAATTCTTACGCCTCCTTGAAGCAGACGTAAGGAGTGACGCAGCACAATGAGGATAGGCCTCCCCATGCATTGCAGCAGTTGTGTCGTGCTTGCGACACAACTCCAGCAATGCATGACTTTTGCGTCAACAGATGCGTCAGAATTTCTGATGCATCTGTCAATCCTTGCGCCATGGTGCGCCGTATTGTAAATACGGTACATCAATAATGGTGCAAGGGTTTCTCACGGTGGCGCTGGGAAAGTGACGCATCTTTACAGATGCGTCACTTTCTTGTAAATCTGCCACGTAGAGGGTAGGCCCAGCCTTCTCCAGGCTCTGATGAGCGCAGACAGGCCCGCCCTTAGCCTGTGGGAGTGTTCCAGTGCCTTTGTTGTATCAGGTGCGTAGCCACACCCCTGCCATGAGGCGCATTGCACTGGGGGACCGAGTCCCACCCCAGCGAGAATGCCAGGAATGCTGCGGGAGTGCTGCGGAAGAGCAGAAGCGGCACTAGCAGCGCTACCGGTGAATACAGGGCCTCCTCTAGCCTGAATAAGCGTCCTGCACTACGGCAGTGTTCCGGCACCTAGGTGGCATCAGGTGCATGGCCCTGCCCCTGCTGTGAGGTGCATTGCGCTGTGGGACCGAGTCCCACCCAGCGAGAATGGCAGACATGCTGCGGGAGCGCTGCGGGAAGAGCAGAAGAGTAGAAGCGGCAGGAGCAGCACTGCCGGTGAGCACAGGGCCTCCTCTGGCCTGAACATTGATGGCATTCTTGAAGATGACACAGGACCTTACCTTGCAAGTCCTTAGCTCATCAGAACTGCTGCTGCATGACGCATCCTCAATGCTGGATCTCACAATATTCTTCAAGCAGGATATAAGGTACTTTGTTCAGCAGGCCTAACTTGGTCCCTGTATCCAGACGGCACTCTATTGTGGTCAGCCTGAACTTGTGACTTTGTCCTGGTCCGGCAGGAACAGAAAGCCACAATTTGGTGCTTTGTGCTTTTAGGCACTATTTTCCCTTAATTACTTATCTCCGGTACTACTGATTGGATTTGTGGAGTTTTCATTTCAAATCATTTCTTACATATTACTCTATTTTTCTAAATCGGTGAGGGATTTTGCTTGTTCATGTTTTCTCTTTATTACTGTTGTAAGTGATGCATAAACACTTTACACACCGCCTCTAAGTTGGGCCTGACTGCATTGTGTCAAGCTCCGAAGGGTTTAAGCACAGGTTAATATGGGATTTGTTTGTTGTTCACTCTGACTGAGATTGTGGTTGCTGTTTGAGTAGGGTTTCACCCCCTCAACTAGTGACCCAATGTCTTACAGTAGTCCTCCTATGTCACCTATGCAAAGATATAACTAAGCTGCTGATAAAACCATTTGGTAAAAAAGCTATGCTCCAGGAAAGGGACATGCACAGTACAGGGAGGAATGCAGTGAATTGCAAGCACACCATTAAGATGCACAACAAAGTCATCCAATAAGAAAGCATGAAATAGATGCCAAAGTATGGAATACAGTGCTGCATGCAACAGACAGCTAAGGCTGTCCATAGCAAGACTTGAATTAAATTATGCATTGCAGTATCTTGACATGAAATTGCATAACATCTCACTTAAAATGCACCTTTTTTCAACTTCTAGATAATCAAATGCTCCACAGACATGTATTCCATTCTGTGCCAAGCAAGATGTTGACAGATCTCTGCTGCTTGTAACATACTGGGATATTTTACCACAGAGTTTAATATACACTCTAATTAATATAACTCAAACAGATGCACAGTATGCATGTTTCCTCCAACTTCCAGTCAACCTTATTCCATGCTTCTGATTTTACCACCCCACTCACTCCCCGCTGCTTTTCATTTTTTTAACTTATGTTCTCAATTTTCACTGACATTCTCTAGCACTACGTAAGACCATCCCCCAAATTTGTCAACTATCTTCAAATGCTCAATGGTATTCTCTTGAGATTTGGCATGAGGTTAGGGTAGAATAGCGCAACAAAAATAGTTTATGACAAAAGAAAAACCCACTGAAATGCATCATAACTGTTTGTGCACACAAGCAAATACATCTTTAAAAAAGTTACAGTTAAGGACCTCTGGCCAAGCTGGTGAGATCATTCGGATTCCAGGTGCTCTCCTATATGGACGGCACACAAATCTTTGTCTCCATCTCGAATGATTTGCAATGACTTGCAGAGAAGTTTAATCAGTGTATGTCAAGCATTATTTGCTGGATGAAGGGCAACTCATTAAAGACCAATGCAGACAAGACCGAGGTGCTAGTATTCGGTCACAGAATTCCATCTGGTTTAATGTCTGGTGGCCTGCAGACTGCAGTCTCCTTCCTGTCCCAGTAAGGACAGCGAGAAATCTGGGGGTCATTTTTGACGAGAGTTTAACCTTTGATGCCCAAGTCAACCGTACAGTCAGCACCTGTTTCAAGATTTTAAGAACTCTTAGAAAGGTGCTGCTGTATATTCCAGCTCACCTGCATCGATCCACCATCATTGCATTGATCACCTCTTGACTATTGCAACGCCCTGCACCTTAACATCAATGCGGTATCACTGAATACGCTCCAGGTGGTATAGAATGGCAGAGACAGAACTGATCCTTAACATTCTAAGCATCAGTCCACCAGGGAGGGGATTCGAACCTTGCACTGGCTACCCATCTGGAAGCGCATTTCATGAGCACAGTATACAAGGCTATGCATAGTAAAGGTTTGCCTCATCTTAAAACCATGTTTCAATGGTACACTCCTGTGAGGACCTTGAGATCATTGACACAGGAAAAACTGGTCTCTCCCAGATTTCGCAGGTCCAGATCGGGCGGCCGCTCCTTCTCTGTAGCCGCCACCAAGCTTTGGCCCCCGTTCATTTCCAATGCAGACTCCCTCTTGGTCTTCAGAAAACTTCTGAAAACATGGCTATTTGCTTCTTAATCGGCTGATAGTGCTTCTCTCTTTGCTTTCGTTTGCTCAGCCCCTTGACACTTTCTGGTATAGTGCCCTTTACAAATACTATCCTATCCTATGTATACATTTTATTTAAAAATATCCTTGATCCTGAGTTTATTTTTCTAGCATTTCCATTTGAACCCCTGAAGAAACGTGTTAATATCAAAGAGGTTTTCTTTTACATAGTTAATCCATTTGTCATTACTTGGTTTCAGACATTGTTCTCTCATCCATCTTTTATCAGATTTCATGATTTTTGTGGCAAAAAATGATTGTTTTCTTTTTCCAATTTGATGTTAATCATCCATTATTTTTGCAGCTATATTGATGAGTGATTTGTTATTTTCTTGTACCAATCTGGCATGTCCTCTGAGTAACTTTGACCTTGACATCTTCGATTAAATGGTGAGATATGCATAATGTTTAGCCATCTTTGTTTGCCCTGAGGAGGGACTTTCTGCTAGTATATCATAGAATCAGCACACATAAAGATAATTTCCTGCTCTCCCTCTTCAGTCAGCCGTGCTTTCAATTAAGAGTAGCTTTGGAAGCAAAGGAGTAATTTTCTAAGTAAAGTAACACACTTTGGTCAGACTACGTTAAAGGTTGAAACTCTTAGGGAATGTAAAGACAATTTTGGAAATAAGGTTCTTAGTTGAACTGATACTAGGCATGCCTAGGAAGATGGATTCAGTAAAGAACATCACTAGGTCGAGGGTAACGAAATGAACCTTGATCACCTTTATGATGTCTAGAACCTCAACTCCTTCAGCACCACTTAAAAAGCCAGTATGGAATTCCGAATTGTTTAGTATATTTTTCATAAAATCCACAAAAAAATTAAATGTAACATTGTTTGCCCAGATCTACCATAACAATGAAAAAAACAAATACCAAGGTTTTTTTAATGGCCCAGTTAAAAACAGAGTAAGTACTTAATGCTGTCCACCCTAAAATGTCCACCCTAAAATGAAATAATACCCATTTTTCTCAATGCCCACATACACTAAACAAATATTAAATCAGCACACTATCGAGGCTCAGATGCATGCAGTCTGTGACAGAGGGCTTCAGCATTTCCACAGAAGGTCTGTGAGACTGGGCATAATTAACTAAAAGCATTTGCACATGCTTTGTATTCAAACTCATGCTGGAGCAAGGATCTGTAAAAATGTGAGACATCTTAATATCCTGAACAATTTTCTTCACATACGCTAGCCATGGTATGCTAAGGCCCTTATTGCATGCAAAACAGTCCTTGATGATGTCTCTATTAAGTGCTACCTACTCAGTTCTCCAGATAGCTAGTCACTGGAGTAGGGGGTGAACTCTGATGCAGTCGCCCATATAGGTGAGGTTCAACTTTTTGTGGCAAATTAAACTGGAGAACGATAAGGGGGCACAGATCACTTTTCTACAGGAGTGGTTTTCCTCCAACTGAATGGCTTCACAATCGGCAATACCCCATATCTCGGACCCATATGTTGCAACAGGGAAACACTGTTTTGCATAGCTCTGCAGAAGCAGTGATAGTGCACTCCCCAGGGGGCTAAGGTAGACTAAGGGAGCCGACTGCCATAGATAGCTTGAGCCTTAGATGTGTGATGCTAGGTGCCTAAGAACCCGCAGAATCTAAGATGACCCTGAGATATGAAAAAGTGCTGGTTCTTTCTAAGCAGTTTGCACCAACAGCAAGGGTAGAAATCTGGCTACGCTTAGGGTCACAAGCCATAATATATTACTTTGAAAAGTTTGTTTGAAGATTGAGATCGGATATTCATAGTACTTAGATTTTTAGAGATTATGATAATCTTCTTGCTGGTTTTCAGGGATCCCTAGGAAAAGCTGCTAGAAAAGAAAATCTTTCAAGGTGCATTTTGTATAGGCAGGCAAACCTTTTTCCGTGGGTTTTAGAGCACATTTTAGACACATTTGGGTGGAAGACCAGTTCAGTCTGTTTCTGGTCTTTAGTTAAATATTTCTGCAGTCTTTGTTGTCTGGATGTGCATCGCTAAAATCAAGTGCAAGTTGGTAGGGAAGACTTGCAATTCTTTTTCTCATAAGCACATCTTGAGACCCCAGCTCACATTGTTTTTTTGTTGCTATGGGAGTTAGTGAGATATTAGGAAGCTGTGGGAGCTAATATTCATTTGAACAAGTTAGTTACTTTTAGTAGCATTCTTCTTTAGTAGCCTCCTGCCTCACATCTCTCTAAGTCTTTGGCTCCATCCCTCTTGTCCATGCTTTCTCTGGGAAAGGAAAATGGCCTTAAACAGACACACGTGATGTGTATGGCCTTGACAATTGTTTTTTTTGTCATTTCACTGAGATCTCAAAAAGCCCTGATTGATGATGGCCACTGGCATATGATTCAAGTTACTTGATAAGTAAAGTTTTTCTGGATCCAGTCCAACTTGCTCTTCAATTTGTCTTTGTGAACCATAAATGACGTTTACACCAATATGATCCCAGATGTCCTTATAAAGATACTTTAGAGCTATTTTGTAGCTTTTATTTTTCAGATTTTGTAAAGCAGCAAAATATATAGAAATGCTGCATTGATTGAGTGGGATGTATGTCGTTACAACGCACACTTTTACAACGCATGCACTTACAACGCATTTTTTACAACGCAAAATCCATTACAACGCATTCCATTACATAGCATGGCACTACAACGCATTTTTAAAAACTACCTTTACAACGCATTCCATTACAACGCATACTACCTTTACAACGCATACCATTACAACGCATAATATTAAATTGCATTTAAGGTAAGTATTAGATAGTATAGGGGTAAAAATTACTATTCTAACTCCAGGGGGTGCAACAGTAGGGAAAGTGTTGGATAGTATAGGGGTAAAAATTACTATTCTAACTCCAGGGGGTGCAACAGTAGGGTAAGTGTTGGATAGTATAGGGGTAAAAATTACTATTCTAACTCCAGGGGGTGCAACAGTAGGGAAAGTGTTGGATAGTATAGGGGTAAACATTACTATTCTAACTCCAGGGGGTGCAACAGTAGGGAAAGTGTTGGATAGTATAGGGGTAAAAATTACTATTCTAACTCCAGGGGGTGCAACAGTAGGGAAAGTGTTGGATAGTATAGGGGTACAAATTACTATTCTAACTCCAGGGGGTGCAACAGTAGGGAAAGTGTTGGATAGTATAGGGGTAACAATTACTATTCTAACTCCAGGGGGTGCAACAGTAGGGTAAGTGTTGGATAGTATAGGGGTAAAAATTACTATTCTAACTCCAGGGGGTGCAACAGTAGGGAAAGTGTTGGATAGTATAGGGGTAAAAATTACTATTCTAACTCCAGGGGGTGCAACAGTAGGGTAAGTGTTGGATAGTATAGGGGTAAAAATTACTATTCTAACTCCAGGGGGTGCAACAGTAGGGTAAGTGTTGGATAGTGTAGTGTAATATTATGCGTTGTAATGGTATGCGTTGTAAAGGTAGTATGCGATGTAATGGAATGCGTTGTAAAGGTAGTTTTTAAAAATGCGTTGTAGTGTCATGCGATGTAATGGAATGCGTTGTAGTGGATTTTGCGTTGTAAAAAATGCATTGTAAGTGTAGTGCGTTGTAAAAGTTGCGTTGTAAAGGTTGTTCCCCATTGAGTGCATCATAATAGCACCGTCAGATTTGTTTTATTCTATTTCATTAAACCACAGCAATGTTGGGAGGGCATGTAGTAATACGGTGAACCACGCATACTACATCAAAATTACATTCTTAATGATTTAAACCTCAAGCACAGACATATGTTCTTTCTATTGTTGCTTGCATGGGGTGTACATGGGATCATAGTCACAAACACATTTGATTGTTCACAACACAAAGACAGGTCCCTCTACTAGTCCTCAAACTGCAGGGTCTTGCCACTCCCCTAAGTCATGGCAACACTGCACTTGCCTAACATCGTGGCCATTGCAACAAGATGTAACAGGATGCCTTGCAAATGTCTGCCACTTAGCCCAGGAGAGCAATAAAGGGAGTACGTACTTGACAGGAATCAATCATCGACCCCACCGCCCTGATGACCCTCAACCTGATTAAGTGGGCCATCTGATAGACCCATGTCTAGTGCAGGAAATTTGCTTCTGGAGCTACACTTATCCGGCAATTCCAAATAACGGCTAAGTCATACCACACCATTTTATTGACTTATAATATGCTCTATGAATCTATTTGCTCATCCTGGATGGATCTCTTTCACAGAGTTATGATCATTTCTTTTAAGTCTAAGACACTGTATGGTTTGAAACTGTACACCACTCCTTCACCACATCAGAAAATCTTTCAATCTCCATCTCGAACAACAAGACACTCATGCCTCTGATGAGATTCTGCCAAGTCAAGAAGGTCAGAAACTCCTGCACTGGCCAAACATCTGATTCCTCCTCCTCCTGCCTCTAATTCTATGGTGAGTTTATGCTTGAGTCCCCTCACCTTGACTCCTCCTCTTTCTTACAATTTATCTTTTTCAACTCTGCCATCATCTCATTTCTTTTGTCTTCCAACACACCATCCTCTATAAATCAAGATATGTCTAATCAACAAGCATACATTCTGAACCCTCCTCTTCTGGGCAATTCAGAGACACTAGCTCCCCTCCACACTGTAACATAACTCCAGTCTTTCCTGCACCCACTTTATTTGAGCAAATACAGCAAGTGCCCCACGCCCTCCATCTTAACACCCCCTCACTCATCCACTTGTTGAATTGGTTTCTTTTTGGAAGTAGATCCAGCTACAAAATTGCTTCCATAGTTCTGAAACTCATCCATTCAGACCAGCCAGGAATCTGAAAACCTTTGGCAGATCCCTATCAGTTTTGCAGCTCCTCTTTTCTTTACTTTCCCACCCTTTAGCTAACAACACACTTCTAGTCAAGAAGTCGCTAATCTTTGAATAACACCGCAACTTGTCCTTTCTCCAGAATGCGCATTGCTGCTCCAACTGACACATTTTATTTATTTATTTATTTGCGGGTTTATATAGCGCTAGAATCGACTCCAATGGAGTATCTCTGCGCTTTGGGTCGGGTTTTCAGCTGATCAGTAGCGAACAAAGGAGGGCTGGCCTAAATGTCATTTTTAAACAAAAGAGTTTTAAGTTGTTTCCTAAATTTCAAATGTTCGGGACATAGTCTTAGAGTTAGCGGGAGACTGTTCCACAATGTAGGTCCCACCACTGATAATGCTTTGCCACCATGTCTAGCCTTCTTGGCACGAGGCACTACCAACAAATGACCATTGCTGGATCTAAGGGTCCTGGTAGGGGTATAAGGAATACATTAATTTTCCAGGTATAGGGGACCTTGCCCATTTATGCTTTTGTGAATCAGGCAGCATATTTTAAACTTAGTCCGTTGACGGATTGACAGCCAATGCAACTTTTCTAAAAGAGGCTTTGAAGCTGTTCTTGGAGGGGCATTAAGGACCAGTCGAGCCGCTGTATTTTGAATAACCTGTAGTTTGGCCAACACTCCCTCATTTGCTGAGAGGAGCAGGCCATTACAATAATCCAGCCGACTCAAAACAAGAGCCTGCACCAAGGTCCTTCTGGAGGAATCCGGCAACAAAGGGAAAACCTTACGCAGCAGGCCAATAGTATAAAAACATACACCTGTGATGTAGTGGGTATGCTGCTTTAATACTAAATCCTGATCAAGACGTACCCCAAGATTTTTGACGACCTGCTTAGGTTCAGGAACCATACCCAGATCCGAGGGCCACCAATCGGGGGACCACAGTACCTTGGCTTCTCCAAACAACATAATCTCTGTTTTACTGACATTGCATTGTAGGTAGTTGGAGGACATCCATTGTCCTACAGCCTTCATGCCTGCCGAGAAAGAGTTCTTAGTTTCCGTCGTAAGGGTTTTGAAGGGGAAGAGGAGCTGCGTGTCATCAGCATAGGACACGGGAATGAAACCAAATTTACGCATCACTCTTGCCAGGGGTGCCACATAGATGTTAAAAAGTGTGGGGCTCAGACAGGAGCCCTGTGGCACCCCTTTCGTAATTTCTACTTCCCTAGAACGGTACGTACCCATGGTGACAGTCTGGGTACGACCAGTAAGAAAACTCCTCAACCAGGCAAGGGCTTTGTTCTTAACTCCTACGTTCGACAACCGGTCAACAAGAATGTTATGTGACACGGTGTCGAACGCTGCTGACAAGTCAAGCAAAACTAAGATTACCGAATAGCCTTTATCTTGAAGCATATGTAGATCGTTTACCACAGACAAAAGAGTAGACTCCGTGCTGTGTTTTGGCCTAAACCCAGATTGTGAATAGTCAAGGCCACCCACATCTTCAACGAAGCCGGATAGAAGTCTATTGACATATTTTTCTGTCAATTTCCCCAGAAAAGGAAGCAGTGAGATAGGTCTTAAATTGGCTAGTTCAGTCCAAGGGATGGAGGTATTTTTCCTGATGGGCCTTACCAGCGCACGCTTCCATTCCTTGGAGACAGAACCCGAATCAAGAGATAAATTAACAAGCCTTTGAATTATGGGACATAGTTGTTCAGAAAGAATAGGCATAAGTCTGGCGGGTATAATATCATCCGGACTACCACTTTTAATCTGTGTCATCAGTGCTAATAAATCCGAAGAGGAAATGGAGGGAAAAGTGTCTAAAAAATGTACATTGAGCATATGTTCAGTATCTCTAAAAACATGGCTAGAGTCAATAGTAGTATTGGCATTATTAGAGTTGACTATTTTCTCATAGATCCTGTCTATTTTATTAGAAAAAAAAGACGATATTTGGTCACAGAGCTGTTGAGATGCTAATTCAGAGCTTTCACAAGCAGCCGGTTTGACAAAAGACTGTAAAACCTGATAGAGAACCCTCGAGGAATTCTCTGCCGCAGCAATTTGAGATGCTATATAGGTTTTTCGTGCCCCACGAATGGCTTTATGATAAGTAGACAGAGAAGCCCAATATTGCTTCCTATCATTCTCCTGATGGGAGGTTCTCCATTTTTTCTCCAACTTCCTAGAGGCCTGTTTGAAAATTCTAAGATCATCAGAAAACCAGCTCTCTTGTTTGTTGGCAGGCCGTGGTTTAAATTGTTTCACTGGAGCAATAGTGTCTATCGTCCGCCTAGTAGCTAGATCAAATTTCCTTAAGGCACAATCAATTTTCTCTAAGGCAATGTAGGAGGGTTCAATAAAGTTATCTTTAAAAGTCACTTCATTGACTTTATGCCAAGGACGTCGTTTACAGGGAAGAGAAACTGGTCCACGACCAATATATTTATGTTGAGAAGTATAGAATTCAATAATAAAATGATCAGTCCAACTAGTTTGAATAGGGGGTAGACATGAGACGATAGGATGATTGGCTAATATTAGGTCTAAAGTATGTCCTGCCTGATGTGTGGGCCCTGAATTAAATTGTGTTAACCCAAGTAGGGAAAGGTCATGTAATACAGACTGAGCTTCTTTACAATTTTTTAATTCACTGTGTATATTAAAATCTCCTAATAAGAGAAAATCTCTGTCATAGCTGATAAATGGAGCAAGTGTCTCAAGTAAAATGTTAGAGAAGTTCGTACATGGGCCCGGGGGGCGATATACTAGGGCACCCATCTGTGTGTTTGTGTTTTTAAGGGAAGAGGAGGTTTTGAAAATTAGTAATTCAATTTCCGGTGTAGTTAGCTCAGCTACCATAGTACAAACAATATCTTGTTTGTAAACAATAGCAATCCCTCCTCCCATTTTCGAGGGACGGTCTAGTCTAATTACTTTAAAACCCGTGGGAATTGCTAATGCAATCGCTGGAGTTGAGTAAGGTTTCAACCATGTTTCCGTAAGGAAACATAGCTCCGGATTGCTAGTGGAAATTAGGTCCCATACCTCAGAAGTATGTTTAGGTAGAGATCTTATATTACATAGTATATTTTTCCTTCCTGTAATAATATTAGTGGTGTTCTTACTAATATTTACAGTGGGAAAATGAGCGGTCATATGCTCATAAGAATGAGCCTCCTGACTAACAGTAGTGAACTGGGCTTGACAATGGCGGCAGGAAAACGGCCCTTCCACTTCCACATTACCTCCTAGTCCACATGTCCGCGTAGGACTCACACCCAGTTGACGTAGCGTCACACTAGAATAGGTAATCCTCGTTGTAGGGGACGTTGGTGGAGTGATCGTGTTTGGTCCCATTGCCCCTAGCCCCGTCCTGTCGCGGACGGGCGCAGACGGGCTGGTCTTAGGCTAGTCTTTGGCGCCGTCGAAGGCGCCCCTCTGCGCGCAACCGCTGCGCGCTAGGGCCGACTGCTGGCTAAATAGTCCTTCGTTAGTGCTACTAGAGCGCTAACCGCTCGACTGCCTCAGTGTTGGTAGGCGTGTCTGGCTCTCACCTGCCCCGCCCTCCGCTCAACGGTAACCAATACCGAGTCGGACCGGGGCGGGCAGGCAGAAATACCGAGCACAGACCAAGCTTAAGCCCCGAGTGCCCCCGCAAATCAGAGGACCAATTCGAAGGCGAGTAAGTAAAAGCTTTAAAACACTGAGTTAAAAGAACAGAGTTACAACATTAAAATGTGTTTTTTTTAAAAACCAGTGAATTAGCGTGCAAAATGCCTAAAGTGCAAGGTATAACCAACGATTTTTAAAGGTCACAAACAATTCTCTTTTAAAAGATCTACAGCTCTCTCACATATTCAGTAATGACAGCTGAAGCCAAACGCCAAGCGGACTGAGAAGACACTGCCACCGTCTTCCTCTACCGCGAAGAGCCCAGGCCTCCTCCCGCCTAAATAGTCCTTCGTTAGTGCTACTAGAGCGCTAACCGCTCGACTGCTTCAGTGTTGGTAGGCATGTCTGGCTCTCACCTGCCCCGCCCTCCGCTCAACGGTAACCAATACCGAGTCGGACCGGGGCGGGCAGGCAGAAATACCGAGCACAGACCAAGCTTAAGCCCCGAGTGCCCCCGCAAATCAGAGGACCAATTCGAAGGCGAGTAAGTAAAAGCTTTAAAACACTGAGTTAAAAGAACAGAGTTACAACATTAAAATTTGTTTTTTTTAAAAACCAGTGAATTAGCGTGCAAAATGCCTAAAGTGCAAGGTATAACCAACGATTTTTAAAGGTCACAAACAATTCTCTTTTAAAAGATCTACAGCTCTCTCACATATTCAGTAATGACAGCTGAAGCCAAACACCAAGCGGACTGGGAAGACACTGCCACCGTCTTCCTCTACAATACGAAACCCACAGAATGATGACAGAGGTAGGAGTAGAACAAATTTACTTTGCCATAAGCAGCACTATAGAAAAAGGTCCCATGAATGTGAGGGCTCCCTATTTCCATCTGTGAATGCGTAATTGAGGGTATCTCACCAGAAGCAGAAGCCTTCCGGTAGCATTTAGTATGCTGTAACACCTTTCAATGAATGAGAGTTGTGGGCCTGCATTAGGGCCTTTCAGTCTCCATGAATACATTTCTTTTCCCAGAAATAAAAAGCATTCCAGGGCAGACATATCAGTATCTTTGATTTGCGAGGAAGGGTAATTGGTAGGTTTTGTGTTCATTCCCTAAGGTTACCTTGGGGATTGTGCTTTTGGCTCCTTTCATTTTGGTTTTCTTTCTGCCTCTTGTTTCAAACAAAACATTCCGAACATGATTAGGGAATTTTTGGCCCTTAAAATTGTAATCATATATGGGATAAAGTACCCCCTGGCTGACATTATAAGGATATTACAAGTCACTGAGGAGTTCCATAACATATACAGGCTGAAGGCCGAGTTCCTTTATAAGGTTATGGAACTCTGAGGTGACTTGCAATAGCATTATCAGGTATGCTAGGGATCACTTTATGCCATAAAATACATGGTCACACTATCACCTTTCCAAGCAAACCAATTCAAACCTTGGTGCATAACTCTTTCATATGAAATAGTGAGCAGGTTTGCAAACATGAAGAATAAAAATAAAACCTCTAGTGAAAAATTAAACAGAAAACAGATATTAGAAGCAGTTCAATGCAGGTCATTAAAAGAAAAGCTGCACTAGCTTGAATATGTATAAACATGCTGAAAGATGTTAGGCTTTCTCTTACTGTCTAAGTAGTACAACAAATACACATGTTTCCTCTGCTTGTTCTGGTAAGCCGAAAATTAGAGCAATCTGAGAGAAACACAGCATTTGTTTTTGTTCCTTTAAACAGCCACTTCAATTATGCTCCATGACCTGACTTGCTTTTCACCTCAGTTGCTGGCTCTAATAGCAGGCATTGTGATGTCATAACTTGACCTCGGAACTCGAATCTGAACAAAAAGAACAGAAGTAATCCTGCAAGATACCAGCATCATAAAGGTAGGGGAGACTTTAAACTTCCAATGGGTGGTATTAAAGATAAACTGTTGAGATACAAGTTTATACCCTCCAAATCCCAGAAATAAATGGCCGTAAGTAGATTACGTTAAATATGCCTGGAGTATATGCCACCTAAAACAGGGATTTAAAAAAAAATTCATATCCATGTGCTTATTATTCAAGATAGGACAATACCTTTATGGAATAATCTCACCTGCATTTATTAGAAAATATTAATATAGATCCAATATTATTTTTAGACAATGCTTACATTTCTACGACATACAGTTTAGAAGACTTAAAACTGCATTCAGGATTGAAGGACAAATGTTGAGCTTTGGATAATGCCGATTTTCTAGATACGATAAAGAATTTTCCTCAAACTGCAGTTTGTGTTCCTCACTCCAAATCCTATAGAACTCTTTTCAGGATAAATTGAAAAAAAGTGTAAATAGTGCAATGGCAAAAACAAACAGAGGTGATAATGAATTGTAAGAAAAATAAGGCTGATATCACAGCAATTAGTTACAACTAGAACAATCCATGCAAAACCAGAGAACACAGCCAAAAAATTTCAAGATTCCTATTCAAATGTCTGCAACTCTCATCTCAATGTTAATCACGTGCTTATGAAGATTACCTACATAATATCGATTTGCTCAAGATCTCTGAAGAAAGTAGCCAACTCTTAGGAAAAGGTAAAAATCCCCAAAACATTTAACAACTTTGGGCCCGATTCACAAAATTAATCTGAGACAAAATCCTAAACTTACTACTTTTGGTATTCACAGAATGCATTAAGTAGTAGTAAAGTTAGGATGACTAACTTTACTACTACTAAACTGAGACAAAATCCTAACTTTACGACTTTCGGTATTCACAAAAGGAATTTAGTAGTAGTAACGTTAAGAATCCTAACTTTACTACTACTAAATGCCTTTTGTGAATACCGAAAGTCGTAAAGTAAGGATTTTGTCTCAGTTTAGTAGTAGTAAAGTTAGGAATCCTAACTTTACTACTACTAAATGCCTTCTGTGAATACAAAAAGTAGTAAGTTTAGTATTTTGTCTCAGATTAGTTCTGAATAAAGTTTAATTTGTACTTAAGCACACATCATACAATGTATCAGCTGTAAACAGTAACATAGAATATAGGTATCCCATATCCGAACCATTCAGTTCCCAGTTTGATCCACAAGACAGTATATCACCAATATATATATTGTATAATATCATGCAAAAAGGTTCCCCAGATATGAGGCCGCACTCCAAATGCAGGTGAGAAACATCCTTTATTTTCCCAAAGCAGGCAGCTTCTCATCCCTTCATTTCTTTCGTGTCCCCCAGCCTGACGCGTTTCAGGGAATGCTTACCCTTTCTTCAGAGGCCAAGTTGAGCAGCTTAAAGATTGCATGTACTGCACTGTCCCACGCACAAGAATTAACTGCCTCCGGTGTGCTGCTTCCGGTGTGCACGTTAAATATCCCCTGTTTGGAGGTGCATGCTGGGACCTGCAGTAGATTTGTGCATTAAATACCCTCCAGTGGGTTTACCCTTCAATGGGTTTAAGTGCTCAAAATTCATTTTCACGGACCAGTTTAAAATTTTTTAAACTGGTCCGTGAAAATGAAGCTGTGCACTCGAACTGTCTCTGAGGAAAGAGCTCGATAGCTCTGAAACGCGTCAGACAGGCAGATGGAAGAAGGTCAGAGCTGTAAACCTGTCTTTCAAGAAATAAAGTTTGTTTAACCCCGACTGGAGGAGTGCGCCTCTAACTGCATGGACAATCTCGGAAGGATTAAGATGCGGCACGTCCAAGCCGCAGGAGATCGCACCGCCCCTTGCACACATACGGGGGTTCGTTTTTCCTGGAACACTGGGGAAAGTTACGGCGCAGTTGGCTTATAATTTAAAGACAGACTTCCAGCCCTGAGGCCCACTGGAGGGCAGGAATTGGTCCATGATTGTGTTCGGGTTGTACACGGCCACTGGAGGCATTGAGCAGGGTAATGAAACCACGATTCCCAGAATGCAATGTGATTATGAACTCACCGTGAACAGCACACCTGAGGCTGATAGAATGGTTAAAGCATGCAAGGAATTGTGGGAGACCCGTAATGAAGCTGTGCACTCGAACTGTCTCTGAGGAAAGAGCTCGATAGCTCTGAAACGCGTCAGACAGGCAGATGGAAGAAGGTCAGAGCTGTAAACCTGTCTTTCAAGAAATAAAGTTTGTTTAACCCCGACTGGAGGAGTGCGCCTCTAACTGCATGGACAATCTCGGAAGGATTAAGATGCGGCACGTCCAAGCCGCAGGAGATCGCACCGCCCCTTGCACACATACGGGGGTTCGTTTTTCCTGGAACACTGGGGAAAGTTACGGCGCAGTTGGCTTATAATTTAAAGACAGACTTCCAGCCCTGAGGCCCACTGGAGGGCAGGAATTGGTCCATGATTGTGTTCGGGTTGTACACGGCCACTGGAGGCATTGAGCAGGGTAATGAAACCACGATTCCCAGAATGCAATGTGATTATGAACTCACCGTGAACAGCACACCTGAGGCTGATAGAATGGTTAAAGCATGCAAGGAATTGTGGGAGACCCGTAATGAAGCTGTGCACTCGAACTGTCTCTGAGGAAAGAGCTCGATAGCTCTGAAACGCGTCAGACAGGCAGATGGAAGAAGGTCAGAGCTGTAAACCTGTCTTTCAAGAAATAAAGTTTGTTTAACCCCGACTGGAGGAGTGCGCCTCTAACTGCATGGACAATCTCGGAAGGATTAAGATGCGGCACGTCCAAGCCGCAGGAGATCGCACCGCCCCTTGCACACATACGGGGGTTCGTTTTTCCTGGAACACTGGGGAAAGTTACGGCGCAGTTGGCTTATAATTTAAAGACAGACTTCCAGCCCTGAGGCCCACTGGAGGGCAGGAATTGGTCCATGATTGTGTTCGGGTTGTACACGGCCACTGGAGGCATTGAGCAGGGTAATGAAACCACGATTCCCAGAATGCAATGTGATTATGAACTCACCGTGAACAGCACACCTGAGGCTGATAGAATGGTTAAAGCATGCAAGGAATTGTGGGAGACCCGTAATGAAGCTGTGCACTCGAACTGTCTCTGAGGAAAGAGCTCGATAGCTCTGAAACGCGTCAGACAGGCAGATGGAAGAAGGTCAGAGCTGTAAACCTGTCTTTCAAGAAATAAAGTTTGTTTAACCCCGACTGGAGGAGTGCGCCTCTAACTGCATGGACAATCTCGGAAGGATTAAGATGCGGCACGTCCAAGCCGCAGGAGATCGCACCGCCCCTTGCACACATACGGGGGTTCGTTTTTCCTGGAACACTGGGGAAAGTTACGGCGCAGTTGGCTTATAATTTAAAGACAGACTTCCAGCCCTGAGGCCCACTGGAGGGCAGGAATTGGTCCATGATTGTGTTCGGGTTGTACACGGCCACTGGAGGCATTGAGCAGGGTAATGAAACCACGATTCCCAGAATGCAATGTGATTATGAACTCACCGTGAACAGCACACCTGAGGCTGATAGAATGGTTAAAGCATGCAAGGAATTGTGGGAGACCCGTAATGAAGCTGTGCACTCGAACTGTCTCTGAGGAAAGAGCTCGATAGCTCTGAAACGCGTCAGACAGGCAGATGGAAGAAGGTCAGAGCTGTAAACCTGTCTTTCAAGAAATAAAGTTTGTTTAACCCCGACTGGAGGAGTGCGCCTCTAACTGCATGGACAATCTCGGAAGGATTAAGATGCGGCACGTCCAAGCCGCAGGAGATCGCACCGCCCCTTGCACACATACGGGGGTTCGTTTTTCCTGGAACACTGGGGAAAGTTACGGCGCAGTTGGATTATAATTTAAAGACAGACTTCCAGCCCTGAGGCCCACTGGAGGGCAGGAATTGGTCCATGATTGTGTTCGGGTTGTACACGGCCACTGGAGGCATTGAGCAGGGTAATGAAACCACGATTCCCAGAATGCAATGTGATTATGAACTCACCGTGAACAGCACACCTGAGGCTGATAGAATGGTTAAAGCATGCAAGGAATTGTGGGAGACCCGTAATGAAGCTGTGCACTCGAACTGTCTCTGAGGAAAGAGCTCGATAGCTCTGAAACGCGTCAGACAGGCAGATGGAAGAAGGTCAGAGCTGTAAACCTGTCTTTCAAGAAATAAAGTTTGTTTAACCCCGACTGGAGGAGTGCGCCTCTAACTGCATGGACAATCTCGGAAGGATATATATATATATATATAAATATATATATATATGTAGTATATCATGTGTCAAATGTTTACATGGCCAGTCATAAAGGGTTCAAACAATTCCCAAAGTTGAACAGAGCCCATATATTGTCTCCTTCTTGACCATATTTGTTGCTGTTGGCATGACACCCCTTAGTTTTACACACATTGTCTTCCCCATGGCACACCCGACCATACCAACATGCCATTCCGTTATAAAGGGCGGTCTAGCGTTCTTCCAGTTTTTTGCAATGTTGCATTTTGCTATCGAAGTGACAAATCTTTTACTCCATTGCATTATCTATTCAAACACTTTTTGCATTCCTCACACTATTGCAGGAGCCACTTTAGCAGGGATACCTAGGGAAAAAAGGACCCTATGCAACCCAAGATATACATACCTATACCTCTAATCAACATGGACTATAACCTACAACAAAAATACTTTCAAATAGATTAGAGTCATTTCCCCCAGTATTATTCACCCATCACAAGCAAGTTTTATGAAGGGCACATTTTTTTGTGATAACATGAGACACTTCCACCCTGTTACTAAAAAGACAAAGTTGGTTTCCTCTCCGATAGTAGCTGCAGCATTAATTGCAGCGGATATTTTGGACAAGGTCTTTGTGACCTTTTCTGCATGCAATGTTACCCAGGTCTCAGCTAGAAAAACAGTTGAAACATATGATTATGTTATTATCAATTGGACCAAGGACCAGACAAGGCTTTCTTTTATTACCACTAATATTTCTAATGGCCATTGAACCTCTGCTTGCTGTGTTGACAGATACCAGATTCAAGAATAGCAGGGACTAATTTGGAAAGGTCTCACAGAAAGTGGCAGCCTTAACATATAACGTATGAGTACACACCACAGAAGCAAAACCTCTGCTTCAAAACATTATTGTGTTTGGAAAGGTATTGGGAAGCACTTTAAACAAACATAAATATGAAGTTTGTCTCCTGAATGTTAACTTTACATCTGATGTTCTGGGGGAGAGAGTCTTATATTTTTGGGACCTGCCTATTTTTAAATATTTTGGTTTGTGAACCACACTATAGTAAAATCAGCACAATACAAAGAAAAATTGAGGGACTGGTTTAGATCTTGGTGGGACTCTCATCGTCCCTCAGTGGCTGTGTGTTCAATTACTCCGCCAAGCTGACTGTATCCTGCCCACCCTATTTAGATGTGTGCTGGCTGAACAGTCGTCTGAATCGACAAACTGTAAGCGGCACACCATTTTTGAGGCGGCAAACTTCTCTGCTGGCTAATAGTACTCTGGAGCTGTCAGTTCAGTGGGTTTGTGCCAAGCCTATATAGAGTTCACCGTTGAGCTGGGGTTGTCCAATGGACAGTTTGCTGACAGAGAGAGTCCCTGGTGGAATGAGGACTGGTAAGTACTACTGATTTATGTGTCAATACACATATCTGTTGTGTTTGCCACTAAAATATATATATCTAATGTGTTATGTCCCTTTTCTTACATAATGCATAGCACACAAAGAACACACACACACTATTGAATGCACATCCACAGGCGCAACAAGCACAACATCCACAACCACCACAACAAAATATATATTTTTAAGTGTCAATACAGGTGTGTGAATTTTAGCTTGTTAAGTTGTTAAATGTACACTAATGCTTTACACATAAAGAAATGCATGTAAGTGCAATGTAAAAATACAAAAGACTAAAGCAATTGTCAACACACTGTTCATAATAAGGCAAGTGTAAAGGAACTTTACCTTAGATCCCATTGACAAAAGAGTTGATAAGGGTCGTGGTCATGTAGGAGTAGCAAAGGGAGGAACTGGACAATAGGGTTCAAGATGGAAACAGAAGTGGAAAACAGAAAAAAGGTAAGTTTCTACCTCATTTACTTCTATTTCACCAACTCAAAGAAGGAGGTGTCCCTGCCACAGTTTCCTCAATGGAAAGGCACATCATGATTGGCCCAGATGTAAACTTGGCAGGACTCTAGCCGGCAGCTGCTTTTGCCTATTATGAAGTTGACGGGAGTAAAAATTCCTGGTGGAGTTGGTGGTACTCAGTTGGTCTTTTGTCCATGGACCAACTAACATCCAAATAGAGCGAGCGGACCGTTAAGTAAGCAGGTGGTGAAAGTGCTGAGAAAGTGACAACAGGACCAGATCCTCCAAGATCTAAATCAGGCCCTAAATTTGCACAAAATCTCTACTCAATTGCATAAACAGTCCTTTTAATGCGTCTCCTGGTGAGGTAGAGTGAAAACAATCCAAATAACTCCCAGTTTGAACTACCTCCAAATTATGTTTCAGAATGCTGGATAAGTTTGATAAAATTCTTCATCAAGCCATTATAAACTTCGTGTGGAAAGCTAAAAAAGTCAAGAAAATCACTGATAGAGTTTTGTCAAAACAACAAAGGAATGTAACCAATTTTTACAACAATCAAACTGATTTTATTTAAAAGAATGGCAGATTCAAAATGACTATCATTAGAGAAATATCTACTAGCACCCTTGCCATGCTCTTTCCACAATGACCATGTTCAATTTCAAAACCATTCTTACTTAACGTATACTAGCAGATGTAACTTAAGTCCTTAAAATATTAGCTATGAAACTCAATAATAAAATAAGCATATCTCCTTTAAAATTTGTCTGGTAAAAAAAAAAGCTTAAAATTACACAGTTTCTCTTCTTCAGCTGGAGTATTGGATCGACAGAGATATCATTATTTCTACACCTCCACTACTGGGTTATAATTGGATATCATCAGTCTAATGGTTAGGTAACTCAAATGTTCCTTAAAAATACTCCTTTCACCTTCCTGTAGGTAAAGACTATTATCATCAAAATAAGAAGGTTACCATCTCCAGAGCTTCCTGATCTATTAGAAAAAGAACTACTAGGAAAGCTAGAACACTAAAGGTCATTTGATTTCAATTGTATATGGACTCTTCACCCTTAAGACTTCTTCAATTACCTTTAAAACCCAATTTAAATGGGATGACTTAACTCGCTTAATATCTGCTTAAGTAATGCCCAAGAGAGTTGTACACCAATTTGGATATTCACTATGCACTATTCACTATGTCTCATGTTAAACTTAATAAAATACACTGGATTCGCTAATCCCTGTATAAATGGAAGTCACTAATTTCTTTATAATCTGCAACTAGTAACCACCAAATTTCTGATTATAAAGCATTATAAGGTCATTACAGTCGAGTTCCTACATCACAATATCTGCTGCCATTGCCAGCAGTCGAGGTGAAGGGCGGGTCAAGTCTTGGACCATAATTAAAGCAGCGGAACACTGCTTTTCTTTCTTCTGCTCTATTTTAATAGTTTACAATGATGAGCAGAGAGAATATGTTTATTTTTTGCACTCCTTAAGTAGAGAAAATATAGAATCTTTCTGCATGTTTCTACACATTCCGAACTACTCCAGCTTTTGTTTTTTAACTGACGTGAACTGTTTCTAATATCTGTTTGTTACAAATATCTAACAGGTATTTGATGTGTTAAGGTTGTATTTGTATTCAATCTTTGAAAATATGTTCACTGTTTCATAAGAAAGAGGTGTGCACCAAGTTTTTAAGTGATTTGTGGGATAGGTGATGATGTGACCATGCATTATATGGGATAAAGTACACCCAGACGTGCAAGATAAGGAAATTGCAAGTCACCTCGGAGTTCTATAACCTTATAAAGAAACTCAGCCTTAGACCTTGTTGTTCTATATGGTTATGGAACGTCTCAGTGACTTGCAATATCCTTATAACATTCAACAGGGGGTCCTTCGCCCCTTATATAATGTCCATTCTCCCAACAGACTGTGTTGGAATTGTTCAAACTTGCACCTGATATTTGAGTGCCAATATGCACATCCCTCTGGTCAGAAGTTACCAACTATGTTAAAAATATCCTCCAAAGGTAATACATGTTTCAGCCCCATTGCACCCTCCGTAACCATATATGCCCCAGCAAACCGACCTTCTCATGAGCATAACAGCCAAAGTCTCTCAGATCTGCCCCATGCCTTAAGCGTCCAACTTATTTTCTCAGAATGGGAGTTCTCATGCACTATATCTACACACAACTAGTGAGCATGCTGTCTTTGTTATGTAGTTCCAATAACTCAGTTCTCCTTTTATTGAAACTTTAAAAAAACGCTCACCCCCATCACCCCCATTCAGCAAAATAGACCTTTTATCTGCAAAAGAAGAAACGGACCAAAAGACTAGTCCTCTTATGCAACGTGAGTTCTTCCCTGGGTTTATCAGTTCTGGCGCGCTGGTCCCCTCTCCTGGCAATGATTCACTGTCCAGAATGACGCAGCAGGTTAGATCATTTTAACTGCACAGATTTATCCAATCCATACAATATGTTGAATGATTTGCATTACTTTACTGTTATGTGACCCTTTCAATGTCTTCAACCTATTTTTTTTTATAATAACGGACAATTACTTTATAGCTGTGTTTTTTACATTCCATTATGTTATGTGTGTGTTTATTATCTTGCATCTTATCTTTGTAAAAATCAAGAAAAAGTTATTTAGAAGTTCAAAAGATAGCTACAGCATACGCTCGCACATCTATGTTGGCCATCTCTATGTGGTTTTCTTCATTTAAAAACAATCCTTCATAGATGGCTGCCACGTGTGCTTGTGCAGTCATGATAGACATTTTAGGAAAAAACAATGGCTAACTCAATTAGTTCCACAAGGAAGATCTATTGGCTCTACCGATGCTTGTTTCGGTGATTTGACACCACCAGCTGGTGGCACCCCAAAGCTGTTTCTTTACCGTATTGAAGTCGCAGCTTTGACTCGATCTCTCAGGCAACCAATTATTTCTTGTCAAGTAAAGGTGTAATACCCTGCGAACAGGTTCACATGGCGAATACATTCCCAGGAACTAACGATACATATTACCCTATAGAAAACTTTACAATCTATATATAAAGCATTGAAAATAAATAGATTTAATTAGTGATACATAAAATCAAATATGTTGACACATTTCTTTCCAAGGAAAATAAATGTCCTTAGCCTTGGTTGGATATTTAAAAAAAAATAAGAATGCAAAAAAAGGACAAACCAGATGGACATAATTACAGCAGAGTGCTCAAGTACAAGTGGGGCTTCCTATGAAGAAAGAGCATCTCAAATGTTGCAGACAGCCCAAACACGGGGAAGCCTTAGACTACATGCTGTCTTGAAATATTCTTTGTCTGCTCGCAAATGCTGCGCCAGCATCTCTAACACGAATCTCACATCAGCATCTTTTCCATTTCCATGCAACTTAAACTTTGTTCAATACTTAATGCAAAGAGAACATGATACATTCACACAATGGTCTTCTCAGCTGACACAACTCTCAAAAGCAGTGAATCTAATTGGAGGGCAAATATTGATTTTTCATCCTTAACTGCGACTTAAGTAGGCTGTATTTATTTTCTGCCAGACAGATGGTGAATATCTTTCCAAAAGATATATATTAGGTTTACTGGAACATTATTTTTAGCTGCGCACCTTATCTAGGGGCTCTGAGTGCATTCTTAACTTCGGTAAAATTATAATATATTTCATAAACGATTTTTAAACCAGTATTTATGAGAAAAGTTAGGTATTCTGAGTATCTTTCATAGCACGAACAAAAAGGTAGTATAGGCATTATTTTCATGACAGTCTTTTAATATCATGCCTATACCACCTTAAGTACGTGTTGTTTCCTTTGGGCGCCTGCATCTGTTGTGAGGACACCTTTCTCCCGCCTGCTCCCTGGTGTCTTGCAGTTCCTACGTTCGGGCTTGGCTCCGCCCCCTTCTCAGCAACGTGGGACCGGCCGGGCTTGGCTTCGCCGGACCCGAGAAACCACAACATCCAGGATCCCCTGGGACAGGACGATATTGCAAAACGCGCCAGGAGGTGCTTAAAGGTCCTCCTAGTCCCTCGCCCCTCGAGGACGTGCGCGGGACGCGCCGGGAGAAGCCCGGGACAAGGGCGGGGCCGTCTGCGGCCGTCCGAGGCCTCCTCTGCTCTAGGACTGGGACATTGCTTTCGGTAGTATTCTAACATCCCACTATACTGCCATATTGTATTTTATTCAATGTTTTGTTAGAGTCAGGTGCCCACCTTATTACTGTTATTAGGTTTTAAGCTTTGAAAGATATTACTGTTGCCGTGAATTTCGGGGCTATCAGGCCTTTGTTTATTCCCTAACTTTTTTTACTTCAAGTCTCCACCTGCTACACTATGGGTAAAACACTACCTTCTTCATCTCGGCCGTGTACTAGACAAAACACTGCTCCAGCCACGCAATTACCAAGCCTAACAGCCATAGACAAAATGTTGCAAAAAACCATAGGGGTAGTGGCTACAGCTATTGAGAACACTGAAAGGCGTTTATCTATTACCCCAGTCATCCCCCCGGAAGTGTTACCTGGAAATGTTTCTTTAGCCACCTGTATCTCATCTGATTCGCTGATAGCCCCCTCCTTTGTTGAGCTTCCTTTTGCGCAGATAGGACATGTGTCTGCGCAAACTGCGTTAGATTGCCCCATGCCGGCTATTGCAACAGGCTCTAAAGTGACTAAAAAGGGCCCTAAATCCTGCCCCAGAAATAAGAAATCCAAATCGAAAAGAGATCCTGCGAAGGTTACTCCCTCAGCTTTGGACACTGTCCAGAATGAGTCAGACACTCCCTTTTCATCTTTAGCTCTCCCAATTTGGGTTTCCCACCTATTTATCGATTTGCAAGTACAAATTGAACAGCTCATCAATTTGCAGTTTAAAACTTTAGCAGGCAGAATTGATAAAATCATTTCTTTGATTAATAACAAGTGTAAGGGGGGAGAATCTTTGCCCTTCTTCAATGGCAGTAGGTTATCCAGAACATCAGGTACTCAACCCTAGTTCTAGTGAAGGGCCAAGTATTGTTAACCAGTTATCGGGCTTGCTACCAACGCATATTCCTGGCTGCTCTTCTAACACTTCAAATCTTGGTCCCGACATCAGCGCTAGGCCCACTTTGGATAATGTTACCTCACCTTTCCTGGCCCCCCTTCCATCCTGTAAATCCAACAGCAATTTGCAGAGGGGTGGGGGGCGGGTGTCTCTAAAAGCGAACACCAACTTTTTAAATGATGGAGTTTGTCGATCTACATTATATCAACAGTTGCCACCTGAGGCTTCCCCATATGTGGTGGTATTATCTGGTGTCCCCCCATTGGTGGGAGATCGTAGTGAATCACATAGTGAGCTAAAGAACAAAATAATCTTTTGGCTTAATCGCCATAGACCAATAATGAGAGCGGGACAGGGGGAAATCCTCCTAGTCAGAAGAGTTACCTGGTTGGGGACTAGATCGAAAGATATAGGAGGGGAATGTGTGATTGTTAACTTCAGGGACCCCGGAGTGGTTGAGCACATTCTCGACTGGGGTGGTGCAAGTGGACAGGGTGAGATTATTCCATTACCCTTGGGGTACTTCTACACTAGGGATACCACATCTGGGGGTCTCAGATCTAATTGTTACTACAAGGATAATTGGGTGGGTGAAAATTACGTACCCCTAGCCAACCGCTACACCCCTCTGAGTTGTGTAGATTGACTTCCACAACTTTCAAGGCCTAATCCACCCGCCCCTCCTGTTGTGGGGGGCATCGTGGAGGCTCTAGTAGCCCCTGAAGTAGGTATGGGATTAGTCCTTTCCCCAACCACTGGTGTAAAATTAACCTCAAATGTGTTGATGGAGGGACCTTCTTTGGCTAATTCCACAGAGCTCTCACCTAACTCTACGCCCCTCCCTCTTCCCTCTAGCCCCCAAGTTGTGGTTTCTTTAGGCCCATTAGTGGGTTCCTGGAACGTAGCAGGGTTGCTTCCAAAGTTAGGCGATTCTGATTGGGGGGAACTGGTGGACCAATATGACCTATGCCTGTTTCAAGAAACCTGGATGCCACACCCGCCCAACAGGGCGGGTTTTACAACATTTTATTCGCCAGCGGTCCAGGGTCCCCGAGGTAGACCATCGGGGGGTTTGTGCATTTGGGTATCTCTGTCCCTGGGGTGCTCGGTGAAAGTTGTTGATTCTCACTCCCCAGATCTTCTTTCCGTCATCCTCAATTTTATGGATGGCTCATCAATGTTGGTCTCCAACTTATATTTGCGCCGTCTTCCCAACGAGCAGGGGTTATCTATGTTGGAGGCCCTTGATGAGCTCCTATCATGCATCTTACCAACTTCCCATAGAATTATAGGGGGTGACTTTAATTGCCATTTTGAACCCTTGGCAGGGATTCCTTCGGTAACCCTGGACGAGGATTCCATCTGGCAGATCCAGGAGTGTTCGGCGTACCCAGCTAGGGGTTTATCGCCATTAGCTTTGCAGATAAATAAGCTTTTGGTAGCCCATTCTCTTAGGGCCTGCAATGGCAGAATTCCTCCCGATGTTCCTGGGAATTTCACATTTAATAGAGTTGGGAAGAGCTCTACTATCGACTATATATTAGTCAACGTAGAGCTCTGGTCCCAAATAAAGGCCTTCCGTGTTATCCAGAGGGTTGATAGTGACCACAACCTTCTCTCTCTAAAACACAAACTGGGACACTCCCATGGTAGGGTGGAGTTGGAGACCCCTGTGCTCACGAACCTGATTTTAGCGGCGGGTGGCAGACGTATCAGATGGGCTAGATTTGTGTCGGACCCTGGAAAAGTGGCCGAGCTCTACTCTTGTGTAGTGCCCAAATTGGGGGAGGCTTTTGATCTCCCTACTGGGAATTATGACTCTTCCTACTTTCAGGATTTAGTTTGCATCCATTCTAGTGTCACTAGCATATTGGCAGACTATTTTTATACCTCAGCAAATAACCGGCCACAAACAAAAAAACAGGCCCAATGGTATAATAAAGCCTGCAGACAGGCGAAAAGAGTTCTGGTTAGAGCGGTTAAAACTGGCTCTTTGATGAGCGTTAGAGTTGCTAGAACTGCATACAACGCCTTAATAGTCTCGGCTAAGTCTGAGTGGGAAGAACTAAGATGGGCAAACATAAAAGAAGCCCTGGATAGGCATGATTACACCGAGTTCTGGAATTTAGTGAGATCGGGATCGTCAGATGGGACTCCAGCTTTCTCACCGAACCTGAGGGAAGAGGTTTGGCTAGTTCAATTCAAGCCATTGTATTCTCTTTCAAAAGTTGCTCCAGTGGCGCATTCAGGCTCCCTTGTTGGGAGTCCATCGCCTCCAACACTTTTGGCTGAGGGTGAGCGCATTTCCTTTTCTCTCCAAGAAATTAAAGTGGCCCTTAAAAATTTGGCGCCGGGGAAAGCCCCGGGGTTGGATAGAATTCCAGGAGACTTATTCTTGAGCGAGCAGGAAGTTTGGGCTCCTTATATTTGGCTACTATTCAATGCTATTTTGAATGGCATGGAAATTCCTGGAACCTGGCTGGGGCCGAGATTATTCCTATCCACAAAAAGGTCTCCCCTCTAGACCCGGCTAACTACCGTCCCATTAGCCTTATTGATGTCCTGCAGAAACTGTTCTTTCGCATTCTTTTAACAAGGTTGCAGAGTTGGATTGACGACCAACAAATCCTGACCTCCCTTCAAGCGGGGTTTCGTTGCAAGGTCTCCACCATTGACCAACTATTTAGACTGCTGTTGGTCTTTTGGAAAACGGTAACATTGGGGGCCGGTAGTTTGTATCTGATCTTAGTTGACCTTCGTTCTGCTTTTGATCTGGTCCAGAGGGATAAGCTTTGGGCCATTTTGAGGGAGATGGGGGCACCCACATATCTATGCCATTTATTTAAAGGGCTACATCAAGGTACCTTTTTGAGGGTGAGGTATGGGAATAGCGGGGAGCTCTCGGCCCCATTTCCGGTGGAACGGGGAGTGAGGCAGGGGTGCGTCTTGGCCCCTACTCTTTTCTCTCTGTTCCTTAATGGACTAATTGATCATTTATTGGGAGCCAGGGACTTGGACTCCCCCAGCTTGGCTGCCCGGAAGATCCCAGCCCTGATGTTCGCTGACGATACCCTATTGCTATCGAAAACCTCGATGGGTATACAGCGAACATTGGAGGCTTTTTGCCTTTTCTGCAAGTCAAGGAACCTGGAGATTAATCTGGCAAGAACCAAATTTATGGCCTTTAACGCAAAAATATCTAGTTGCTCGCACCCTCATCTGGACAGAGTGGCGCTTGAAAGGGTCTCCACCTTTGATTATCTTGGTGTAACACTGAACGATAGGATGGGGTGGGGGCCCCAGGTAGCTAAAGTAAATATGATGTTGGCCCAATCCTCTGGTGGCATTCTAAAAGTCCATAGTGGGTCCCCACTTAAATCTTTGGGCCCGCCTCTAGACATTTATAAGTCCCAGGCGAGAGGCGGGGCACTCTATGGGGTAGAGTTATGGGGCCACTTGAGTGCCACTTCCCTGATGACTACCGAGAATATTTTTATTAGACGTTTAATGAGTCTCCCACAGAGCACACCATTGCCCCCCCTACACCTTGACTTGGGCTTAGCCCCCATTCAGGGGGTCATTTCGAATCGCCCTGTGTTGTACTGGTCCACCCCGGAGTTGCTAAGCTATAGGGACGACATAAGGGATTTGTTGTCCTTAAGGGGGGCTGGGAAAATCCCCTGGCTACAATATGTTATGAATGCGTGTCAGTCCCTGGGTAAGAGCGATTTATGGCATGCTCCAGAACAGACGTGTCACTCATTATCCAGGAGAGAGCTGGTTATCCTACTTAATAAGCATCGATTGGAACTTGCTCTTACTAATCCGTCTTTGGGCAGACTGACCAATAGGTTTTTGGAGGCAAAAGATCACTACCATTTTGAGAAATGCCTGGATATCATCCAACCCGCATTGGCCAAGAAGCTGTATGTCCAATTGAGATATGGGACACTCCCTTTGCGGCCTGTGACAGCTAATTGGTCAGTCACCCCTGCGGTCTCTAGTTTATGCGTTGGATGCGATAGGTACTATAGAAACAGATTTGCATGTTTTGCTCTTTTGCTCGTTTTATGCTAGAATCAGAGCTCACTGGATCACTCCTCTTTGCAAATTGTTGGGCCTTAGAGACTACAGGGAAGCCCTTAAAATTCTAAAATTTGACACTACTCCTATAATTGTTTTTGCGATTTCGAGATATTTTTGGGCTATGTGGAGCGCCAGAAGTGCCAAAATTAAACAGCATTTATCCACTGTATCTGTGTCTTCACAGGCCTAGTTTTACCATGGATTGATTTTATTCTGTATATCCCTTGTTTTTAGTGTATAGGATCAATCTGGCCCTAATTATTTTTAATTTTATCATGAGTATTCTATTTATTTATGAATCTTGTATGGTGGTATGCTGGAATTGTTGTATCCTTCTCTTTTTTATGTCTATTGCTTTTATGGTTCCCAACTGATAATAAAGCTTTATTGAATTGAATT
Source organism: Triturus cristatus (assembly GCF_964204655.1). Classification (NCBI taxonomy): domain Eukaryota; kingdom Metazoa; phylum Chordata; class Amphibia; order Caudata; family Salamandridae; genus Triturus; species Triturus cristatus. The sequence continues at coordinate 132,202,642 of NC_140592.1, forward strand.
GAGAATGGATATGTATGCTTACTCGAGCTTGCAAGCTGATCCTGAACAGGTGGAAACTCTTTAATGTTATCTCCTTTCGTATGTGGCAGGAACGGCTCACCTTCCTGAGGGGGGTTGGCAATGTTTCTCTATAGCTCTCCCCATGGCGCCCACCCTGCAGGCCGAGGTGGGACCCACTTGATGCCACCTTTTTCAATTTCGACCCCCCATTTATAGTAGATTATAACACTCCACCCATGCATATTTCCCTCTCCCAGTTGCTACTTCTCACCGTCAGGGCCCCCTTTAAAGGTTCCAACCTGGCACGTGCATCTAACTCATAGCCAGTCTATGTCTCATATATATTGCTGACAGTTTTCCTCCTGCTGTACAATGTACCTCTAAATGACTCTAGCAGCCACCATACATACATACTTTACACTAAAGGAATACAGTGATATGTATGCATATTCTCTATGTTCGAACTAAATACATTTAATACATATAATACCCTACATATACCATGTACACAAAAGGAATACAATATGTATGCATATTCTCTATGTTCGAACTCAGTACATATAAGACAGACAATAGACTAAACATAGACGTATCGTTCTGTCAGTAATCTATCTGAAGTAACTATTGCTGATGTATTTAAACTCTACTCCCTGCTCAAGCTATGTACGTATATGACAGAAAATAGAATTACTACTGATGTATTGAAACTCCAATGATGTAAAGGTTGCACGGTCTTACCCCTCCCCTCTTCTCTGTATTCCTTATACATTGGTGCAGTGTTTTTGGCCCTCTCTTGTATACTTATTTTCTTTTACCTCTGTCTTTATGTTTATTATCCTTGCTGAAAACTCAAAAAACTATTTTAAATCAGAATGGATATGTAACAATTGAAAGCCAGCTTTGCAAGTGATACTCTTCTATGGAAATCGAATAGAGAAAAAAAACAGAGTTTACTAGGAATAGAGGACCAGAGGTCAGTTTAATGTGCCCGCTTCCATCAGTTCTTTCTTTGCTCAACAATCTAACTATGGTTGTGAGTCATTAGTTATTGTCTCCAAAAGGACGATTGTGTGTGCTCGGAGTGGGGGTATATCTCCTATTTGGTTTTTGTGCCCTCACACACTCTTGCGAGTGTAAAGCATAATCATTGGGTGGTGCTCCTCGTGGGGGTGACGCTGCAGTCCCTCAAGGGCCCTACAAGAGGGCTCTTTGTTGGAGATCTTTTGAAGGAGGTGCCGTATTTGTGCATGTGGGTGTGTCGGCCAAAGTGATAATAGTGAGTGATGATAAAATTACCTATTGGTACCTCAATGAGTTTAATGAAAGGTCCTCAAGGTAAATTAAAACTTGTAAACTGGTTTGGAGACTCTCCTTTGGACTAAATAGAGGGGAGGGATTAGTTATGGTCCCGCCTGCTCTCAACCGTGAATGGGAAATGTAATGTGTCAAGGGTATGTGAAGGTCAACAAGTTTCGCGCAGCCTGGTGGTCCCTACTGGATCCTAGTGCGCTTCTTCAGGACCGTGTGTCTAGAAAGGGGGTAAAAAAGTAGGAGTCAGGGAAAAAGACACCCTATACTCCTGCGTCAGCTGAAGTCAGGATACGTAAGATGTCTCTGCGTCCGAGAAACGTGTTGTCCATATTCTCAGTAAAACCAAACCTGTGGGAGGTAGAAGGGGACAGGAATCCACCAAGGATGAGTGTGAAATCATCAAATAATTGTGAAAGAGGTGATAGTAAAAAAAGGTGGGGGGGTTTTAATAAAAAGGGTACTGACAGTACCATAATGGCATAATTCTATCGGTAATTAAAGCGATAAAATAGGCAAGTTCGAGGCGTTAGACTACTGGGCGAACATTGGATCCGATGTTATATTGATTTTCTCTTAAGCACTGCATTATCCTCTTATTTAGCTACCTCCCCCAGCTGTCAGACGTTACGCTGTTGCGGGCCATTTATTTTTAGGAGAGGGTACGTGCTCTTTCTGATTTATGTCTTCACCTTCCTTGTGATGTCACACTTTTGCTATGCGATGTATATACCTTTATTAATCTTTCCGCCATCCCTCTGTTACCTGTGCGTTTCACCCTGCTCCCTTCCATCGACACTACTGTTCTCCTTCCCGCCCTTACCAGCGCGCTCCTTTTGACATTGCCCTTCAGCGGACATCTTGTTACTTTCAAATAATTGTCCTGTTATGGGCCCGGCTATTCTTACTGTTAATACTGGTGCTATCTCTGTCCGCGAATGCCCTCGTGGTACCCGCATTGCCACCGGGTCTTTCATTTCCTCCCCTCTGCGGACACGTTAAGTCAATCCCGCTTCTCTGGCCCACGCATATCATGAAGGTTGTGACAACCTTGCCCCAGCGTTCTAGCTACTAGCCCTCACACTATCATCATCCCTTGCCTCTGTGACGGCCAACGTTATCGCCACTACATATACTTACTCTTCCATGTGGATGCTCCTAGACCATATATACACCCAGAGCCATCATATTGGAAAAACATACGTATTTTTGCCCTTAAGGTTGCCCTTTCGTCCATCTGGCATTTGGGTCTCTAGGACCCTATCTATGACCAACACTTGCCTCTCTGCACTCCCGGTCTGCCTCCTGTGGATGTCAATGCAACCATTCCATTTCTTTAGACGGCCACTCTACTCACAACTCGCCCAGTAGTCTAATGCCTCGAACTTGCCTATTTTATCGCTTTAATTACCAATAGAATTATGCCATTACGGTACTGTCAGTACCCTTTTTAATAAATCCCCCCCCTTTTTTTACTTTCTTCTCTTTCACAATTATTTGATGACGCCACGCACATCCTTGGTGAATTCCTGTCCCCTTCTGTCTCCCACAGGTTCGGTTTTACTGAGAATACGGACAACACTTTTCTCGGACGCAGAGACGTCTTACGTATCCTGACTTTAGCTGACGCAGGAGTATAGGGTGTCTTTTTCCTTGACTCCTACTTTTTTACCCCTTTCTAGACACACGGTCCTGAAGAAACACACTAGGATCCAGTAGGGACAGCCAGGCTGCGCGAAACATGTCAACCTTTACATACCCTTAACACATTACATTTCCCATTCACGGTTTGAGAGCAGGCGGGATCATAACTAATCCCTCCCCTCTATTTAGTCCAAAGGAGAGTCTCCAAACCAGTTTACAAGTTTTAATTTACCTTGAGGACTTTCATTAAACTCATTGAGGTACCAATAGGTAATTTTATCACCACTCACTATTATCACTTTGGCCCACACACCCACATGCACAAATACGGCACCTCCTTCAAAAGATCTCCAACAAAGAGCCCTCTTGTAGGGCCCGTGAGGGACTGCAGCGTCACCCCCACGAGGAGCACCGCCCAATGATGATGCTTTACACTCGCAAGAGTGTGTCAGGGCACAAAAACAAAATAGGAGGTATACCCCCACTCCGAGCACACACAATCGTCCTTTTGGAGACAATAACTAATGACTCACAACCATAGTTAGATTGTTGAGAATTTGTCGGCCCCCCTTTTCCCCTTAAGGAACTGTTACCACCTTTTGTTATTATTGAAGATACATTCATGGCATTATTAAGCATGCTCAGGAAAGGTGTGACGCGCGCTGTGCACATCACCTAAGAGTTGCACAGCCTTTTGTACATTTGTGATCAACATTATACACGTACTCAGAAGTATTCAAAAGTTCAACCAGTTTATTCATTTTTCAATAGTAATCTATCACGTCAAAGTTATCAGGTTCCATAATTTCATGCATTCTTGCTTGCTCTGGAATTGCCCATCCGGGCCTAATCACAGGCACGTTTAAGAAACTCGAATCCTCCATTTACATTTCAGTTCACCCAATGCATTTCGATCATAATTGATCTTCGTCAGGGGTATCTGCAATAGGTAATAAATAAATATCAGCCCAAGAAAAATAGTTCTTATATGGCAGCAATAAATTAACACACCCTCCTATTAGAACTTCTTGCCTTCAAACAAAACATTTCAGTGTCGCCAAAAATTCCCTTCTGTTTATGTGTTTTGTGCCAATCACCTTCTACCCTTCATTTATCAACCACCACCCATTCACCAATACCCCATAGCCAAAAACATAAATATAAATGTAAAGTGCAACATTACCATCATTTCACTAATACAATGAAATATAAATCATGAATCACAAATGCTACTTCTAAACATCCTCCCCAATTTCCAACTGACCGAATTTACGAAGGTTTTTGTCCCCAGTTCCCACCTGCAGTAATCCTACCAAAATGTAACTTCCTCCTTTCTACACGAACATCGTCAAATCCGAGTTCGACTCGCCCCACGCAACTGCTTCTAACATCAAACGTAACATTCCCCAGCTGTAAACAATCCTTATAACTCCATCCTACGCTCCACCCTCAAACCCTCCCAACTGCCCAACTACAACACCCACAATCCCTCTGCCGTGAGATACGCATTATGGTCCAACCTGTGTCTGAATCAAACATCCATGATAAAAAACTTAGAATACATTGCCCATTCCCCCTTTTTTTGTGTCAATACATCAATCAACCTAAAAATAAAACGTGTTCTTAAAACACCAATTTGTGAATACTGCCCAAAGTGATATGCTGACATGCGAATACTTCTTATTCTAAATGTTGTTCCGGCCGGAAACTGATCTCAACGGCCTTTGACGTGAAAAAAGTTGCTTTTTATGATTCCTTTGATTTTCCAATCGGGGTGCTAAACAGGGTCCGGAATGGAAGGTAAACAAGTCTCTGAAAATATCCTAATGCACACCCATGCTCGATTCAAGATTCCTTTTCCACTGCCATTTTTTCTCAAGTTTGGCATGCATACACTCTTTGTGCCCCGTCCCGGGGGCACATGTGTGAATACTCAGGAAAGGTGTGACGCGCGCTGTGCACATCACCTAAGAGTTGCTCAGCCTTTTGTACATTTGTGATCAACATTATACACGTACTCAGAAGTATTCAAAAGTTCAACCAGTTTATTCATTTTTCAATAGTAATCTATCACGTCAAAGGTACGAGGTTCCATAATTTCATGCATTCTTGCTTGCTCTGGAATTGCCCATCCGGGCCTAATCACAGGCACGTTTAAGAAACTCGAATCCTCCATTTACATTTCAGTTCACCCAATGCATTTCGATCATAATTGATCTTTGTCAGGGGTATCTGCAATAGTTAATAAATAAATATCAGCCCAACAAAAATAGTTCTTATATGGCAGCAATAAATGAACACACCCTCCTATTGGAACCGCCCGCCACCCATTTCCCCCCCGCCATATTACCATATTGGGGGGACCCCGGCGGACGGAAAGATCGCCCGCCGGTTTTCCGCAGGTCGACACATCGGCCGGGCGGAAAAAGCCCATCACATGGAGGTGGTATCTGCAAGACACCGTCATCCATATTATGTAGCAGGTGGTCCTCAGCCTTTCCATGGCGGCATGGAAAGGCATGCGGTCGTCTGTGTTGTGGCCCGTAGCGGGCCCCCAGGGTGTTGGGGGTACACATGGGGGGACCCCTGCATTTGCATGTACAATGTAGCAGGCACCGCGCGGTGCCTGTCACATTGTGCATTCAAATGCACAACTTGTATTTTTAATCTTGCGGAGGGTGCTGCTGGCAGCACAGCCCACCGCAATGTTAAAATTACGGGATGCGCCCGCCAGTGTGGCGGGCGCATCATAATTGCAAGGACGGGACCGCAGCACCTATGGCGGGCGGTCCCTTTATCCGTTGCGGTGGCGGGCGGACTTTGTCTACCTGCCCCTTAGTTCTTAGAGGGGCTGTTATTACGCAAGTACCATATCTTGCTCTTCATCCTATTCAACTTCCTTGGGGGGCATATTTACTATTATTTCACACAATGCGAAGCAGCAAAGGAACTTGATGCCTTTTGTTGCATGAAGTAGAGAGAGCTGATATGCTCCACATTTACAAAGGTACATAGCATTTTGGCTCTCTCTTCGCACTGGTGCACAGTATGCTTCCTGGCACCAAAGCAGGCACCTTTGAACTATGGTGCAAGGGTGCCTGGCTTATGGGCAGGATTGTTTTTGTGTAGGAAGCGACACCTTCCTGCACAAAAAACTTTACACTGATGCACTCTCCTCTTTCTATGTGTGATACAGAATGCATCACGCATAAAAAGAGGAAATAAGGAGGTGAAAAAAAAATATCTTTGTTACACCATTCTCTGGGAGGCATACTGATATGATGCAATCACAAGTATACACATCTTAGTAAATATGGAATTGCATCAAATCCATGAGTGATTCACAATAACGTTCATGCTGCACTCATGGAACACCTACCAGTTACAAATGTAACATAACGCAATGAAACCCACTGTGTTGTGTTACATTTCTTTGAAAAGCCACAAAAAATGGCACAAATCACCCCTTGAGTGGCTTTGGAAAGTTTACTGAAGCCCTTGTGTTGTGTGTGCATCACCTTGCACCATGTAAAAACAATGCAAAAGCATAGTATATCTGGGTCTTGGTGTCTAAGAAGAAGCTAGTTACAACTATGGAGCAGATGTAACCCTTAAGAATGAGTTTTGTAAGGAAACCAGTAGAGCTGTTTGTGATGCAATATTCAGTCCTGCATGAAGGACACTAAGTAGTTCTTATCCTCAATGGTAAGGCAGCCCCTATGGTGCAGGAAGGGCCCGCTTTTCAGGAGGGACCCACTCATCCCAAAGTCTATGAATATCTTTGACATTAGTAGTCTCGGGGGCCCCTCACCTCATTCTTCATGGTGTAGGGAGCCACCTGGCTCCTGCATGTTAAAAGCATGCTGCACACACCACTGAAGCCAAGTGCATTTGAGCGCTAAATAAAGGGACAGTGAGCTGCTCGGAGCCATTTTCATTATGACAGATAAGCAAGTGGTCTCAATGTTGCTTGGGAACTGGAGGCCCTAGGGTACAACACTACATTGATGACGAGGATGGGCCAAGGCTCACTGCAGTTTAACAGAATTGGCCAATTGCACTTGCAGTGGCAGCAAGTGTGACTGCTGCATCAAGAGTATCGCAATGAGAAAGCGGTGGCTGCTGCTCATGCAACTGCCGGTGTGCTCATCAGTGATTACCATCAGAGTGAGGAGGGCATGCTATTACACATCTGTGTTAAGCGACGGGTAAGATTGGCAAAGGAAAGACCCAAATGAAGTGCTCAGCACACCTTTAGTCTGGGTGCTGACACAAGGTTAGTCGGAGTGAGCCAGGCATCGCCCTCACATGCGAGCAAGGATGCAGCCCATTTGTGCCCACTCAGCAGCCATGCTCTGGAGGCACCCACTATCAATAACTGCAACAGGAGGAATTGAAGTAGGAAATGAGAGCAATGGACAAAGGTAAATTGTAGGAAGCTGGCTCTCTATATAGTGTACTAAAATGAAGTATTCTGAGCAGAGAGTCCAGTGATACCCAGATTGGTATACAGAGGCCAAAGTAGATAATACTAATGCTCTATTTGTGGTATTGTGGCCAAGCAGTAAGGCTTATCAGAGGTTAGTGCTAAGCATTTGTTGTACTCAAAGAGGCAATAAAGTAGACACACACTCAAGAATAAATTTGAGAACAATTTGCGAAAAAGTATCTTTATATATGTTTTAGGCAGTAAAATTAGTATGATTATGCAGTTGTGCTTTGAAAATGCAGTACGCAGCCGTTGCAGTAGTAATCTGATGCAGTAGAAAATTACTTAACCGTCATCGCAAATTTTCCATGATGGTCAATGTAGAATACCTGATGGTAACCTGCATCATCGTCAAACCATCGAAAGGTCACGGAGTGCCAACTACCACTTTTGAAGGGATTTTGCCACTTAGCTGTGGGTGTCACCAGCTCGCGGGATCCAAAGGCAAGCTGCTTTGGACTTGGCCTGCGACATGCAGGGGATTGGTTCCACCAATCCAAGGCCTCCCAGATTTCTTGAATACAGCTGCAGGGTAAGTTTATTTTGATGCAGGAGTTAAAGACAACAGGCAGACCAGTACGGGTGGCACCAGGTCATTCACACGTCCTCTTCGCCTTGCTCTTTGCGGCTCTTTGGTGCCCTTCTTCTTTTTAGGTCATCAGGATCAGAATTTAGTGCCCAGGGATGCCACCTAAATACTAACTGTAGGGGTGTTAAAGGAAGTACCAAGTAGTAGCCTATAGGCTACATACCTTTAGGGTGACAACCCCCTCCTATGACCACTTCTGTTGGGAGGTGGGCATAACCCTCACCCTGGTTGGCTTATTCCTTCAAAGACAAAATGGAGGAATTGAAGAAGTGGAGAGTCCACATCACCTGCCCCACCTTAAGGGCAGTGCTGGCTGAGTCTGGGTACACCTCTCAATCTAACTGATTTTCCTACATGTCTGCCCACCAAAGGAGTATCAGGACAGGGGGGTTGGCATCCTCCACTATCTGGAGATGCCTGGCTTGCATTTCAAAGGCTGAATCGCCTGAAGCTACCGCCTTGGAATGCCACCACAGTCTTGAGGAGGTGTAAAGCACATCCGTCCAGAGCAGGAATTGTTACTTGCCTCTCAGAGCAAAGGCTCTCATCCCATGTCTTGTAGTGGCAGGCTGGCTAAGACTAGTCAGAGGCCATACCAGTGTTTAGCAGGCTTTCAGGGGGCACCTCTAAGGTGCCTTTTGTGTGCATGTATTAAAAAAATCCAACAGTGAGGATTTGGACGAGATGTTTGGTACCAAACAACCCACAGCGAAGCCATCATGGCACTGGAGAACTCATAATTATGGGTGTTCAGCCAACGTACTCTAAATGGCTTCCCTGCTCAATTACAATATCCAAGAATGGACGTAGACATTGCAGGGTCTTATCTGCTCAGGCAGGTATGACCACACATGTGATATAGTGCACCCTGCCTTAGGGCTGGAAGGCCTGCAGTAGGGGTGACTTATCTATATCTCATGCAGTGTCTGTGGGAATGGCCATGTTAACTCTTCAGTTTTCTGTGCACCAAGACACGCAACCTACAATGGCAGTTTGCATGGTCTTGGTGAGGGGTCCCTAGGGTGGCACAATTTGTGCTGAAGGCCTAGTGCAGCCTCTTCAGGGGTACCTAACCAGGGGTACTATTTACTAGGGACTTACAGGAGTTGCTGAAGTTCTGCCAATTGTGGTACAGTTTTGGTAAAGAGCTCTAGCACTGGGAACCTCGTTAGCAGGAACCAAGTGTACTTTCATTTGAAATCACATCATGTCCTAGGAAAAAAGTGGGGGCTAACCATGTCAAAAGAGGCACTTTTCGACATACATCAAATAAAGCATTCAAATAACTGGAACATCCAAACAAAGGTGAGTGCTTTGGACAGAGCATCACAGACTCACACAAGAAAAAATCTTTAAGGAGAGGCATCCTTATTAACTGGATATTAAAGGACCTGTAAAACCAAACAGTTCCATTTACTGTAAACAAGTCAGACATCCCACTGTCACTGCATGCCCAGGCACAGGTACCACAACAAGGAGGGGATAGCATTGCACACCTCAATGACAGTGTTGCCTTCTTTCAGTAAGTTGCTTGATGTGGCCAATCTGGCCCCCTGGTGGAAAACCTGGGTTGGCCTTCTAAATCATTATTTTTGAGATGCCAGAGAGAGTAACACCACTGTAACACAATCCCTGCTACTACAGTTTGACAAAATTCCATACAAACTTGATAAAAAACCTCTCAGGATCTGGGACAAAATTGATGTAGCAGTGGAGGGAATCGAATGCACGCACTGATTCACAGCCCAACCCCACCCACAAATCACAGATCATTCAGGGATGTAGGCCCCCAGTACTGAAGGGCCTAATACTGCACCAACCCAGCATTTGGCTGGAGGACATACTTATCTTGTCGAGATCACAGAAGTCATCAAATAGCACAGACTAGGAGATGGAGATTGTGATGTCAACGGGGCCCTGTTAGACTTTGTTTTTTTAGAGGGTTTATCCCCAGACTTTTTTGGCCTCCTGTTTCTGACGTGTTTTTGTTGGTTTTATGGCTCTGGGTACTTTAGCACTGCTAATCAGTGCTAAGGTGCATAAGCTCTGCACTGTGTGTGCCAAGGGCCTGTAAATCAAATGCTGCTAGTGGGCCTACAGTACTGATTGTCCCACCCACACAAGAAGCCTTTCAAAGGGTTCACAGACCTACCACTGCCACATCACAGGCCCTTGCCTTCCCTTTTCTTACATGTAAGTCACCCCTAATGTAGGCCCAAGGTACCCCTATGGCCAGGGTGCAGAGTATGTGAATGGTAGGACATGTACTGGTGTGTGTGACATGTCCTGATAGTGAGTGTATTTCATTTTTCCCTATTGAAAGGCTATTTGACCCATAGGATAGAATGGGTTATAATTTGTAGCATCTTATAAGTAAGTATAACTTCCCATGGGTACAAGATGTAAAGATGGGTTTTAGTATGCCTGAACTCAGAATATAATTAAAAATGCATTTTTTAAAAGTGATTTTTATATTGTGTTTTTGAAAATATCACTTTTAGAAAGTGTAGGACTTTGCCTTTTTGGCTAACGTTCCCTAAAACATTTTGTTATCCCCCCGACCATTTTCTTGATATAGAGTTGCCAATTTAGATGCTTTGGGTACTTTGCCACTGCTGATCAGTGTCAAAGTACAAGTGTTCCCTGTGTAAAGTATAATGTTAATTGGTTGGCCATGATTGGTATGTTTGCCTTACTAGTAAAGTCCCTAGTAATGTGCACTGTGTATGCCAGGGTTAGTAATGCAAAGGTGCGCGGAGAAGGGAACTCAGGCCTGCAGTGTAAGGCCTGCACCCAGTTTGCTTAGTTAGCATGTTATCCTGACAAGTGCAATCACTTGTCAGGCCCTACTTTCCCTTTTGCATACACAGTGGGCACCCCTGTGGTAGGTTCCGGGTAACCCCAGGGCAGGATGCAGTGTAAGTAACAGGCAGGACATATACTGAGATGTGTGCTATGACCGTGAAAAACGCTTCATTTCGTTTTCACTGGTAAAAGGCCATCCTGCCCATAGGAGAGAAAGGGTGGGTACTGTGTTTATTAGCATAGTTTCCCACAGGTTTAAAATGGAGAGGTGAAGTATAGTATGTCTGAATTCACCGTGTTATAACGCACCTTTCTATGGAAGTGATTTTGTCACTTTGTGTTCAGAAACCACTCTTTTAGAAAGTGGCTGAGTTTTGTGCTTTAGGCATTTCTGTGTGTCTCTGCTGAATGTGGATTGACTGTCTGGCTCTGAGAGGTGAGAGGAGCTGGGGGAGGTCTTGACCCAGGGAGGGGTTGAGATGGCACCAGACTGACCGGAATCTGGAGAGTAGGGGGAGGAGAAGCCCGGGAGGTAAAGAGGCTTGGGTTGCTGCTATAAAACAATTGACCTGTCTCCTGCTGAGTGATCAAGGATCCAGACCCCCAGTGTCAAAGGGAGAAATATGACACTGGGAGGGAGACACTCAGAACTGATTTAGGAAGGGGTCAGGGACCCCTGAGCACAACGAACTTCAAAGACATGTAGGGGTATAACTATGAGACCTGAGACACCTGAACGTTGGAATTGAAATGGATTGAGACTGAAATAGCTTGGACCTATTTCATGGTCAAGAGGAACCTCTGCTAAGGAAGGAACAACTGAAGAGACTGCTGTGGAAGGACCGACCCCTGCTTCGTGATCTGGGGCTGCTCTGCAGTTTGCTGTTCTAACCAAGGAAGAGGCTGTTGGGACTGTGATTCGTGCACTGGGTCCCCCTGCTTGAAGAAGACAGTGCTTTGTGCCGTGTCTTGTTACCCCAAGGGCCTGAGTTGTGCTGGCTCCCTGTTTGGAAACATAGGAACATAAAAGTTTCCGGAGAAGTTTCAAGCAACGCGGTAGGTGCGTGTTTTGGCAGCTTGAGACCCTTGGAAGGTGTGCCCTGTGATCTTTGACACACGGAGGAGAAGTGAGACTCAGACTTGCTGGGTTCATGTCGTGGTGCACAGGAGGCGTTGGTGAGGAGTACCTGGTCAACGTGTGCATCATAGGTGAAGCGAGTCTCGGACGCGCTGGGTGCGAGTCGTGCACCGCAGCCGTTGGTGAAGAGCGCCTGGTCAGCATGTGCATCGGAGGTGAAGTGAGACTCAGACGCGCAGGGTGTGTGTTGTGGTGCACTGCAGGCGTTGGTGAAGAGCCCCTGGTCAGCGTGTGCATCGGAGATGAAAGGAGTCTCGGACGTGCAGGGTGCCTGTCGTGGTACACAGGAGGCATTGGTGAGGAGCGCCTGGTCAACGTGTTGACCGGAAGTGGAGTGAGTCTCGGACGTGCAGGGTGCGTGTCCTGGTGCACCAGAGGCACTGGTGAAGAGTGCCTGGTCATTGAGTGCACTGGAGGAGAAGTTAGGCTCGGTCATGGTGAGCGTGTTGGAGTGTGGCCGAAGTCGTTGGTGAAGAGCGCCTGGATATCGGGGCACCGGAGTTGGAGTAAGTCTCAGTGAAGCAGTGTGTGTGCTTTGGTGCAACCTGGGGCTGTGGAGGTGATCGGCTGATCATCGTGTGCACCGGAAGAAAGTGAGTCTCTGTAGCGCGGTGTGCGTGTCTTGGTGCCAACTGACACTGCAGGAAGGAGTGCCGGGTGAACGTGCACTCGGAGTCAACGTGAAGTCCTATCAGCGTTGTGTGTGTGGCTTTGTGCCAGAGGAGACCTGGAGGGTGCTGTGGTGACCGTGCTCCCGGAGTAACGTAATCTCAGGGGCGTGGAGTACGTGTGCCCTGCTTCCGCCTGAGACCTTCCTAACAGTCGCAGCCCTGACTGGCAGCCCTGGAGGAGCTGAGCTGCCTGGCCGAGTAGCTGAGGCCCATTGAGAAAGTTCTACATGGAAGGCCCAGTTCACTGAAGGAGGAGAGGAGAGTGGGGTCACGCCCCCATGTAACGTGGATCACTACCTGGGCGGGGTGCGGGCTCGGAGGGACACTCTCTCGGCCTCTCATTCCTTCTGGTGATGTTAGCCTTTGCTTTGGTTCAGATTGGGGACCGTACTGCCCAAAGGAGTGGCCATACTGGGGCTAGAGTGAGAAGCTGTACTTTATGTCATCATTGATACGTGTGGGGGGCAACTGTTATCGAAGAGGCTGATTGTCATAACACAAATTGCCAATATTGCTGCTAACGAACTACCGAACTGTCTTATGACGCCTGACATTATTTCTGCATAACAAAGTACACGATTGTATCGCTACGCATTGCATTATTTCCCCCTTGCAACGTACAGGATTGTAGTGGCCCGCATTGCATTATTTTTCCCTTGCAAATTACATGATTGTAGCTACGCATTGCATTATTCCTTAATTGCAAAGTACATGATTGTAGCGGAGCACATTGCATTATTTCTTCATTGCAAAGTACGTGATTGGGGCAGTACGCATTGCCTTATTCCTTCATTGCGCAGTACATGGTAGGCATTGCATTATTTCTCCTATTGCAAGGTTCCGGGGAGTATCGTTAAGCATTGGATTATTTCTCCTTTGCCAAGCACAGGATTGTATCGTTACGCAGTGCACTATTGTTTGTCCATTGCAACGTGTGTGATTCTAGCATTACGACCAGCATAGCATTTGGAAAATGGTGGTTGGGATTTGAACCTACCAGCCAGCCGGAACAAATATTACCCTTTATTATATGTTGGCTTTTGTATCATGTGGTCTGATTGTATATCTTTTTATATAAAATTTATACTTGTTTTTAACAAACTCGTATGGAGTCCATTTTGTGGTGTCACCAGGGGGTTGCTGTGGGTGTGGTTGCACATACTGTACACTTGTGCCTTGGAGATAGGCCTGGCTGCTCACGCCAAGCTACTAAGGGGGGAGCAGGGATATCTCAAACGGTGTCCTTACTTGGCCTAACATTGATGGAGGAGTCCCGGGTCTCACATTTGGTGACAGTGGTGCGGGACGGGGACTCCGGCTTCCAACAGAAAGTGGCTATTTTCTTGTTTTCTCACTAAAAGAGATTCAACCTGCACTCCAAATCCGTATTCAAAGGGAAAGAAAAGACCTATGGCTTATCAATGTAATCAGTGCATACTGTTTTGTGTAAGGACCTGCCCGTGTCCCAGTGCATAAATAACCAAGCTTGGTGTGCATGCACACCTTTCACAAAGCACACTACTCCAAGGCTCCAGGGGTTCAAACCAATTCTGTACGTCATCAAAATTATTTAAAAAAGCTCTAGGCAGAAAATTAACATGAATTTTGATCCAATATTTATGGATAACAAAGGTAACACATTTTCATGATATACATAATATACATTAGCTAATCAATGTTGCATCACATTATTCAACATATGCATATACAAAGTTCACAATAACATAACAACTTGATTCACATTCTTCTTAAACTGCCCAATGCATTTCGGGTCTGTGAGAATCCTTCATCAGGGGACCAATCAGTTGTACATGTGTTATACTCTTAGCTGCCACCTGCCGGAACAGAAATAGGTAACAGCAATGAGGTGAAGGTAACAACAATGAGAGAAATAGTATAAGGGGCAAAAAATTCCTACTGTCTGCAAACATATCAACAAGTGCACCCTTACAGTGTACCTCAAAATTAACAAAACATACAGAGTGTGTGTAATACTGAAACATAACCATGCTTGTGTGTTGCATGCCTCGCTAGTGCCCTCCACCAACTATCCTAAATGCATGATCCACATGTCAAACGTACCTCACACATTCTACATAACGAGGCATGGACAAGAAATCTTATCACTTAAATGCGGTACATTGACGAGATTCTTGTTGTTTGGAAAGGTGATCAGAAAGAATTGGAAAACAACATTCATATGCTTACCCTTCATAATGCACAAATACAGTTTACTCATCTGATACACCAGCACACAATACATTATTTGGACATTCAAATTATGAACACAGCGAATGGCTTGCATACAGCAGTCTACAAGAAGCCCACAGATAGGAATAATGTGTTACATTATCTCAGCTTTTATCCCCTGGCACTCAAGAAACATATACCTGTTTTGCAATTCATCCAAATTAAACCGATTTCCTCATCACAGACGAACACAGATCAAGCCATTCAGGAAGAATATGGACGTTACATCAAAAGAGGTTACCCTCCTGAAGTTCTAAATGAGGCTAAGAGAAAAGTAGCACTCAAGCCTAGGGAGGCTTTACTCATTTCTACACCAAAATTGTCTGCCAGAGAGAGGTTTGCGTACTAAGATACTCAACCCAAGCTCCAGCCATCAATGCATCATTTCTCATCGATGGGAAATCCTCGAACAGGAACCAGACTTTAGGACTTTATTTTCAACGAAACATTTGTTTGCACACTCGCATTCCAGGAATTTGAGGGAAATGCTGAAGGCCTCATCAACGCAACACAAACACACACACAGGTTTGTAAAAGTGCTGGAACTGCAGTCATTGCGGCAATGTCATACCAGGCAACACTTTTACACATCCAAAGGCAGGTAAAAAAAATCACCTTAAAGCATTCATCCAACTGTAATTATGAATTAGTCATTTATGCAATAAAATGCCCATGTGGCTTAACCTTTGTAGGCCGGACTTCACGTAAGGTCAAAGTGAGAATCACAGAACAAAAAGCATGATTTGCACGAGGAACAGGAATTCATGTTCGGCATATCATTGGTTAGATACACAACACTCCATACCTCAACTTCCTTTTACCATTTTGGAGAAGTTGTCATTTGTAGTAGCCAGAGATATGCAAAAACTATTAGCTCGTGGAGAGACATTTTGGATCAAATATCTATACACCTTAGTACCAAAGGGACTAAATGACAAACTTGAAATGATATGTTTTCTAAAAGGTATTCTTGTTTATCCTTACAGAGCATATAATGTTCATATCGCAATGCGTGATAGGAAACTGTTGGATATGTATGCAGATACATGTGGTGAGCCCTGATGTACTTCCATTGGATGCAAACATACAACTCACGTAACAAGCATGATACTTTATACTAGTTTATCAACACCTTTTCTGTTTTTATTCACTTTCGTTGGTAATTTCGTGACATAATTTATTATCGTTGGTAATATGCCATATCTTTATTGCGTTAGTTCGTTAGAAGGTGCATGCTCACTAGTCAATATGAGTAGTTTTTTTGGGGGGTATGAGAAGTGAGAAGTGTTCTGGATCGAGTTAATAACAATAAAGCCTGTTGAAGAATTTTAGGCTTAGAGGAGTACACCAGCTAGTCTCCTTTCTATTCCATTTCTGGCACGTACGCATCACCACGCTATTAACTTCCATGATCGTGAAAGTTTTAGAGTAGAAGACTAATCCACAAGCACACCAGGGAGCAAGCAGCAACAAATGTTTTGTGGCACGGGCCAATTACATTGAGAATCTTTTTGATGATACCATGTGTGGTTTGATGCACTGTCATTCTTGTTTAACACAGTGGCATGGGAGCGTCTCCCATCTTATTTTGGCTGAGTCAGACGGCGTCAGCTGTCTCCATTTGTGTAAGTGTTACTTTACACAATGAATGTACACAATTTCTGCACTTTAACAGCGTAGACAAAGAGATTTCTCATTTTTTTATTTTGTACAGCCTGTTGTAGCCGGTTTGGGTGCACGCTTTTTGGCTACGCCCACTCTGGGGGGTGAGCTGTGTCCTGCCTTTCCTGGATGAGTCAGGGCTGGGCTGCATTTAGAGTAGTGGGGGAGTTTTCCCTGAACCTGAAAAGCTTAACCAGCCAGGAAGCTGGGCCAGAGAGGACAGAACAGTTTTTTACAGAGCACAGAGCCTCTTTGCTACAAGAGAACATCAAGAAATTCACTATGAATATTGGGGAATATTGGGGCACAGACCCCAGAAATTTAGAATACTTCTGGACTCAAGAAGAAACCCCTGCCAAGGAGAAGAGCTGGGAAACCTAAATTACTACCCCTTTGCTGTGTGCTGTCTGGGGTGGGCCTACAGTGGCTGCTTCTGCCAAGGAGAGGACAAAGACTTTGCTGTGTACTGTGTACCCTGCTTGAAGAAGATCCCAAAGGGATTTAAGTAGAGCTTGCTTCCTGTTCTGAAGTCTCAGGGACACAAAGACCTCATCACCAGCTCCCCTGAACTCCCTTGCTTGGAGTTCTGACCTGTCAAGAGGTGCTTGCTCCTGTGTTGGGCCTCTGGAGGTGGTTCCTGTTGCTGGAAGTGGAGAAAACTTGAAGCATGATGCATCCGCACCTGTTTCTGACGCAACTCCGCCATGTGGGAAGAAATTCCATGCATTGCCGCCATGCCGCTGAAGAAACCAAAGCAGCGCCTGCCAGTGGCTGGAGACACCACACACGTCAAGTCTTGTGCACAAACAAAAGCCCCTAAGGGTCCACAACCCCAGAAGAATACACCGTCACTTAAGACCTTTTTCAAAATTATGCAGCAGGCTGGGGCTGGGGATGGGGGGGCTGTACCAATTCAGGGAAGTAGTAGTTCTCCTTTAGAGTTGATAAACCGATATGCACCCTTAGAGAATACGTTAGTCCCGGAGGGTGATGGTGAAAGTGGAAGTGGGGACCAGCCCCCGGTAGGTAGTTTATCTCTATCCCAATCCCAAAATCCACATCCCTCATCAAGGGCCTCACCTACTCCGCTTGTAGTTGGCGTGGTTGGGCAGTGTCAAGTTCAATCCCCGATTCAGAAGGCTCCTCAGCTGTTGATGGATAACTCGGATGGAGAGGAGAGTATGCTAGGTTCCCTGTTAAAGTCCCTGAAGGGGGACCTTATGGCTAAATTCGAGATTTCTGAGAGCAATCAAAAGAGCATCCATGATAGATTTGATACTCTTGAGTCCAGGCTGGATGATATTTGTGCTCGTACTGGGTCTTTGGAGCTTAAAGCTTCTGCATTGTCCGAGTCGGTTCAAGAAAACGCTAAGGTAATTAACACTTTAAAAACGCAGAACTGGTCTCTTGCAATGGACATGGAACGGTTAGAGATGCAAGCTCACAGTAATAATCTCAGAATCTTGAAGATTCTGGAAGGTGAAGAGCGCGGGGATATCAAGGATTTTATCTGTAAACTTTTGAGGGAAGGGGTCCTGAAAGACCGCCCCGATATTGTTTTGGAGAGTGAAATTCAAAGGGTGCTCAGGGACCCTTTCAGACTACATTCAGACAGGAAAGTTCCGAGAAAGATTCTGGTGAATTTTCAAACTTATAGTGTTAAAGAATTAATTCTAGGCAGATGTTTATCTCGCACCAGTCTCCTCCATAATGCATATCCATATCAAATTAGATCCGATATTGGGGGGAAAACTGCGCAGAGACAGTGGGAGTTGGGTTCTAGAATGCCAGAATTAAGATCTTTAGGTGTACAAGTTCAGATGAAATTTCCTGCCCTTCTGAAAGTGATGTGGAGGAACAAAATGAATAATTTTAGCCAGCCAGAAGATGTTGACATTTTCTTATCTCAGATAAAAGAAGAAGGGGGTAAGGGGAATTGATTGTGAATATGAAATGAGAGAGTAGGGTGGAAAAAGTTTCTGAGGGAGAGAGCAATGTGGGAAAAAGAGGGAAAAAAAAAAAAAATATATATATATATATATATCTATATATATATATAAACACCAAGAGTTGCCCCACTGAAGCAGTCGCACACGAGGGGGCATATCCATACTGCTGCCACAGGCGGTTGCAACACAGCGCTTCTGCCGCGCTTCCTCATTTGAAGCCAAACGCGTTTCGAGTTTATCAAACCCTTGGTCACTGGCAGGCAATTCATACAATGGTGCACAGACAGGCAGATCGTTTTTCAGGACTTAAAGCCTGGCTTAATACTGAGGAACTATCATAACCAGCATGCCATGAGAACTGTGTACGCCCATTTGGGCGGGGCTTATACTCTTAATAAATGACGTCCTGAAAAACGATCTGCCTGTCTGTGCACCATTGTATGAATTGCCTGCCAGTGACCAAGGGTTTGATAAACTCGAAAAGCGTTTGGCTTCAAATGAGGAAGCGCGGCAGAAGCGCTGTGTTGCAACCGCCTGTGGCAGCAGTATGGATATGCCCCCTCGTGTGCGACTGCTTCAGTGGGGCAACTCTTGGTGTTTATGTATAGCGGCCTGTCCAGCCGTGAAGCAGTCCCGCCGCCGTGGATGGCGGATTCTCAAGTCCTGCACTTGTGGACTTGCCATGAAACGAGGGGGACCGGAGCCACAGGTAGATATTGGCCGCAGTGCAGCAAATCCGCCTACCGCTTTTCAACTATTTTAGTTTTAATATTGGAACAATGGTGATTGAGATATGACGGACATTGCAGTGACCCACTGGGGTTTCTAACGGGACTTAAAGCCTGGCTTAATACTGAGGAACTATCATAACCAGCATGCCATGAGAACTGTGTACGCCCATTTGGGCGGGGCTTATACTCTTAATAAATGACGTCCTGAAAAACGATCTGCCTGTCTGTGCACCATTGTATGAATTGCCTGCCAGTGACCAAGGGTTTGATAAACTCGAAACGCGTTTGGCTTCAAATGAGGAAGCGCGGCAGAAGCGCTGTGTTGCAACCGCCTGTGGCAGCAGTATGGATATGCCCCCTCGTGTGCGACTGCTTCAGTGGGGCAACTCTTGGTGTTTATGTATAGCGGCCTGTCCAGCCGCGAAGCAGTCCCGCCGCCGTGGATGGCGGA